>NC_143030.1:80024898-80389898 GCF_057628025.1 Oncorhynchus mykiss | reverse complement strand
AGCAGCTACTCTTCCTGGGGTTTATTATGGATCCCCATTAGTTCCTGCCAAGGCAGCAGCTACTCTTCCTGGGGTTTATTATGGATCTGCATTAGTTTCTGCCAAGGCAGCAGCTCCTCTTCCTGGGGTTTATTATGGATCTTAATTAGTTCCTGCCAAGGCAGCAGCTACTCTTCCTGGGGTTTATTATGGATCCCCATGAGTTCCTGTCAAGGCAGCAGCTACTCTTCCTGGGGTTTATTATGGATCCCCATTAGTTCCTGCCAAGGCAGCAGCTACTCTTCCTGGGGTTTATTATGGATCCCCATTAGTTCCTGCCAAGGCAGCAGCTACTCTTCCTGGGGTTTATTATGGATCCCCATTAGTTCCTGCCAAGGCAGCAGCTACTCTTCCTGGGGTTTATTATGGATCCCCATTGGTTCCTGCCAAGGCAGCAGCTACTCTTCCTGGGGTTTATTATGGATCCCCATGAGTTCCTGCCAAGGCAGCAGCTACTCTTCCTGGGGATTATTATGGACCCCATTGGTTCCTGTCAAGGCAGCAGCTACTCTTCCTGGGGTTTATTATGGTTCCCCATTAGTTCCTGCCAAGGCAGCAGCTACTCTTCCTGGGGTTTGTTATGGATCCCCATGAGTTCCTGCCAAGGCAGCAGCTACTCGTCCTGGGGTTTATTATGGACCCCATTGATTCCTGTCAAGGCATCAGCTACTCTTCCTGGACCTTGGTCTCCTCATTCCATCAACGAGCTAATAATGATACCCCAGGTCTATAATGATACCCCAGGTCTATAATGATACCCCATGTCTATAATGATTTCCCAGGTCTATAATGATACCCCAGATCTATAATGATACCCCCTAGTGATTCCCCAGGTTTATAAGGATACCCCGGGTCTATAATGATACCCCCTAGTGATACCCCAGGTCTATAATGATACCTCCTAGTGATATCCCAGGTCTATAATGATATCCCAGGTCTATAATGATACCCCAGGTCTATAATGATACTCCAGGTCTATAATGATACCCCAGGTCAATCAACCTAGTGATACCCCAGGTCAAGCCCTAAAATGATACCCCAGGTCAAGCAACCTAATGATACCCCAGGTCAAGCACTATATTTGAGGTTATTTGAGATTTGAGGTTATCCTCTGATATCCTCCCTACACTCTCTTTCACTGTTCACAGTAGTTAAATATACTGTCCTCTCTTCTCTCTCTAATCCTCCCCCCCCCCAGTGTGGAAGAGACTCCACGTGGAGACACAGGCAGTTTCTCCGACAGCACCTGTAGCCGGGGGCCCTACCTGAGCAGCTCTGATCACCGGTACAGCAGTGGCCCCGGCCCACCGGACCCCCGATCCCAACACCACCCCCAGGGCCCCCCGGTGGCCCCCCCCAGTCCTGCCTCCTTGGCCTGGGTCCAGAGGACCCGGTATCAGCCTGCCAGCCTGGCGCTCCGAAAGCAGGAGGAGGAGGACAACAAGCGCTGCAAAGCCCTGTCCGACAGCTATGAGCTCTCCACAGACCTACAGGACAAGAAGGTGTGCATATTATTATTATATTATTGGATATGTTATTGTTATTATTATTGTTATTAATATTATTATTATTACTATTATTACGGAGGTGCAAAGCCCTGTCTAACAACTATTAGTTCTCCACAGACCAAAGAAGACGAATGTATACAAGGCAGTTGATTATAGTCTATACTTTACTATAATATGGGGCGACAGGTAGCCTATTGGTTAGAGTGTAGAGGAGGCAGGTAGCCTAGTGGTTAGAGTGTAGGGGTGACAGGTAGCCTAGTGGTTAGAGTGTAGGGGTGACAGGTAGCCTAGTGGTTAGAGTGTAGAGGTGGCAGGTAGCCTAGTGGTTAGAGTGTAGGGGCGACAGGTAGCCTAGTGGTTAGAGTGTAGGGGTGTCAGGTAGCCTAGTGGTTAGAGTGTAGGGGTGGCAGGTAGCCTAGTGGTTAGAGTGTAGGGGTGACAGGTAGCCTAGTGGTTAGAGTGTAGAGGTGGCAGGTAGCCTAGTGGTTAGAGTGTTTGGACGGCAGGTAGCCTAGTGGTTAGAGTGTATAGGTGACAGGTAATCTAGTGGTTAGAGTGTAGGGGTGGCAGGTAGCCTAGTGGTTAGAGTGTAGGGGTGGCAGGTAGCCTAGTGGTTAGAGTGTAGTGGCGGCAGGTAGCCTATTGGTTAGGGTGTAGGAGCGACAGGTAGCCTAGTGGTTAGAGCGTTGGACTAGTAACCGTAAAGGATCGAATCACTGAGCTGACAAGGTAAAAAAAAAAAATCTGTCATTCAGCCCCTGAACAAGGCAGTTAACCCACTGTTCCTAGACCGTCATTGAAAAAAATGATTTGTTCTTAACTGACTTGCCTAGTTAAACAAAGGTCAAATAAAATAATGTAATATACAAATGATTTCTGATGTTGTATTCTATATTGTTATGTATTCTGATTCTGTGTGACGTAATGAAGACAAACTAGTAAACATAACCCTGGTTCAGGTCCTTTCCAACAGAAACAAAATAACATGTTTTCAAAACAGAGGCTATTGAGATGACCAATTTCAATAGGGTTAAAAATCTCCCCTAATCTCCAGCTCTCTCATTGGTCCCCTCCACTTCCTCCCACTCTGTCATTTGTCCTCTCCACTTCCACCTTCTCTCCGATTGGTCCTTTCTACTTCCTCCAACTCTCTGGATGATATTTTCCAGTTCCTCCTTCTCCCTCATTGGTCCTCTCCACTTCCTCCTGCTCTCTCTCATTGGTCCTCTCCACTTTCTCCCACTTTCTCATTGGTCATCTCCACTTCCTGTTTCCCGTCAGGTGGAGATGCTGGAGAGGAAGTATGGCGGTTACTTCCTGAGTCGGCGGGCGGCGCGCACCATCCAGACGGCGTTCCGTCAGTACCGCATGAACAAGAACTTTGAGCGGCTGAGAAGCTCCGCCTCCGAGAGCCGGATGACTCGGCGCATCATCCTGTCCAACATGAGACTACAGTACTCATTTGACGAGCGGCAGGGCCAGCCCCAGGGACAGGGCCAGACCCAGGGACAGGGCCAGCCACAGGGACAGGGCCAGACCCAGGGACAGGGCCAGCCACAGGGACAGGGCCAGCCCCAGGGCCAGGGGGGACAGAGGTACCCCCACCCTGGAAGGGGGAAGCCTGGGGATGGAGAGATGGAGGCTGGGTCTCCTCCACTGTGCCAGGGGGACATAGAGTACACACACCTGGATGAGACCTTCTCCAAACAGGTGAGAGGAACGAGGCTGCAGTAAGATCATTTATCTTGGTCAGAAGTCAAACATTTTAATGGTAAGCGATATTTAGGTCAGATTTAATTATTTTTCAGTAAAGGGAGGAAACTATGAGCTAGTTTCCCAGACACATATTAATAGTGGAGATTTTCTGTTGAGCCCAGGAGTACTGTAGGCTAAATCTGTGTTCTGGAAACCAGTCCTATGAGTGTCTGTAACAGAGCATAGCACTACAACTTCTTCCACCACCAGAAAATATACTTCCAGACAGCTAATGAAAGCATGAACAACCTCTTAACCTCTTAGTGATCCCTTCCCGTGCCAATCCCGTTATCGGGATTGATTTGACAACAGCCAGTGAAATTGCAGGGCGCCAAATTCAAACAACAAAAAAATCTCATAATTAAAATTCCTCAAACATACAAGTATTATACACCATTTTAAAGATAAACGTGTTGTTAATCAGTGTCTGATTTCAAAAAGGCTTTACGACGAAAGCATACCATGCGATTGTGTTAGGTCATCACCTAGTCACAGAAAAATACAGCCATTTTTCCAGCCAAAGAGTCACAAAAATCAGAAATAGAGATAAAATGAATCACTAACCTTTGATGATCTTCATCAGATGGCACTCATAGGACTTCATGTTACACAATACATGTATGTTTTGTTCGATAAAGTTCATATTTATATCCAGAAATCTGTTTACATTGGCACGTTATGTTCAGAAATGCATTGTCTCAAACAAGGGTAGAGAGCCACATCAAATTACAGAAATACTCATCATAAATGTTGATGTGTTATACATGGAATTAAAGATATACTTCTCATTAATGCAACCACTGTGTCAGATTTGAAAAAAGCTTTACAGTGAAAGCACACTTTGCGATAATCTGAGTACAGCGCTCAGACAACAAAACAAGCCATACAGATATCCGGACGTGTTGTGGAGTCAACAGAAGTCAGAAATAGCATTATAAATATTAACTTACCTTTGATGATCTTCATCAGAATGCACTCCCAGGAATCCCAGTTCCACAATAAACGTTTGTTTTGTTCGATAAAGTCCATAATTTATGTCCAAATACCTCCTTTTTATTCAATCGTTTAGTTCACAAATCCAAACTCACAACGCACAGGCGCACAGTCCAGATGAAAAGTCTAAAAGTTATATTACAGTTCGTAGAAATGTCAACATGTCAAACGAAATATAGAATCAATCTTTAAGATGTTTTTATCATAAATCTTCAATAATATTCCAACCGGACAATTCCTTTGTCTTTAGGTATGAAAGGGAACGCAGCTAGCTCTCATAGGTGTGCGCCTGACTTAGCTTATGGCACTCTGCCAGACATCCAGTTGAAACAGCACTCATTCTCTCCCCCTTCACAGTAGAAGCCTGAAACAAGGTACTAAAGACTGTTGACATCTAGTGGAAGCCTTAGGAAGTGCAATATGACCCCATAGACACTGTATATTGGATAGGCAATGAGTTGAAAAACTACAAACCTCAGATTTCCCATTTCCTTTTTCTCAGGTTTTTGCCTGCCATTGGAGTTCTGGTATACTGACAGACATCATGCAGACAGTTTTAGAAACGTCAGAGTGTTGTCTATCCGAATCTACTAATAATATGCATATCTTATATTCTGGGCTTGAGTAGCAGGCAGTTTTACTCTGGGCACGCTTTTCATCCGAACGTGAAAATACTCCCCCCTAGCCCATAGAGAATGTACCTTTTCTAGTTAAATAAATGATGAATGTGACTTGCTTTCACAATCTCAATCGATCCAACTACTGTGATACAGTGACTACATCTACAACTAAACTAGCCTCAGTGTCAACAGTAGCAATTTCAACTTCTAAACTTATTCGACACAAATACAAATTATTTTGGCCAGCTAAAGTAAGTCACACAATTTGTCATCAGGAAAATGACCATTCTCCATTCTACTCACTTCTCTGTGTCTCATCTGTCTATCTTTATTCATCCTGTGTGCCTTACCTTTCTGTCTTTATTCATCCTGTGTGCCTTACCTTTCTGTCTTTATTCATCCTGTGTGCCTTACCTTTCTGTAGTGTTTAATAGTATTTTACTAGAATCCCCAAATAGCTGCTGCAAAGGCATATATAATACAATACATAATACAATAAATAAATCACTGCATTATACAGTACAACATACAATATATAGATCACTACATAATACATAACATAATACATTAGATAATACAATATACTACATAATACACTAAATAATACAATATATTATACACTACATAATACACTAAATAATACAATATATTATACACTACATAATACACTAAATACTACAATATTTAATACAGTACATAATACACTACATAATACAATAGATAATACAAAACATAACACACTAAATCATACAATATATAATACACTACATAATACACTACATAATGCAATATATAATACATTACATAATACAATATCTAATACACTACATAATACAATAGATAATACACTACATAATACAATAGATAATACAAAACATAACACACTAAATCATACAATATATTATACACTACATAATACACTACATAATACAATATATAATACAAAACATAATACACTAAATCATACAATATATTATACACTACATAATACACTAAATAATACAATATATTATACACTACATAATACACTAAATCATACAATATATAATACACTACATAATACACTACATAATACAATATATAATACAATACATAATACAATAAATAAATCACTACATTATACAGTAAAACATACACTATATAGATCACTACATAATACATAACATAATACACTAGATAATACAATATATAATACACTACATAATACACTAAATAATACAATATAGTATACACTACATTATACAATATCGAATACACTACATACTACAGTACAATAAATAATACACTACATTTTACACTAAATAATACAATATATAGTTCACTACATAATACAATACAAAATACACTACATAATACATAACATAATACACTACATAGTACAATACATAATATAATAATAACGAAATACAACACATAATACAATACATAATACACTACTGTACATAATACATAACATAATACACAACATAATACAATACATAATACGCTACTGTACATAATACATAACATAATACTGTACTGTACATACTACAATACATAGACTACATAATACACTACATAATACATAACATAATACACAACATAATACAATACATAATACGCTGTACATAATACACTATTGTACATAAAATACATAACATAATACACAACCTAATACGTTACATAATACAATACATAATACATAACATAATACAATACATAATACTGTACTGTACATACTACAATACATAGACTACATAATACACTACATAATACATAACATAGTACGCTATATTATACAATACGTAATACACTACATAATGCACTACTGTATATAATACACTACATAATACAATACATACTACATAACACAGTAAGATACATAATACAGTACTGTACATACTACAATACATAGACTACATAATACTTAACATAATACACTACATAATACACAACATAATACACTTCATAATACACTACATAATACACTACACAATACAATACATAATACATAGCACAATACACTGTATAATACACTAGATAATAGAATACATAATACAATACATAATATACTACTGTAAATAATACATAACATAGTACACTACATAATACACTACATATTACACTATATAATCAAAACATAATTCAATACTGTACATATTACAATACCCAAAACAATACGTAATATACTACATCGTACAATACATGATACATAACACAACATGCTTTATAATATACTAGATAATAGAACACACAATACACTACAATACATAATACACAACATAACACTACATAATACAATACACAATACACTACATAATACAATACATAATACACTAGATAGTAGAATACATGATACAACACACAATACGTAACATAATACAATACATAATACACTACTGTACATAATACACTTTTAAAAAACAATACATATTACACTACTGTACATAATACACTTTTTAAAACAATACATATTACACTACTGTACATAATACACTTTTTAAAACAATACATAATACACTACTGTACATAATACACTACATAATACACTACATAATACAACACATAATACACTACATAACACACTACATAATAGACTACATAACACACTACATAATACAACACATAATACACTACATAACACACTACATAATACACTACATAACACACTACATAATAGACTACATAATACACTACATATTACACTACATAATACACTACATAATACACTACATAATACAACACATAATACACTACATAACACACTACATAATACACTACATAACACACTACATAATAGACTACATAATACACTACATAACACACTACATAACACACTACATAACACACTACATAATACACTACATAACACACTACATAATACAATATATAATACACTACATAATACACTACATAATACACTACATAACACACTACATAATACAATATATAATACACTACATAATACACCACATAACACACTACATAACACACTACATAATACACTACATAACACACTACATAATACACTACATAATACACTACATAACACACTACATAATACAATATATAATACACTACATAATACACTACATAACACACTACATAACACACTACATAATACACTACATAATACACTACATAACACACTACATAACACACTACATAATACACTACATAATACACTACATAATACACTACATAACACACTACATAACACACTACATAATACACTACATAATACACTACATAACACACTACATAATACACTACATAATACACTACATAACACACTACATAATACACTACATAACACACTACATAACACACTACATAACACACTACATAATAGACTACATAACACACTACATAATACACTACATAACACACTACATAATACACTACATAACACACTACATAATACACTACATAACACACTACATAATACACTACATAACACACTACATAATACAATACATAATACACTACATAACACTACATAATACAATACAAAATACACTACATTATACACGATATAGTACAATACATAATGTACTACTGCACATAATACTACACATAATACACTAAATAATACAATACACAATACATCATATTTTAAAATGTCTGTGGCTCTTCACAGTGCCGTAAGGTGTTATTTTATATGGTTTTATCAATATGGTTTTATTGCTAGCTTGAGTTATCTGGGGTGGCAGAGAGTTCCATGTAGTCATGACTCTATTAAATACTGTGTGTTTCCCAGCCTCTGTTCTGGACCTGGGGACTGTGAAGAGACCTCTGGTTGTATTTTTTTTGTGTTGTACAGATGAGTGTCTGATCTGTGTGCTAAATCAAACCACATTTATTTATATAGACCTTCTTACATCAGCTGATATTTCAAAGTGCTGTACAGAAACCCAGCCTAAAACCCCAAACAGCAAGCAATGCAGGTGTAGAAGCATGGTGGCTAGGAAAAACTCCCTAGAAAGGCCAAAACCTAGGAAGACCTAGATAGGAACCAGACTATGAGGGGTGGCCAGTCCCCTTCTGGCTGTGCAGGGTGGAGATTATAACTCATCCAATGATACACCCGGACGGGGCCAAACTGGCAGGATATAACCCCACACAATTTTCCAAAGCACAGCCCCCACACCACTAGAGGGATATATTCAACCACCAACTTACCATCCTGAGACAAGGCCGAGTATAGCCCACAAAGATCTCCTCCACGACACAACCCAAGGGGGGGGGGGGGGGGCGCAAACCCAGACAGGAGGACCACGTCAGTGACTCAACCCACTCAAGTGACGCACCGCTCCTAGGGATGGTATGGAAGAGCGCCAGTAAGCCAGTGATCAGCCCCTGTAATAGGGTTAGAGGCAGAGAATCCTAGTGGAGAGAGGGGAACCGGCTCGGCAGAGACCTGGGCCAGACTACACTTAATCATAGGATCTACTGAAGAGATGAGTCTTCAATAAAGACTTAAAGGTTGAGACTGAGTCTGTGTCTCTCACATGGGTAGGCAGACCATTCCATAAAAATGGATCTCTATAGGAGAAAGCCCTGCCTCCAACTGTTTGCTTAGAAATTCTAGGGACAATTAGAAGGGTTGTGTCTTGTGACCGTAGCGTATGTGTAGGCATGTACGGCAGGACCAAATTAGAAAGATAGGTAGGAGCAAGCCCATGTAATGCTTTGTAGGTAAAACCTTGAAATCAGCCCTTGCCAGTAAAACCTTGAAATCAGCCCTTGCCTTAACAGGAAGCCAGTGTTGGGAGATTAGCACTGGAGTAATATGATCAAATTTTTTGGTTTTAGTCAGGAATCTTGTGCTTTATCCTGGTAGCCGGAAAGTAGAGCATTGCAGTAGTCTAACCTAGAAGTAACAAAAGCATGGCTGAATTTTTCTGCATCAATTTTGGACCAAAAAATTCTGATCTTTGCAATGTTACGCAGATGGAAAAAAGCTGTCCTTGAAACAATCTTGATATGTTCGTCAAAAGAGAGATCAGGGTCCAGAATAACGCCGAGGTCCTTCACAGTTTTATTTGAGATGACTGTACAACCGTCAATATTAATTGTCAGATTCAACAGAAGATCTCTTTGTTTCTTGGGACCTAGAACAAGCATCTCTCTTTGTCAGAGTTTAAAAGTAGAAAGTTTGCAACCATCCACTTCCTTATGTCTGAAACACAGGCTTCCAGCGAGGACAATTTTGGGGCTTCGCCATGTTTCTTTGAAATGCACAGCTGTGTGTCATCCACATAGCAGTGAAAGTTAACATTTTGTTTTCGAATGACATCCCCAAGAGGTAAAATATATATAGAAAACAATAGTGGTCCTAAAATGGTACCTTGAGGAACACCGAAATGTACAGTTTATTTGTCAGAGGACAAACCATTCACAAAGACAAACTGATATCTTTCCAACAGATAAGATCTAAACCAGGCCAGAACTTGTCCGTGTTGACCAATTTGGGTTTCCAATCTTTCCAAAAGAAAGTGGTGATCAATGGTATCAAAAGCAGCACTAAGGTCTAGGAGCATGAGGACAGATGCAGAGCCTCGGACTGATGTCCTTTAAAGGTCATTTACCACCTTCCCAAGTGCAGTCTCAGTGCTATGATGGGTTCTAAAACATTGTTTGTCTTCAGGAAGGTAGTGAGTGCTGCGCAACAGCTTTTCCTAAAATATTTGAGAGGAATGGGAGATTCGATCTAGGCCGATAGTTTTTTATATTTTCTGGATCAAGGTTTGGCTTTTTCAAGAGAGGCTTTATTACTGCCACTTTTAGTGAGTTTGGTACTGTAACGGTTTTCTTCCGTTGAAGGAGAGGAGGACCAAAATGCAGCGTGGTTAGTGTTCAACATGTTTAATAAGGACACTACAAAATACAAAACAACAAATGTGAAAAAAACGAAACAGTCCTATCTGGTGCATAGACACAAAGACAGAAGACAACCACCAACAAAGTATCAAAAATACATTTTGGATTGTTCTTATTTTCCTCAATTAAGTTAGAAAAATAGGATGATCGAGCAGCAGTAAGGGCTCTTCGGTACTGCACAGTACTGTCTTTCCAAGCTAGTCGGAAGACTTCCAGTTTGGTGTGGCGCCATTTCCGTTCCAATTTTCTGGAAGCTTGCTTCAGAGCTCGGGTTTTTTCTGTATACCAGGGAGCTAGTTTCTTATGAGATTTTTTTTTCTTTTTTTTTTTTGTGGTGCAACTGCATCTAGGGTATTGCGCAAGGTTAAATTGAGTTCCTCAGTTGGGGGGTTAACTGATTTTTGTCCTCTGACGTCCTTGGGTAGGCAGAGGGAGTCTGGAAGGACATCAAGGAATCTTTGTGTTGTCTGTGAATTTATAGCACGACTTTTGATGTTTCTTGGTTGGGGTCTGAGCAGATTATTTGTTGCAATTGCAAACGTAATAAAATCTTAGTCCGATAGTCCAGGATTATGAGGAAAAATATTAAGATCCACAACATTTATTCCATGGGACAAAACTAGGTCCAGAGTATGACTGTGACAGTGAGTAGTTCCAGAGACATGTTGGACAAAACCCACTGAGTCGATGATGGCTCCGAAAGCCTTTTGGAGTGGGTCTGTGGACTTTTCCATGTGAATATTAAAGTCACCAAAGATTAGAATATTATCTGCTATGACTACAAGGTCCGATAGAAATTCAGGGAACTCATTGAGGAACGCTGTATATGGCCCAGGAGGCCTGTAAACAGTAGCTATAAAAAGTGATTGAGTAGACTGCATAGATTTCATGACTAGAAGCTCAAAAGACGAAAAATTTATTTTTTTTGTAAATTGAAATTTGCTATCGTAAATGTTAGCAACACCTCCGCCTTTGCGGGATGCGCGAGGGATATGGTCACTAGTGTAGCAAGGAGGTGAGGCCTCATTTAACACAGTAAATTCATCAGGCTTAAGCCATGTTTCAGTCAGGCTAATCACATCAAGATTATGATCAGTGATTAGTTAATTGACTACAACTGCCTTGGAAGTGAGGGATCTAACATTAAGTAGCCCTATTTTGAGATGTGAGGTATCACGATCTCTTTCAATAATGACAGGAATGGAGGAGGTCTTTATTCTAGTGAGATTGCTAAGGCGAACACCGCCATGTTTAGTTTTGCCCAACCTAGGTCTAGGCATAGACACAGTCTCGATGGGGATAGCTGAGCTGACTACACTGACTGTGCTAGTGTCAGACTCCACTAAGCTGGCAGGCTGGCTAACAGCCTGCTGCCTGGCCTGTACCCTATTTCATTGCGAAGCCAGGGGAGTTAGAGCCCTGTCTATGTTCGTAGATAAGATGAGAGCACCCCTCCAGCTAGGATGGAGTCCGTCACTCCTCAGCAGGTCAGGCTTGGTCCTGTTTGTGGGTGAGTCCCAGAAAGAGGGCCAATTATCAACAAATTCTATCTTTTGGGAGGGGCAGATAACAGTTTTCAACCAGCGATTGAGATTTGTGACTCTGCTGTAGAGCTCATCACTCCCCCTAACTGGGAGGGGGCCAGAGACAATTACTCGATGCCGACACATCTTTCTAGCTGATTTACACGCTGAAGCTATGTTGCGCTTGGTGACCTCTGACTGTTTCATCCTAACATCGTAGGTGCCGACGTGGATAACAATATCTCTATACTCTCTACACTCGCCAGTTTTAGCTTTAGCCAGCCACATCTTCAGATTAGCCTTAATGTCGGTAGCCCTGCCCCCTGGTAAACAGTGTATGATCGCTGGATGATTCTTTTTAAGTCTAATACTACGGGTAATGGAGTCGCCAATGACTAGGGTTTTCAATTTGTCAGAGCTAATGGTGGGAGCCTTCGGCATCTCAGACCCCGTAACGGGAGGAGTAGAGACCAGAGAAGGCTCGGCCCCAGACTCCAACTGAATGAGTGACACCGGTTGAACATTCCTACAGCATTTCCCTCCAGAAGCCATGAGAAAGTTGTCCGGCTGCAGGGACCCGTGTGAGGGGATTTATACTACTATCTGTACTTACTGGTGGCACAGACGCTGTTTCATCCTTTCCTACACTGAAATGACCCTTGCGTCTGAATCCATCCGGTATATAATGAATGAGTAAAGCGACTGCAATTTAAAACCATCGTGTTGTGACGAGCAATCCCGTATCCGGGAGCGTAATTATAGCCTCAAGCTCATTACCATAACGCAACATTAACTATTCATGAAAATCGCAAATGAAATGAAATAAATATATTGGCTCACAAGCTTAGCCTTTAGTTAACAACACTGTCATCTCAGATTTTCAAAAAATGCTTTTCAACCATAGCTACACAAGCATTTGTGTAAGAGTATTGATAGCTAGCATAGCATTAAGCCTAGCATTCAGCAGGCAACATTTTCACAAAAACAAGAAAAGCATTCAAATAAAATAATTTACCTTTGAAGAACTGCGGATGTTTTCAATGAGGAGACTCTCAGTTAGATAGGAAATGTTCAGTTTTTCAAAAAAGATTATTTGTGTAGGAGAAATCGCTTCGTTTTGTTCATCATGTTTGGCTAAGAAAAAAAAACGAGAATTCAGTCATTACAACGGCAAACTTTTTTCCAAATGAACTCCATAATATCGACAGAAACATGGCAAACGTTGTTTAGAATCAATCCTCAAGGTGTTTTTCACATATCTATTCGATGATAAATCACTCGTGGCAGTTTGGTTTCTCCTCTGAACAAAATGGAAAAATGCACGCACCTGGAGATTACGCAATAGTTTCGACGGAGGACACCGAGCGGACACCTGGTAAATGTAGTCTCTTATGGTCAATTTTCCAATGATATGCCTACAAATACGTCACAATGCTGCAAACACCTTGGGGAAACAACAGAAAGTGTAGGCTCATTCCTTGCGTATTCACAGCCATAGAAGGAGACATTGGAACACAGCGCCTTCAAAATCTGGCTCACTTCCTGTATGAAATTTCATCTTGGTTTCTCCTGTAGCATTAGTTCTGTGGCACTCACAGACAATATCTTTGCAGTTTTGGAAACGTCAGAGTGTTTTCTTTCCAAAGCTGTCAATTATATGCATAGTCGAGTATCTTTTCGTGACAAAATATCTTGTTTAAAACAGGAACGTTTTTCATCCAAAAATGAAATACTGCCCCCAGAGGTTCAAGAGGTTAATGTTACTACTTAGCTTCGGCTGTTGGAGATCCTGACGAACCCAGATAAAGCGTCCGGAGTGAAAAAGTTGAATGAAAAAAAAAGTATAAAAATATGAACGGTAATTAAAAAGTAAAAACCATAAAGTTGTCAGGTAGCAAAGTAAGGTTATCAACAAAACGCACAGCAGCACATAAACAAGTCTGCAATTTGTGACCGGAAAATGCCAACTGCTTGAGCAGACAGTTCGGTACCTTCAACACATCAATATCTCTCACAAAGACCAATAGGGATGCAGTCAGTCTCTTTGAGCCAGGAGAAATTGACGTGCATGTCACTGACATTGCAATACATGTCCTTATTCTTCGCCCATGACCAGACAACTGGGCAGTAGTCCAGGCGTGACAAAACTAACGCCTGTAGGACCTGCCTGGTTGAAGGGCCGAGCAGTGCCTTATCATGGACAGGCCACTTCCCATTTTAGCAACCATTGAGTCTATACGTTTTTACCATGACAGCTTGCTATATAAGGGTAATTAATACCCAGCAGTTTAGTATTCTCAACTTGTCTCAATCGCCACATTATTCAATACTAGATCTAAATTAGATTTAGGATTGGGTGAGTGATTTGTCAAACAAAATGGATGCTTTTTGTTTTTGAGATATTTAAGCACCAGTCTGTTGGTAGTTACCCATTTCTAAAACTGACTGGACCTCTACGTTAAAGGATTCAGTTATTTATTTTACTGTCGTAGCCGACTTGTCTACTGTTCAGTCCTCAGTGTACATAGACACACAGGCTTTATTCAAGGTCAGTGGAAGGTCATTAGTAAACACAGAAAACAATAATGGCCCTAGCCGGCTGCCCTGCGGTACACCACACTCAACCAAGTTTGAATTAGAGAGGCTTCCATAAAAAATAAAAAACTATAAATTAAGCACCGGTAACAGGCTAATTGGTCGACTGTTTGAATCATTAAAGGGTGCTTTAATGACCTTCGCCTCCCTCCAAGCCTGAGGACACACACCGTTTTTAGGCTTAAATTGAAGATGTTGCAAACAGGAATCGCATCGTATTCTGCCTCCAACCTCAACAATTCACCATCCAGGTTATCGGTGTCCAAATGTATAGATAACAAAAACAATTCACCTCCTCCACACCAACTTTGTACAACTCAAAACTACAATGCTTTGTTAAACTTATCAACAAAAAAGTTCCTAAAGTGGTTGGAAATATCAAAGGGTTTAGTTATAAACAAGGCAATCGGCCTCAATGACTGATGGAGCAGTCATTTTTTTGCCTAGAATTTCATTAAAGGTATTCCAGAGCTTTTTACTATCATTATTTTTATATATTTAAAAAAAATCTTTCTTCCATAGTATAGTTTCTTCATCTTTTTGTTTAGTTTAGTTAACGTGATTTTTTTTTTATTTACTGTATGTTTGCCAGTCTGCTGTGTTGTCAGACTTATTTGCTATTCCCTTTGCCTCATCCCTCTCAGCCATACATTTTTTTTTTAATTCATCAAGTCATCATCTATCCATGGAGATTTGGAAGTTCTAACAGTCAGTTTCCTGATGGGTGCATTTCTATCAGTAACTGGAAGAGGCAGGTTCATAAATGCTTCAAGTACAAGCGTCAGGTTTTTCCTCATTACACATCAGACCAACACATATTTTTCACATATTTTTTCACATATTTGAATTAGAAATCACTGCAAAACCTCCTTGTACACAATTGTAGGTATATAATAGATATAGCTATTACATTATGATCACTACACACCAAACATCTGCATTTTTCCACCCTGCGTGTGCTCTAGGTGAAGTCCCTGGCTGACTCCATCGATGACGTCTTGACCTGTCAGTCTGGCGTGGAAGACTTTCAGGAGGAGGAGGAAGAGGAGGAGGAAGGTGACGGAGGCGAGACAGGGGTGGTGGCGGACGACTTTGGAGAGTGTGTTTGGAGACCGAGGGAGGGAGACAGACAGAGGGGCGGAGGAAGAGGAAGAGGAGGAGAGAGACAGAGCATGCACGAGGACAGCATAGCCACCTCCTACAGCGACGTGACCCTCTACATTGATGACCCCTCCTCGCCCTTGTCCCTGGACCGCGGCCCCAGCAGCACTGACACAGAATACTGGAGCCCTGGAGTGGGTGGCGTTGGGGTGGGGGGGCGTGAAGACAGCCGGGACACAGAGGGAGGGGGCAGCAGTAACAGCCGACGCAGCACCCCCTGTACAGAGTGTAGAGACTACAGCCTGAGAGGAGCTCACCTGCCCCTGCTGACCATCGATCCCCCTAGCGACAGCTCTGTTGAAATGAGTGACCGCTCGGATAGAGGTTCGATAGGTAGACTGGTCTACGAGACAGAGCCAGGGGGAGGTGGGGGAGGAGGGGGGGAAGGGAGGTCGCCTCACGGCACCATTAAACACAACCCCCACCCAAACCCCCACCCAAACCCCCACCCCAACCCCAACGGGCGCTCTGCCCCCACACACCCCCAGGCCCAAGGCCAGACTCGTACTGTGCTCCCTCACCGCCCCCACCCCTCGGCCATACCCTCCCACCTGCCCTACCACACCATTCTACACCACCACCATCAGATCCCGCACCACACCCAGCACCCCCACCACCCGTACCCCGACACTCCCTCTTCGTCCTCCCAGTCCCCGCAGGGACAACCCCTCACCCCTCTGTCTTCCTCCTCATCCACCACACTGCCCCCTGGTGGCCTGGAGCAGGTATGCTGTTCGGATGGAGACAACGACTCTCTCAACTCCACCACCAACTCTAACGATACCATCAACTGCTCCTCCGGGTCCTCATCACGCGACAGCCTCCGGGAGCCCCTCCCACCGCTCGGGAAACAGACCTATCAGAGAGAGAGCAGACAAAGCTGGGATAGCCCCGCCTTTAACAATGACGTGGTGCAGAGACGACAGTACCGCATCGGACTCAATCTATTCAACAAGTAGGTTAGATAGTACTGCATCAGTACCGCATCATACTGTGTGTGTGTGTGTGTGTGTGTGTGTGTGTGTGTGTGTGTGTGTGTGTGTGTGTGTGTATGTGTGTGTGTATGTGTGTGTGTGTGTGTGTGTGTGTGTGTGTGTGTGTGTGTGTGTGTGTGTGTGTGTGTGTGTGTGTGTGTGCGTGCATGCGTGTGCGTGCGTGTGTGTGTGTGTGCGTGCGTGCGTGTGTGTGTGTGTGTGTGTGTGTGTGTGTGTGTGTGTGTGTGTGTGTGTGTGTGTGCAGGGTTGGTTAGGTACATTTCTAAATGTAATCTGTTACAGTTATTAGTTACCTGTCCAAAATTGTAATCAGTAACGTAACTTTTGGATTACCCCCAAACTCAGTAACATAATTAGATTAGATAATTAGATAATTACTTTCCCCTTAAGAGACATTAGAAGAAGACAAAAATTCATTTTATTTTTTATTTTTTTATTTATTTTATTTTTTATTTTATTCATTTTTTTAAACAACATCTATTGCAGGATTAATCAATGTTAGAGCCATAAATTGATGTTGCTTTTTACTTTTATGGGTTATGTAAAACAATTAGCCTGTATATTTACATAAAAACTAAGTCTGTCATTTAATACACCTTGATCGTCAAGAATAGGACTTGGAAATATGGAAACATTGATTAGTCTAATAGTTTTACCGGAACATAACCCCAAACCTAAGGATTTATTAGCCAACTCTGTTGTTTATGTTTTTGTCATGGTCTCATTGGTTAAAACAAATATATGCTGTTTTCATGGAATGGTTTTGAGCACAACTGAAAAGTGCAATTTTGTTTGGGATGAAAAATGAATGCCAGGTTGCATGCTATGTGGTCTATTGTTTACGTTTTTTGTTGTTGACACCATATAATTAGGAATAGGGTTAGAATTAGAATACTTAATTCATTTAATAGTATCTCTATGTCTGACATTTTGATATATCAGCTGTTGAAGTCTATCAAAACGTGTTTGACTTGCCTAGTTAAATAAAGGTCAAATAAAAAAATAAAAAATGGCGACAGCAGGAAGACATAACTTGCACTGTAGCCTACAAGAACCGACAGTATATTTTCTGCAATGACCATGTTACGCTTTTACAACATACATACAGTGGGGCAGAAAAGTATTTAGTCAGCCACCAATTGTGCAAGTTCTCCCACTTAAAAAGATGAGAGAGGCCTGTAATTTTCATCATAGGTACACTTCAACTATGACAGACAAAATGAGAAGAAAAAAAATCCAGAAAATCACATTGTAGGATTTTTAATGAATTTATTTGCAAATTATGGTGGAAAATAAGTATTTTTATGAACAAAAAATATTCAATTTTTATTTAGAATGGCAAGTCAGACAAAATTAAAATGGCCTATTTACATAACAAATATGAATTTGGAGGGAAGAAATGATTAAATATTGAAGTATTAGACCTCTCACTGAAGGCGTCAGTCATACAAAAGTTATACCTAAATCCAAACTGGTTCTCTAGTAAATTGGTAGGAATGTCTCATTCTATGTTCAAGAATGGCTTTTTTTCCCACCTTTATTCAGATATTTATTTATTTGAAAAGGAAAACATCTCCCAAATATCGCTATTTAAAAAAGAAAAAGCCATATAAAACTTGTTGTTTCAATTTTGAAAAAAAACGTACAAATAACACAACAAATCTTGTGGTTAAACTCAAATATACTAATTGATTAAAAAAAACGTATTTTTCGAATAAATTAAAAAATATATATTTTTTTTTTGTGAATGATATCATAGATAGGACTGGTGGAGTTATGTCACACGTGCAGCTGTTAATGTATTTTGGTATTGTCCATATGTAGGGGCGGCAGGGCGGCAGGGTAGCAGGGTAGGCTAGTGGTTAGAGTGTTGGACTAGTAACCGGAAGGTTGCGAGTTCAAACCCCCGAGCTGACAAGGTACAAATCTGTCGTTCTGCCCCTGATCAGGCAGTTAACCCACTGTTCCCAGGCCGTCATTGAAAATAAGAATTTGTTCTTAACTGACTTGCCTGGTTAAATAAAGGTAAAATAAAAATAAATAAAAAATAGCTCGTTTTTGGTCACAGGTCCAGGAATGGCTGAAGAATTGCCACATTTACCTAGAACGAACGCTGCAGATAGCAATACTGGGTGATTTGAAAATCCATAGTTAATCAATCAATAATATAATCATTATTTTAGCAAAACATTTCATTTTTAATTTACAGTCTGTAGAAGTAATTGAGAATAGAAAGTTTCAGTACTTTTGCACAGTTGAAAAATAAATGGCAAATAGAAATCCAATATGGATGGTGTTAAGAGATAGATGGGAGGGGTTGAATGGAGCTGAAGGATGGGACTGGATGGTGTTGAGAGATAGATGGGAGGGGTTGAATGGAGCTGGGGCTGGATGGTGTTGAGAGATAGATAGGAGGGGTTGAATGGAGCTGAAGGGTGGGACTGGATGGTGTTAAGAGATAGATGGGAGGGGTTGAATGGAGCTGAAGGGACTGGATGGTGTTGAGAGACAGATGGGAGGGGTTGAATGGAGCTGAAGGGACTGGATGGTGTTGAGAGATAGATGGGAGGGGTTGAAGGGAGCTGAAGGGGGACTGGATGGTGTTAAGAGATAGATGGGAGGGGTTGAATGGAGCTGAAGGGACTGGATGGTGTTGAGAGACAGATGGGAGGGGTTGAATGGAGCTGAAGGGACTGGATGGTGTTGAGAGATAGATGGGAGGGGTTGAAGGGACTGGATGGTGTTGAGAGATAGATGGGAGGGGTTGAATGGAGCTGAAGGGACTGGATGGTGTTGAGAGACAGATGGGAGAGGTTGAGGGTAGCTGAAGGATGGGACTGGATGGTGTTGAGAGATAGATGGGAGGGGTTGAAGGGACTGGATGGTGTTGAGAGATAGATGGGAGGGGTTGAAGGGACTGGATGGTGTTGAGAGATAGATGGGAGGGGTTGAATGGAGCTGAAGGATGGGACTGGATGGTGTTGAGAGATAGATGGGAGGGGTTGAATGGAGCTGAAGGATGGGACTGGATGGTGTTGAGAGATAGATGGGAGGGGTTGAATGGAGCTGAAGGGACTGGATGGTGTTAATAGATAGATGGGAGGGGTTGAATGGAGCTGAAGGGACTGGATGGTGTTGAGAGATAGATGGGAGGGGTTGAATGGAGATGTAGGGTGGGACTGGATGGTGTTGAGAGACAGATGGGAGGGGTTGAATGGAGATGTAGGGTGGGACTGGATGGTGTTGAGAGACAGATGGGAGGGGTTGAATGGAGCTGAAGGGACTGGATGGTGTTGAGAGATAGATGGGAGGGGTTGAAGGGACTGGATGGTGTTGAGAGATAGATGGGAGGGGTTGAATGGAGCTGAAGGGACTGGATGGTGTTGAGAGATAGATGGGAGGGGTTGAAGGGACTGGATGGTGTTGAGAGATAGATGGGAGGGGTTGAATGGAGCTGAAGGATGGGACTGGATGGTGTTGAGAGATAGATGGGAGGGGTTGAATGGAGCTGAAGGATGGGACTGGATGGTGTTGAGAGATAGATGGGAGGGGTTGAATGGAGCTGAAGGGACTGGATGGTGTTAATAGATAGATGGGAGGGGTTGAATGGAGCTGAAGGGACTGGATGGTGTTGAGAGATAGATGGGAGGGGTTGAATGGAGATGTAGGGTGGGACTGGATGGTGTTGAGAGACAGATGGGAGGGGTTGAATGGAGATGTAGGGTGGGACTGGATGGTGTTGAGAGACAGATGGGAGGGGTTGAATGGAGATGTAGGGTGGGACTGGATGGTGTTGAGAGACAGATGGGAGGGGTTGAATGGAGATGTAGGGTGGGACTGGATGGTGTTGAGAGATAGATGGGAGGGGTTGAATGGAGCTGAAGGATGGGACTGGATGGTGTTAAGAGATAGATGGGAGGGGTTGAATGGAGATGTAGGGTGGGACTGGATGGTGTTGAGAGATAGATGGGAGGGGTTGAATGGAGATGTAGGGTGGGACTGGATGGTGTTGAGAGACAGATGGGAGGGGTTGAATGGAGATGTAGGGTGGGACTGGATGGTGTTGAGAGATAGATGGGAGGGGTTGAATGGAGATGTAGGGTGGGACTGGATGGTGTTGAGAGATAGATGGGAGGGGTTGAATGGAGCTGAAGGGACTGGATGGTGTTGAGAGACATATGGGAGTGGTTGAATGGAGCTGAAGGGACTGGATGGTGTGGGACTAATAACAAGATAACCAATGTAAAACATACGGGGTCTGTGAAATGTATATCATTTCAGAAATTGTGTGAAATAGCACAGTTACAAATATAATGAGATATGAGAAATAGAAGGACTAAAAACAAACAAAATATAACTGTTGTAAAATAGATTGTGTCTGTAAAATGTGTATAAGATGTAAAAACTGAAGGTAGAAGCCTAAGTGTTATTGTTAATTAGTTTACTCCAATTGGAAGAAGGGTGGTAGGGTTTACTAGGGTTTACGGAGACTAATGAAAAAGTATGTGCCTATATAGGTATGTGTATGTATTTACAGTGGAAGTCGGGAACTTTACATACACTTAGGTTGGAGTCATTAAAACTCCTTTTTCAACCACTCCACACATTTCTTGTTAACAAACTATAGTTATGGCAAGTCGGTTAGGACATCTACTTGGTTCAGGACACAAGTCGTTTTTCCAACAATTGTTTACAGACAGATTATTTCACTTATAATTCACTGTATCACAATTCCAGTGGGTCAGAAGTTTACCAAGTTCACCAAGTTGACTGTGCCTTTAACCTCTTGAGGTAGACTGAAATGATATTGCCACGTGCAGCGCTGCACAGATATTACGATGTGTGAGATGTCAGACTTTGCTCTCGCACAGTCACACACAGTATCTGTGCGTGTACATGGGTTTGCTTCACGCTCTTACAATGCGGTACAGCCCCTGGAACCGGTACAGCGGGAGACGTTGAGCATCACTCTTCAAAGCTCTTAGTTGTTGTGGAACTTGACCCACTATGCTGTTTACTTTTTGCTTCTGTGTCATATCGCTGAGTCTACCTGTAAGTAGTATATATTTTATAATAATTCTCCCTCTCTGTCTCTACCTATCTGTCTCTCCCTCTCTCTCTATCTCTCTGTGTCTCTCCCTCTCTGTGTCTCTCCCTTTCGCTCTCTCTCTCTCTCTGTGTCTCTACCTCACTGTCTATCCCTCTGTGTCTCTCCCTCTCTGTGTCTCTCCCTCTCTGTGTCTCTCCCTCTCTGTGTCTCTCCCTCTCTGTCTCTCCCTCTCTGTGTCTCACCCTCTCTGTGTCTCTCCCTCTCTGTGTCTCTCCCTCTCTGTGTCTCTCCCTCTCTGTGTCTCTCCCTCTCTGTGTCTCTCCCTCTCTGTCTCTCCCTCTCTGTGTCTCTCCCTCTCTGTGTCTCTCCCTCTCTCTGTCTCTCCCTCTCTGTGTCTCACCCTCTCTGTGTCTCTCCCTCTCTGTGTCTCTCCCTCTCTGTGTCTCTCCCTCTCTGTGTCTCTCCCTCTCTGTGTCTCTCCCTCTGTGTCTCTCCCTCTCTGTGTCTCTCCCTCTCTGTCTCTCCCTCTCTGTGTCTCTCCCTCTGTGTCTCTCCCTCTCTGTGTCTCTCCCTCTCTGTCTCTCCCTCTCTGTGTCTCTCCCTCTCTGTGTCTCTCCCTCTCTGTGTCTCTCCCTCTCTGTGTCTCTCCCTCTCTGTGTCTCTCCCTCTCTGTCTCTCCCTCTCTGTGTCTCTCCCTCTCTGTGTCTCTCCCTCTCTGTGTCTCTCCCTCTCTGTGTCTCTCCCTCTCTGTGTCACTCCCTCTCTGTGTCTCTCCCTCTCCGTGTCTCACCCTCTCTGTGTCTCTCCCTCTCTGTGTCTCTCCCTCTCTGTGTCTCTCCCTCTCCGTCTCTCCCTCTCTGTCTCTCCCTCTCTGTGTCTCACCCTCTCTGTGTCTCTCCCTCTCTGTGTCTCTCCCTCTCTGTGTCTCACCCTCTCTGTGTCTCTCCCTCTCTGTGTCTCTCCCTCTCTGTGTCTCTCCCTCTCTGTCTCTCCCTCTCTGTGTCTCTCCCTCTCTCTGTCTCTCCCTCTCTGTCTCTCCCTCTCTGTGTCTCTCCCTCTCCGTGTCTCTCCCTCTCTGTGTCTCTCCCTCTCTCTGTCTCTCCCTCTCTGTGTCTCTCCCTCTCTGTGTCTCTCCCTCTCTGTGTCTCTCCCTCTCTGTGTCTCTCCCTCTCTCTGTCTCTCCCTCTCTGTCTCTCCCTCTCTGTGTCTCTCCCTCTCCGTGTCTCTCCCTCTCTGTGTCTCTCCCTCTCTCTGTCTCTCCCTCTCTGTGTCTCTCCCTCTCTGTGTCTCTCCCTATCTGTGTCTCTCCCTCTCTGTGTCTCACCCTCTCTGTGTCTCTCCCTCTCTGTGTCTCTCCCTCTCTGTGTCTCTCCCTCTCCGTGTCTCTCCCTCTCTGTGTCTCTCCCTCTCTGTGTCTCTCCCTCTCTGTCTCTCCCTCTCTGTGTCTCTCCCTCTCTGTGTCTCTCCCTCTCCGTGTCTCTCCCTCGATGCAGGAAGCCAGAGAAGGGTATACAGTACCTGATAGAGAGAGGCTTCGTATCGGACACACCGGTAGGCATCGCCCGCTTCATCCTGGAGAGGAAAGGACTGAGCAGACAGATGATAGGAGAGTTCCTGGGCTGCAGACAGAAACAGTTCAACAAGGACGTACTGGAGTGAGTGGCTAATCAATAGATTCTTGAGTGTTTTGGATTCTCTACAATGAGAATGACCTACAAAATGAAGAGTATTATTTGACTGACTGATTGACTGACTGATAAAATGGTTAATCGTCTCTCCTCTCCCTGTCCAGGTTTAGGTTTAGGGGTTAATCCTCTCTCTTCTCCCTGTCCAGGTTTAAGTTTAGGTTAAGGTTTAGGGTTAATCCTCTCTCCTCTCCCTGCCCAGGTTTAAGTTTAAGTTTAGGTTTAGGGTTTAATCCTCTCTCTTCTCCCTGTCCAGGTTTAAGTTTAGGTTTAGGGTTAATCCTCTCTCCTCTCCCTGCCCAGGTTTAAGTTTAGGTTTAGGGTTAATCCTCTCTCTTCTCCCTGTCCAGGTTTAAGTTTAGGTTAAGGTTTAGGGTTAATCCTCTCTCCTCTCCCTGCCCAGGTTTAAGTTTAGGTTTAGGTTTAGGGTTTAATCCTCTCTCCTCTCCCTGTCCAGTTGTGTGGTAGATGAGTTGGACTTCTCAGGGATGGATCTAGATGATGCCCTCAGGAAGTTCCAGGCTCAGATTAAAGTCCAGGGGGAGGCCCAGAAGGTGGAGAGACTGATCGAGGCTTTCAGGTGAGAATATAGTTAAAGCAACAACAACAACAACAACAGAGGAAGTGTGGTATATGGCCTATATACCATGTGTAAGGGCTGTTCTTAAGCAAGAGGCAACGCGAAGTATACAGCCTGGATACAACCCCTAGCCGTGATATATTGGTGATATACCACAAACCCACAAGGTGCCTTATTACTATTATAAACTGGTTACCAACATAATTAGACCAGTAAACATTTTTTTTTGTTTGTCATACCCATAGAATACGGTCTGATATACCACGGCTTTCAGCCAATCAGCAATCAGGCCTCAAACCCCCCGGTTTGTAGAGCCCAGAAAGTGGAGAAAATGATAGTGGCCTTCAGATACTTGGACTTAGTTACTTGTTGTACTGGCTTTTTATGTACTTTTTATACTGACTAATGGACATTTGTACTGACTAATGGACATATGTACTGACTAATGGACATTTGTACTGACTAATGGACATTTGTACTGACTAATGGACATTTGTACTGACTAATGGACATTTGTACTGACTAATGGACATTTGTACTGACTAATGGACATTTGTACTGACTAATGGACATATGTACTGACTAATGGACATATGTACTGACTAATGGACATTTGTACTGACTAATGGACATTTGTACTGACTAATGGACATTTGTACTGACTAATGGACATTTGTACTGACTAATGGACATTTGTACTGACTAATGGACATTTGTACTGACTAATGGACATTTGTACTGACTAATGGACATTTGTACTGACTAATGGACATTTGTACTGACTAATGGACATTTGTACTGACTAATGGACATTTGTACTGACTAATGGACATTTGTACTGACTAATGGACATTTGTACTGACTAATGGACATATGTACTGACTAATGGACATTTGTACTGACTAATGGACATTTGTACTGACTAATGGACATTTGTACTGACTAATGGACATTTGTACTGACTAATGGACATTTGTACTGACTAATGGACATATGTACTGACTAATGGACATATGTACTGACTAATGGACATATGTACTGACTAATGGACATTTGTACTGACTAATGGACATATGTACTGACTAATGGACATTTGTACTGACTAATGGACATTTGTACTGACTAATGGACATTTGTACTGACTAATGGACATTTGTACTGACTAATGGACATTTGTACTGACTAATGGACATTTGTACTGACTAATGGACATATGTACTGACTAATGGACATTTGTACTGACTAATGGACATTTGTACTGACTAATGGACATATGTACTGACTAATGGACATACTTTTATACTGGGGGACATACAGACCAATTTGTACTGGACTTTTTAAGCCACGGCTGCAGTTTTTGCACCAGGACTTGCAGCCTTTTCTACCGATTTATGGAATTATTGTGCTGATTTATGGACTTATTGTGCTGATTTATGGAATTATTGTGCTGATTTATGGAATTATTGTGCTAATTTATGGAATTATTGTGCTAATTTATGGAATTATTGTGCTGATTTATGGACTTATTGTGCTGATTTATGGAATTATTGTGCTGATTTATGGAATTATTGTGCTGATTTATGGAATTATTGTGCTGATTTATGGAATTATTGTGCTAATTTATGGAATTATTGTGCTGATTTATGGACTTATTGTGCTAATTTATGGAATTATTCACAAAAGCCCCACTATTGTTATTTTACTGCTCTTTAATTATTTCTTATTCTTATCTCTTACTTTTTTTTTCTTTTTTTTTCTTCGTAAAACTGCATTGTTGGTTAAGGGCTTTTCACTGCTGTATTTGGTGCTGACTTATGTTCTTATGGACCTATGTACTGACTTATGGATTTATGGACTTATGGACTGACTTATGGACTTATGGACTTATGGACTGACTTATGGACTTATGGACTGACTTATGGACTTATGTACTGATTTATGGACTTATGTACTGACTTATGGACTTATGGACTGACTTATGGACTTATGTACTGATTTATGGACTTATGTACTGACTTATGGACTTATGTACTGACTTATGGACTTATGTACTGACTTATGGACTTATGGACTGACTTATGGACTTATGGACTGACTTATGGACTTATGGACTGACTTATGGACTTATGGACTGACTTATGGACTTATGTACTGACTTATGGACTTATGTACTGACATACCTTAAGGGAACATTTCGGCATTTCGTGTATGATTAGTGAAAAAGTCCATATTGCAAATGTACGGTCCCTTACTAGACGTCCAAAATCGTTTGTAAAATTCGCGGTCGGCGTCGGGCCGTGCGGTAGGGCCGGACCTACCGGGAAGTCATCAAATGAACTTTGTCGGACATTCGGTTTCCGTTTTATAAAATAAACAAGTTTTGGACCATTTTTCCGCTATCCCGGAAATTCCCACAAGAGGGCATACGGAATCATATGGCAATTTGGCAAAACATCACGAATCACGACGGGGCCTTATCTCGAAAACGGAAAATATTTCGAAGCCGAAACTTGGTGAGCGTAGGTTTGGCATAATGGGCAGTTGGCCCCGAACAAGATGGCGTCTAGGCCTCGACGGTTTTTGAGTTATGGCCATTTTTCTGGGATTAAAGGTCCAAAATGGAAATAGAGAAATTATTTTTCCACTTCAGGTCAAAGTCAAGGAGCCTCCGGTGTCAATAAAAAAAGAACCAGCCATTTATCTATCGTCATTTAAGAGAAACGGAACAATGACAACTTGGTGATGGTCACAAATAGGCGTTTTTTTTCTTCCAACGGTTACAGATCCAGTTGCAGGGTGTTCATACGAATCTTTTTAAAGTGTGCTGCGGAGCTCTGCGAGATTTCTGTGATTTTCTATAATTTTCTGAAATAACACACATACGTAAATAACTCAGTTCTTAACGTAAAGACTTAAAACTCAGGATTCTGTAAAAGCATACCCCAATGAGGATATGTGGTGACTTATAGCTTCCTGTGCCAACCGGAAGTGCCATAATTGGTGTCTCAGGGGCTGTTTCGAAGGGTTAAAAAAGTCAGATCTGTCCAAAACTTCATATATGTGATTAGGCAACCCCCATGAACTGTAAATCAGTCATTTTTCCCCAAAAAAATCAAAGGAAAAAAAATCACACTAAAACACAACTTGGATGGAGGGACGTATTGGGGTGCGTAGAGACAGACAGTGGCTGCAATAGTTAGCTTTGTTCGAGCTAAAAAAGAACCGTCAGACCTAGAGTTCCGAAACTTTAGAAACCTGTTCTAGACCTCCGGTCGATGGTGCGTGGTGAGTTACGTGGCTCAAGAGTCAACGACCATTAGAAAAGTAGGCCCAAAATGAAGCCAGCCATTTGCTTTTGAGTGACAGTGAGAGAACCGTTAGGGTGAGAAGAAAAATTCCACCACATGAATGTTCCTAAGGTCCTCCCGATCTGTGCAAGCCTAACCTTGACCGTGTGGCATTAACCCTTAACAGTAAAACAGTGTTTTTTGATCTCACAGATTACAGTGTCATCTCTCCCCATAGGAATACATTGCCTGCACCACTAATTTCAACCTGAAGTCTATATGGGTTATGAATGCCGTATGAACCTGTCTTCGGTACCAGTCCATCAGGCCACTAATGAGGTCTACCTGTGTTGATTCTAAGCTTCCTGGACCAACCGGAAGTGGTTAAAATCACCCTAAAAGTGTTTACCCATACCCTGCCTGCAGTTTGACAGACATAGTGCATTCAACCCTGTGTAAATCAGTCAGTTCTTAACGTAAGGACTTAAAACTCAGGATTCTGTAACAGCATACCCCAATGAGGATATGTGTTGATATTGGTGTCTCAGGGGCTGTTTCGAGGGGTTAAAAAAGTCTGATCTTTCCAAAACTTCATATGTGTGATTAGGCAACCCCCATGAACTGTAAAGCAGTCATTTTTCCCCAAAAAATTCAAAGGAAAAAAAATCACACTAAAACACAACTTGGAAGGAGGGACGTATTGGGGTGCGTAGAGACAGACAGTGGCTGCAATAGTTAGCTTTGTTCGAGCTAAAGAAGAACCGTCAGACCTAGAGTTTCGAAACTTTAGAAACCTGTTCTAGACCTCCGGTCGATGGTGCGTGGTGAGTTACGTGGCTCTAGACAGTTCTCGGACCGAGAAACAGCCTCGTACATTTGCAATACCTTCAATTCATTTTGACCATCACGAAAATGACGACGTTTAGAAAAGTCTCAGAGACGCAAGGCTAGGTGCATTGAAACCGGCTCGGCCCATAGAGACGGACCCCAACGTTTCTGTCCGATAGCTCGTTCAAGGACCCCGTAGCAAGTCATGGAAAATAGTGGATTTTCAGCACCAATTAGGGTTTTTCTCGGACACCAAATGACCTATCGAGCCGAAACTTGGGATTCGGGGTCGCCTCAGCTAGGCCAACACATAACATAAGAAATGGACCCGCAGCTAGAACGTAACTACATGTTTTATGTTTTTTTTATGGTTTGAACCGAAGGCGTTGTGAATTTTGGGCCAGCTCTGAAGTATGTAATAGTTGGCTACTAAACGAGTTGGAAAAAGTGGGTTTGGTGTCAGTTTGTATCAGTTTGGTGTCAGAATGATATCTAATTGACTGATGGACTCTTGTCCACTTGACTCTTGTACATTTGCAATATGTTTAAACAGTGAGGTACCATCACCAAAAGCGACATTCTGAAATCTACCCTAATGAGCGATTGAGATGAACCAGAATCACTGCAAATCCATCCCGAGTTCATCGGGCCAGTCAATTTCACATTCCTGCAGGATTTTTTTTTTTATAGCATGACAAATTCGTGATGGTACCTGCCCATTGAAACATATTGCAAATGCACAGTGACTTTGAAAAAGTAAGGAAACATAAACAAATGGACATAATGAAATCACCATTTCTTTTTTCAGTTACCAGTTGCACAACAATGCATGTGCATTTGCAATATGATTCTATAGTGAAAAAACATCACCAAATGGACATGATGAAATCAACCCAAACGAGCGATTGAGATGACCCAGAATCACTGCAAAGCCATCCCGAGTTCATCGGGCCAGTCAATTTCACATTCCTGCAGGATTTTTATAGCATGACCAATTCGTGATGGTACCTGCCCATTAAAACATATTGCAAATGCACAGTGACTTTGAAAAAGTAAGGAAACATAAACAAATGGACATAATGAAATCACCATTTCTTTTTTCAGTTACCAGTTGCACAACAATGCATGTGCATTTGCAATATGATTCTATAGTGAAAAAACATCACCAAATGGACATGATGAAATCAACACAACGAGTGATGGAAATGAACAACTATCACTGCCCGGCCATCCCGAGTTCATCAGTACAGTCAATTTTGGCCCCCCCAAAAATAGACTTTTGACTTTGACTTTTGACTTCCTATGAAATCATATTGCAAATGGACAAAACATATGCCTTATGCACAAGTAAAACAAAACAAAAAATATGATAATACAATTTGACAAAAGTATAGTTTGAGCAAAGTATAGTTTGAATTTTGAACATGCCAAATTCGTGATGGTACATGCCCATTGAACCATATTGCAAATGTACAGTGACTTTGAAAAAGTAAGGAAACATAAACAAATGGACATAATGAAATCACATTTTTTTTAGTTCTGGGTTACCAGTTGCACGTGCATTTGCAATATGATTCCATAGTGAAAAAACATCACCAAATGGACATTCTGAAATCAACACTAACGAGCGATTGAGATGAACCAGAATCACTGCAAAGCCATCCCGAGTTCATCGGGCCAGTCAATTTCACATTCCTGCAGGATTTTTATAGCATGACAAATTCGTGATGGTAAATGCCCATTGAAACATATTGCAAATGCACGTGCATTTGCAATATGATTCTATAGTGAAAAAACATCACCAAATGGACATGATGAAATCAACACAACGAGTGATGGAAATGAACAACTATCACTGCCCGGCCGTCCCGAGTTCATCAGTTCAGTCAATTTTGGCCCCAAAAAAATTGACTTTTGACTTTGACTTTTGACTTCCTATGAAATCATATTGCAAATGGACAAATCATATTCCTTATGCACAAGTTAAAAAAAATAATTATGATAATAACATTTTACAAAAGTATATTCATACACTTCTTACACATGATTAATTGTCTTAAAATCGAAACAATTTCGAAAAACGGTCCAGAAAGCACTTTTTTTTAGTTTTTAAAGTTTTAAAAAAAATCTAATTTTCGACTTTTGACTTCCTATGAAATCATATTCCAAATGGAGAAAACATATGCCTTATGCACAAGTAAAAAAAAAAAAAAAAAATGATAATAAAGTATGACTAAAGTATGTTGATAAAGTTCTTATACATGTGTAATTGCCACAAAAATTGAAAGAATTTTGAAAAACGGTCCAGAAAGCACTTTTTTAAGGATGTGTGAAGTTTTTTACCAAATGTTGACATTTTTGACTTTTGACTTTTGACTTTTGACTTCCTATGAAATCATATTGCAAATGGACAAAACATATGCCTTATGCGATGTAATTAAAAAAAAAAATATGATAACAAAATTGGACAAAAGTATATTCATACAGTTCTTACACATGTGTAATTGACAAAAAAATCGAAAGAATTTCGAAAAACGGCCCAGAAAGCACTTTTTTAAGGGGTGAAAAGTTTTTGGAAAAAAATCATTTTTTCCAAATTTTGCTTTTGGATGTTGACATGGGTTGCATTTCCAATATGAAAAACCCCGGTGGACCCTGTTGGATTTTTGAGGTGTTACAATTGGCAATTGCCATATGGCATTTGCCATATACTTTGCACGAATCAACGCCGCTTTGGGTGGTATTGGACATCGTGTATATGGTTTGTCCAATGCCAATATCTTGCCATTCATTTTTGTCAGGGGGGTATTCCCCAATTCAGGGGGGTATTCCCTTACTTATGGACTTATGTACTGTCTTATGGACTTATGTACTGACTTATGGACTTATGGACTTACGTACTGACTTATGGACTTAAGGACTTATGAACTGACTTATGGAGTTATGTACTGACTTATGGACTCATGGACTTACGTACTGACTTATGGACTTATGGACTTATGTACTGACTTATGGACTTATGTACTGACTTATGGACTTATGGACTGACTTATGGACTTATGTACTGACTTATGGACTTATGTACTGACTTATGGACTTATGGACTGACTTATGGACTTATGTACTGACTTATGGACTTATGTACTGACTTATGGACTTATGCACTGACTTATGGATTTATGTACTGACTTATGGATTTATGTACTGACTTATGGACTTATGCACTGACTTATGGACTTACGTACTGACTTATGGACTTATGGACTGACTTATGGACTTATGCACTGACTTATGGACTTATGTACTGACTTATGGACTTATGCACTGACTTATGGACTTATGTACTGACTTATGGACTTATGGATTTACGTACTGACTTATGGACTTATGTACTGACTTATGGACTTATGCACTGACTTATGGACTTATGTACTGACTTATGGACTTATGCACTGACTTATGGACTTATGGACTTACGTACTGACTTATGGACTTATGTACTGACTTATGGACTTATGCACTGACTTATGGACTTATGTACTGACTTATGGACTTATGCACTGACTTATGGACTTATGTACTGACTTATGGACTTATGCACTGACTTATGGACTTATGTGCTGACATATGGACTTATGTGCGTTTTCTATGTTAAACTGTATTGACATTTTAGTTTTGGATATATCTGACTTATATCTCCCTCTCTCTTCTCTCTCTACCTCGCTCCCTCTCTTCCTCTCAATCTCCATGTCTTCTCCCCCCCCCCCCCTCCCCCATCCAGTCAGCGGTACTGTGTGTGTAACCCGGTACTGATCCGACAGTTCCAGAACCCTGACACCATCTTCATCCTGGCCTTCGCCATCATCCTCCTCAACACAGACATGTACTCTCCCAACGTCAAGCCGGAGAAGAAGATGAAGTTGGAGGATTTCATCAAAAACCTCAGAGGTGAGGTGCATTCTGGGATGGATGTTTAGGTTGTTTCTCTACATGGTGTAATGAGAGGGGGGACATGTTTGTTTTTTTACCGGTTCAATTCTGGACTCCTCAAAATAAACAGGTTTTAATAAACTACATTTATTTATCTCCATTTAAATGTCTCTCTATCTGTTTTTATCTCAGTTATCTCCATTCCTCTTTATCTCTCCCCTTTTTTCTCACACTTTCCCCTATGGATGTTAATGTTTCCCCAGGAGTGGATAATGGTCAGGACATTCCCAGAGACCTGTTAGTAGGAATCTACCATCGGATAGAGAAGTGGGAGCTACGCACCAACGATGACCACGTGTCTCAAGTGCAGGCTGTGGAGAGGGTGGTCGTCGGCAAGAAGCCCGTAAGTCTGCTTACAGTATTAATGTCTACGGTCATTGCCTGCTCAGACTCAGAAGATATACTACATGACGAAATGTATGTGGACACCTGCTCATCGAACTTCTCCTTCCAAAATCATGGGCATTAATATGGAGTTGCCCCCCCCCCCCCCCCCCCCCCTTTGCTGCTATAACAGCCTCTACTCTTCTGGGAAGGCTTTCCACTAGATGTTGGAACATTGCTGCGGGGACTTGCTTCCATTCAGCCACAAGAGTATTAGTGAGGTCGGGCGCTGATGTTGGGTGATTAGGACTGTGCTCCAATTCATCCCAAAGCTGTTCGATGGGGTTGAGGTCAGGGCATTGTGCAGACGAGTCAAGTTCTTCCACACCGATCTCGACAAACCATTTCTGTATGGACCTTTGTGCACGGGGGGCATTGTCATGCTGAAACAGGAAACAGTCTTCCCAAAACTGTTGACACGGTGTTGGAAGCACAGAATCATCTAGAATATCATTGTAAGCTGTAGTGTTAATATTTCCCAGAGTCCAATGGCGGTGAGCTTTACACCACTCCTGCCGACACTTGGCATTGCGGATGGTGATCTGATGCTTGTGTGCAGCTGCTCGGCAATGGAAAACCCATTTCATGAAGCTCCTGACGAACAGTTCTTGCGCTGACGTTGATTCCAGAGGCAGTTTAGAAAATCGGTAGTGAGTGTTGCAACCGAGGACAGATGAATTTTACGCTTTACGTGCTTCAGCACTCGTCGGTCGCGTTCTGTGAGGTTGTGTGGCCTACCACTTTGCGGCTGAGCCGTTGTTGCTCCTAGACGTTTCCACTTCACCATAACAGCACTTACAGTTGACCGGGGCATCCTATGACGGTGCCACGTTGAAAGTCACTGAGCTCTTCAGTAAGGCCATTCTACTGCCAATGTTTGTCTATGGAGATTGCATATCTGTGTGCTCGATTTTAAACACTTGTCAACAACGGGTGTGGCTGAAATAGCCAAATCTACTAATTTGAAGGGGTGTCCACATACTTTTGTATATGTAATGTATATTATTGTTTATACTTCACCTGATCACCCCCTCAATGATCATGTTGCTGATCCCCACACGCCCTCAATGATCATGCTGCTGATCCCCACACCCCCTCAACGATCATGCTGCTGATCCCCACACCCCCTCAACGATCATGCTGCTGATCCCCACACCCCCTCAACGATCATGCTGCTGATCCCCACACATTCCCTCAATGATCATGCTGCTGATCCCCACACCCCCTCGATGATCATGCTGCTGATCCCCACACCCCCTCAATGATCATGCTCTTGATCCCCACACCCCCTCAATGATCATGCTGCTGATCCCCACACCCCCTCAATGATCATGCTGCTGATCCCCACACCCCCTCAATGATCATGCTGCTGATCCCCACACCCCCTCAATGATCATGCTGCTGATCCCCACACCCCCTCAATGAACATACTGTTGATCCCCACACCCCCTCAATGATCATGCTGCTGATCCCCATACCCCCTCAATGATCATGCTGCTGATCCCCACACCCCCTCAATGATCATGCTCTTGATCCCCACACCCCCTCAATGATCATGCTGCTGATCACCATACCCCCTCAATGATCATGCTGCTGATCCCCACACCCCCTCAATGATCATGCTGCTGATCCCCATACCCCCTCAATGATCATGCTGCTGATCCCCATACCCCCTCAACGATCATGCTGCTGATCCCCACACCCCCTCAATGATCATGCTGCTGATCCCCATACCCCCTCGATGATCATGCTGCTGATCCCCACACCCCCTCGATGATCATGCTGCTGATCCCCACACCCACTCAATGATCATGCTGCTGATCCCCATACCCCCTCGATGATCATGCTGCTGATCCCCACACCCCCTCGATGATCATGCTGCTGATCCCCATACCCCCTCAATGATCATGCTCTTGATCCCCACACCCCCTCAATGATCATGCTGCTGATCCCCACACCCCCTCAATGATCATGCTGCTGATCCCCACACCCCCTCAATGATTATGCTGCTGATCCCCACACCCCCTCAATGATCATGCTGCTGATCCCCACACCCCCTCAATGATCATGCTGCTGATCCCCACACCCCCTCAATGAACATACTGTTGATCCCCACACCCCCTCAATGATCATGCTGCTGATCCCCATACCCCCTCAATGATCATGCTGCTGATCCCCACACCCCGTCAATGATCATGCTCTTGATCCCCACACCCCCTCAATGATCATGCTGCTGATCCCCATACCCCCTCAATGATCATGCTGCTGATCCCCACACCCCCTCAATGATCATGCTGCTGATCCCCACACCCCCTCAATGATCATGCTGCTGATCCCCATACCCCCTCAATGATCATGCTGCTGATCCCCACACCCCCTCAATGATCATGCTGCTGATCCCCATACCCCCTCGATGATCATGCTGCTGATCCCCACACCCCCTCGATGATCATGCTGCTGATCCCCACACCCCCTCGATGATCATGCTGCTGATCCCCACACCCACTCAATGATCATGCTGCTGATCCCCATACCCCCTCGATGATCATGCTGCTGATCCCCACACCCCGTCGATGATCATGCTGCTGATCCCCACACCCCCTCGATGATCATGCTGCTGATCCCCACACCCCCTCGATGATCATGCTGCTGATCCCCACACCCACTCAATGATCATGCTGCTGATCCCCATACCCCCTCGATGATCATGCTGCTGATCCCCACACCCACTCAATGATCATGCTGTTGAAAACAGCCCATATTCAATAGAAAACAGTCAATATTCAGTAGAAAACAGCCCATATTCAGTAGAAAACAGCCCATATTCAATAGAAAACAGCCCATATTCAGTAGAAAACAGCCCATATTCAGTAGAAAACAGCCCATATTCAGTAGAAAACAGCCATTATTCAATAGAAAACAGCCCATATTCAATAGAAAACAGCCCATATTCAGTAGAAAACAGCCCATAATCAATAGAAAACAGCCCATATTCAGTAGAAAACAGCCCATATTCAGTAGAAAACAGCCCATATTCAGTAGAAAACAGCCATTATTCAATAGAAAACAGCCCATATTCAATAGAAAACAGCCCATATTCAATAGGCAACAGCCCATATTCACTAGAAAACAGCCCATATTCAGTAGAAAACAGCCCATATTCAGTTGAAAACAGCCAATATTCAGTAGAAAACAGCCCATATTCAGTAGAAAACAGCCACTATTCAGTAGAAAACAGCCCATATTCAGTAGAAAACAGCCCATATTCAGTAGAAAACAGCCACTATTCAGTAGAAAACAGCCCATATTCAGTAGAAAACAGCCCATATTCAGTAGAAAACAGCCCATATTCAGTAGAAAACAGCCCATATTCAGTAGAAAGCAGCCCATATTCAATAGAAAACAGCCCATATTCAGTAGAAAACAGCCAATATGCAATTCAAAACAGCCAATTTGCAGTTGAAAACAGACAATATTCAATAGAAAACAGTCCAATATTCAGTAGAAAACAGCCCATATTCAATAGAAAATAGCCCACATAATCGATCTGATATACAGTATGTAAACTTTGAATCTGCTGTGTGTTGAGGTGTTGCTGCCAGGTTCTGTCTGTCAGGTTCTGTCTATCAGGTTCTGTCTGTCAGGTTCTGTCTGTCAGGTCCTGTCTGTCAGGTTCTGTCTGTCAAGTTCTGTCTGTCAGGTTCTGTCTATCAAGTTCTGTCTGTCAGGTTCTGTCTGTCAAGTTCTGTCTGTCAGGTTCTGTCTATCAGGTTCTGTCTGTCAGGTTCTGTCTGTCAGGTTCTGTCTGTCAGGTTCTGTCTATCAAGTTCTGTCTGTCAGGTTCTGTCTATCAGGTTCTGTCTGTCAGGTTCTGTCTGTCAGGTTCTGTCTGTCAGGTTCAGTCTGTCAGGTTCTGTCTATCAAGTTCTGTCTGTCAGGTTCTGTCTGTCAGGTTCTGTCTGTCAGGTTCTGTCTGTCAGGTTCTGTCTATCAAGTTCTGTCTGTCAGGTTCTGTCTGTCAGGTTCTGTCTGTCAGGTTCTGTCTATCAAGTTCTGTCTGTCAGGTTCTGTCTGTCAGGTTCTGTCTGTCAGGTTCTGTCTGTCAGGTTCTGTCTATCAAGTTCTGTCTGTCAGGTTCTGTCTGTCAGGTTCTGTCTGTCAGGTTCTGTCTATCAAGTTCTGTCTATCAGGTTCTGTCTGTCAGGTTCTGTCTGTCAGGTTCTGTCTGTCAGGTTCTGTCTCTGTGAATACTAAAAATAATTTGTGTGTAGGTGCTCTCGCTGCCACACCGCAGATTGGTGTGTTGCTGTCAGCTTTACGAGGTGCCTGACCCTAACAGAAGCCAGAGGACTGGAGTCCACCAGAGAGAAGTCTTCCTCTTCAACGACCTGCTCGTGGTAAGACTCACCTGTGTGCCCTGGGAGTGTTATGTCTGTACCATATAGACTCACCTGTGTGTCCTGGGAGTGTTATGTCTGTACCATATAGACTCACCTGTGTGCCCTGGGAGTTTTATGTCTGTACCATATAGACTCACCTGTGTGTCCTGGGAGTGTTATGTCTGTACCATATAGACTCACCTGTGTGTCCTGGGAGTGTTATGTCTGTACCATATAGACTCACCTGTGTGCCCTGGGAGTGTTATGTCTGTACCATATGGACTCACCTGTGTGCCCTGGGAGTGTTATGTCTGTACCATATGGACTCACCTGTGTGCCCTGGGAGCGTTATGTCTGTACCATATAGACTCAACTGTGTGCCCAGGGAATGTTATGTCTGTACCATATGGACTCACCTGTGTGCCCTGGGAGCGTTATGTCTGTACCATATAGACTCACCAGTGTGCCTGTTCAGAGTTTTTCTTTACGGCTCTACAATACAAACTCGCCTTTTTATATCTAAACCCTACAGATCTGAGTCATATACATATCAAACATGTTCTGTTCGCCTGAGTTAGCTAAAACAATGGTCTGAGAATAGGCCTAGAATAGTATTGGGATGGTCTTGAAATAGTCCTGGAATATACCTGGAATAGTCCTGGAATATACCTGGAATAGTCCTGGAATATACCTGGAATAGTCCTGGAATATACCTGGAATAGTCCTGGAATATACCTGGAATAGTCCTGGAATATACCTGGAATAGTCCTGGAATAGTATTGGAATAGCCTCGAAATAGTCCTGGAATATACCTGGAATAGTCCTGGAATATACCTGGAATAGTCCTGGAATATACCTGGAATAGTCCTGGAATATACCTGGAATAGTCCTGGAATATACCTGGAATAGTCCTGGAATATACCTGGAATAGTATTGGAATAGCCTCGAAAAAGTCCTGGAATATACCTGGAATAGTCCTGGAATATACCTGGAATAGTCCTGGAATATACCTGGAATAGTCCTGGAATATACCTGGAATAGTATTGGAATATACCTGGAATAGTATTGGAATAGCCTCGAAATAGTCCTGGAATATACCTGGAATAGTCCTGGAATATACCTGGAATATACCTGGAACAGTCCTGGAATATACCTGGAATAGTATTGGAATAGCCTCGAAATAGTCCTGGAATATACCTGGAATAGTCATGGAATATACCTGGAATAGTCCTGGAATATACCTGGAATAGTCCTGGAATATACCTGGAATAGTCATGGAATATACCTGGAATAGTCCTGGAATATACCTGGAATAGTCCTGGAATATACCTGGAATAGTCCTGGAATATACCTGGAATAGTCCTGGAATAGTCCTGGAATATACCTGGAATAGTCCTGGAATAGTCCTGGAATATACCTGGAATAGTCCTGGAATAGTCCTGGAATAGTCCTGGAATATACCTGGAATATACCTGGAATAGTCCTGGAATATACCTGGAATAGTCCTGGAATATACCTGGAATAGTCCTGGAATAGTCCTGGAATATACCTGGAATAGTCCTGGAATAGTCCTGGAATATACCTGGAATAGTCCTGGAATAGTCCTAGAATATACCTGGAATAGTCTTGGAATATACCTGGAATATACCTGGAATAGTCTTGGAATATACCTGGCCTATATCAAAGCACAGTGTTTCCACGGTCACGCCCTCAGGCCTATATAAAAGCACAGTGTTTCCACGGTCACGCCCTCAGGCCTATATCAAAGCACAGTGTTTCCACGGTCACGCCCTCAGGCCTATATCAAGCACAGTGTTTCCACGGTCACGCCCTCTGGCCTATATCAAGCACAGTGTTTCCACGGTCACACCCTCTGGCCTATATCAAAGCACAGTGTTTCCACGGTCACGCCCTCAGGCCTATATAAAAGCACAGTGTTTCCACGGTCACGCCCTCTGGTCTGCAGAGCACAGGGTTTCCACGGTCACGCCCTCAGGTCTGCAGAGCACAGTGTTTCCACGGTCACGCCCTCTGGTCTGCAGAGCACAGTGTTTCCACGGTCACGCCCTCTGGCCTATATCAAGCACAGTGTTTCCACGGTCACGCCCTCTGGTCAGCAGAGCACAGTGTTTCCACGGTCACGCCCTCTGGTCTGCAGAGCACAGTGTTTCCACGGTCACACCCTCTGGTCTGCAGAGCACAGTGTTTCCACGGTCACTCCCTCTGGTCTGCAGAGCACAGTGTTTCCACGGTCACGCCCTCTGGCCTATATCAAGCACAGTGTTTCCACGGTCACGCCCTCTGGTCTGCAGAGCACAGTGTTTCCACGGTCACGCCCTCTGGTCTGCAGAGCACAGTGTTTCCACGGTCACGCCCTCTGGTCTGCAGAGCATAGTGTTTCCACGGTCACGCCCTCTGGTCTGCAGAGCACAGTGTTTCCACGGTCACGCCCTCTGGTCTGCAGAGCATAGTGTTTCCACGGTCACGCCCTCTGGTCTGCAGAGCACAGTATTTCCACGGTCACGCCCTCTGGTCTTCAGAGCACAGTGTTTCCACGGTCACGCCCTCTGGTCTGCAGAGCACAGTGTTTCCACGGTCACACCCTCTGGTCTGCAGAGCACAGTGTTTCCACGGTCACGCCCTCTGGCCTATATTCAAGCACAGTGTTTCCACGGTCACGCCCTCTGGTCTGCAGAGCATAGTGTTTCCACGGTCACGCCCTCTGGTCTGCAGAGCATAGTGTTTCCACGGTCACGCCCTCTGGTCTTCAGAGCACAGTGTTTCCACGGTCACGCCCTCTGGTCTGTAGAGCTTAGTGTTTCCACGGTCACGCCCTCTGGTCTGCAGAGCACAGTGTTTCCACGGTCACGCCCTCTGGTCTGCAGAGCACAGTGTTTCCACGGTCACGCCCTCTGGTCTGCAGAGCACAGTGTTTCCACGGTCACGCCCTCTGGCCTATATCAAGCACTGTGTTTCCACGGTCACGCCCTCTGGTCTTCAGAGCACAGTGTTTCCACGGTCACGCCCTCTGGTCTATATCAAGCACAGTGTTTCCACGGTCACGCCCTCTGGTCTGCAGAGCACAGTGTTTCCACGGTCACGCCCTCTGGTCAGCAGAGCACATCAGAATGGACGAGCAGGTAAACATTAAGAGACGTGTCCATCCCTCTTCTCCCCTACAGGTAACCAAGATCTTCCAGAAGAAGAAGACCTCTGTGACATACAGCTTCAGACAGTCCTTCCCCCTGGTTGAGATGCAGGTCCACATGTTCCAGAACCAGCGTAAGTATCCGTGTGTGTGTGTGTGTGTGTGTGTGTGTTCCAATACTACATCCTGATTCTCCCTGTCTCCCTCCCTCCCTCCCTACATACCTCCCTACCCTCCTACCTACCTCCTTCCCTCCCTACCTACCTACCTACCTACCTACCTACAGTACCTCCCTCCCTCCCTCCCTGACTACCTACCTACCTCCCTACCTACCTACCTACCTACCTACCTACCTACCTACCTACCTACCTATCCATCCATCCAAGGGGCTTTATTGGCATGGGGAACATATGCTAACATTGCCAAAGCAAGTGAAGTAGATCATATACAAAAGTGAAATAAGCAATAAAAATGAACAGTAAACATTACACTCACATATTCTATCTATCTATCTATCAAAGTATACATTAGTTGATCAGATCACAATAGAGGAGGTCATTCCTGTTCAATGATGTGAAAGTGAGACAATTGCAATTGTCCTAAGTCCCACTTTGTGGCACCTGACCACACAACAGTAGTGATCAGGTTTAGGGTTTAGTGAATGATTTGTCCCAAATACAAGTTTAAATATTTAGGACTAACGTATTCCTTGTCACCCATTCTGAAACAAACTGCAGCTCTTTGTTAAGTGTTGCAGTCATTTCACTCGCTGTAGTAGCTGACGTTTATAGTGTTGAGTCATCCGCATACAAAGACACACTGGCTTTACTCAAAGCCAGTGGCATGTCGTTAGTAAAGATTGAAAAAAGTAATGGGCCTAAACAGTTACCCTGGGGAATTCCTGATTTTACCTGGATTTTGTTGGAGAGGCTTCCATTAAAGAACACCGTCTGTGTTCTGTTAGACAGGTAACTCTTTATCCACAATATAGCAGGGGGTGTAAAGCCATAACACATTCGTTTTTCCAGCAGCAGACTATGATCGATAATCAATCAAATTCAATCAAATTTATTTTATATAGCCCTTCGTACATCGGCTGATATCTCAAAGTGCTGTACATAAACCCAGCCTAAAACCCCAAACAGCAAGCAATGCAGGTGTAGAAGCACGGCGGCTAGGAAAAACTCCCTAGAAAGGCCAAAACCTAGGAAGAAACCTAGAGAGGAACCAGACTATGTGGGGTGGCCAGTCCTCTTCTGGCTGTGCCGGGTGGAGATTATAACAAAACATGGTCAAGATGTTCAAATGTTCATAAATTACCAGCATGGTCGAATAATAATAAGGCAGAATAGTTGAAACTGGAGCAGCAGCACAGTCAGGTGGACTGGGGACAGCAAGGAGTCATCATGTCAGGTATTCCTGGGGCATGGTCCTATGGCTCAGGTCAGTTGAAACTGGAGCAGCAGCACAGCCAGGTGGACTGGGGACAGCAAGGAGTCATCATGTCAGGTAGTCCTGGGGCATGGTCCTAGGGCTCAGGTCCTCCGAGAGAGAGAAAGAGAGAAGGAGAGAATTAGAGAACGCACACTTAGATTCACACAGGACACCGAATAGGACAGGAGAAGTACTCCAGATATAACAAACTGACCCTAGCCCCCCGACACATAAACTACTGCAGCATAAATACTGGAGGCTGAGACAGGAGGGGTCAGGAGACACTGTGGCCCCATCCGAGGACACCCCCGGACAGGGCCAAACAGGAAGGATATAACCCCACCCACTTTGCCAAAGCACAGCCCCCACAACACTAGAGGGATATCTTCAACCACCAACTTACCATCCTGAGACAAGGCTGAGTATAGCCCACAAAGACCTCCGCCACGGCACAACCCAAGGGGGGGGGGGGGCGCCAACCCAGACAGGATGACCACATCAGTGACTCAACCCACTCAGGTGACGCACCCCCTCCAGGGACGGCATGAGAGAGCCCCAGTAAAGCCAGTGACTCAGCCCCTGTAATAGGGTTAGAGGCAGAGAATCCCAGTGGAAAGAGGGGAACCGGCCAGGCAGAGACAGCAAGGGCGGTTCGTTGCTCCAGAGCCTTTCCGTTCACCCTCCCACTCCTGGGCCAGACTACACTCAATCATATGACCCACTGAAGAGATGAGTCTTCAGTAGAGACTTAAAGGTTGAGACCGAGTTTGCGTCTCTGACATGGGTAGGCAGACCGTTCCATAAAAATGGAGCTCTATAGGAGAAAGCCCTGCCTCCAGCTGTTTGCTTAAAAATTCTAGGGACAATTAGGAGGCCTGCGTCTTGTGACCGTAGCGTACGTGTAGGTATGTACGGCAGGACCAAATCAGAGAGATAGGTAGGAGCAAGCCCATGTAATGCTTTGTAGGTTAGCAGTAAAACCTTGAAATCAGCCCTTGCTTTGACAGGAAGCCAGTGTAGAGAGGCTAGCACTGGAGTAATATGATCAAATTTTTTGGTTCTAGTCAGGATTCTAGCAGCCGTATTTAGCACTAACTGAAGTTTATTTAGTGCTTTATCCGGGTAGCCGGAAAGTAGAGCATTGCAGTAGTCTAACCTGGAAGTGACAAAAGCATGGATTAATTTTTCTGCATCATTTTTGGACAGAAAGTTTCTGATTTTTGCAATGTTACGTAGATGGAAAAAAGCTGTCCTTGAAATGGTCTTGATATGTTCTTCAAAAGAGAGATCAGGGTCCAGAGTAACGCCGAGGTCCTTCACAGTTTTATTTGAGACGACTGTACAACCATTAAGATTAATTGTCAGATTCAACAGAAGATCTCTTTGTTTCTTGGGACCTAGAACAAGCATCTCTGTTTTGTCCGAGTTTAAAAGTAGAAAGTTTGCAGCCATCCACTTCCTTATGTCTGAAACACATTCTTCTAGCAAGGGCAATTTTGGGGCTTCACCATGTTTAATTGAAATGTACAGCTGTGTGTCATCCGCATAGCAGTGAAAGTTAACATTATATTTTCGAATGACATCCCCAAGAGGTAAAATATATAGTGAAAACAATAGTGCTCCTAAAACGGAACCTTGAGGAACACCGAAATTTACAGTTGATTTGTCAGAGGACAAACCATTCACAGAGACAAACTGATATCTTTCCGACAGATAAGATCTAAACCAGGCCAGAACTTGTCCGTGTAGACCAATTTGGGTTTCCAATCTCTCCAAAAGAATGTGGTGATCGATGGTATCAAAAGCAGCACTAAGGTCTAGGAGCACGAGGAAGGACAGATGCAGAGCCTCGGTCCGATGCCATTAAAATGTCATTTACCACCTTCACAAGTGCCGTCTCAGTGCTATGATGGGGTCTAAAACCAGACTGAAGCATTTCGTATACATTGTTTGTCTTCAGGAAGGCAGTGAGTTGTTGCGCAACAGCCTTTTCTAAAATTTTTGAGAGGAATGGAAGATTCGATATAGGCCGATAGTTTTTTATATTTTCTGGGTCAAGGTTTGGCTTTTTCAAGAGAGGCTTTATTACTGCCACTTTTAGTGAGTTTGGTACACATCCGGTGGATAGAGAGCCGTTTATTATGTTCAACATAGGAGGGCCAAGCACAGGAAGCAGCTCTTTCTGTTACGGTGCGTGAATGAGGACCCAAAAGCGAATTAACGTAAACAGAGCTTCTTTAATAACAAAACAAAACGTAGGCTCAGATGGACCGGCAGGTTCCGACAGGACAGGACAAGGTTGCAGCAAACATGACGATAGTCTGGTTCAGGCATGAACAACACAAACAAGAATCCGACAAAGACAGGAGCAGAAACAGAGAGAGATATAGAGGACTAATCAGAGGGAAAAAGGGAACAGGTGGGAAAAGGGGTGACGAGGTAGTTAGGAGGAGACAAGGCACAGCTGGGGGAAAGAGGGGGAGAAAAGGTAACCTAACAACGACCAGCAGAGGGAGACAGGGTGAAGGGAAAGGACAGAAACAAGACACAACATGACAGTACATGACAGTACCCCCCCACTCACCGAGCGCCTCCTGGCGCACTCGAGGAGGAAACCTGGCGGCAACGGAGGAAATCATCGATCAGCGCACGGTCCAGCACGTCCCGAGAGGGAACCCAACTCCTCTCCTCAGGACCGTACCCCTCCCAATCTACTAGGTACTGATGACCACGGCCCCGAGGACGCATGTCCAAAATCCTACGGACCCTGTAGATGGGTGCGCCCTCGACAAGGATGGGGGGGGGGGGGGGGAAGACGAGCGGGGGCGCGAAGAACGGGCTTGACACAGGAGACATGGAAGACCGGGTGGACGCGACGAAGATATCACGGAAGAAGAAGTCGAACTGCGACAGGATTAATGATCCGAGAAATACGGAACGGACCAATGAACCGCGGGGTCAACTTGCGAGAAGTGGTCTTAAGGGGAAGGTTCTGAGTGGAGAGCCAAACTCTCTGACCGCGACAATATCTAGGACTCTTAGTTCTACGCTTATTAGCAGCCCTCACAGTCTGCGCCCTATAACGGCAAAGTGCAGACCTGACCCTCTTCCAGGTGCGCTCGCAACATTGGACAAAAGCCTGAGCGGAGGGGACGCTGGACTCGGCGAACTGAGATGAGAACAGCGGAGGCTGGTACCCGAGGCTACTCTGAAAAGGAGATAGCCCGGTCGCAGACGAAGGAAGCGAGTTGTGGGCGTATTCTGCCCAGGGGAGCTGTTCTGACCAAGACGCAGGGTTGCGAAAAGAAAGACTGCGTAAGATGCGACCAATAGTCTGATTGGCCCGTTCTGCTTGACCGTTAGACTGGGGGTGAAAGCCGGAAGAGAGACTGACGGAAGCCCCAATCAAACGGCAAAACTCCCTCCAAAATTGAGACGTGAATTGCGGACCTCTGTCCGAAACGACGTCTGACGGAAGGCCATGAATTCTGAAAACATTCTCGATGATGATTTGTGCCGTCTCTTTAGCAGAAGGAAGCTTAGCAAGGGGAATAAAATGAGCCGCCTTAGAGAACCTGTCGACAACCGTAAGAATAACAGACTTCCCCGCTGACGAAGGCAGTCCGGTGACAAAATCTAAGGCGATGTGAGACCACGGTCGAGAGGGAATGGGAAGCGGCCTGAGACGGCCGGCAGGAGGAGAGTTACCGGACTTAGTCTGCGCGCAGACCGAACAAGCAGCCACGAAGCGACGCGTGTCATGCTCCCGGGTGGGCCACCAAAAGCGCTGGCGAATGGAAGCAAGCGTACCCCGAACGCCAGGGTGGCCGGCTAACTTGGCAGAGTGAGCCCACTGAAGAACGGCCAGACGAGTAGGAACGGGAACGAAAAGAAGGTTCCTGGGACAAGCGCGCGGTGACGGAGTTTGAGTGAGTGCTTGCTTTACCTGCCTCTCAATTCCCCAGACAGTCAACCCGACAACACGCCCCTCAGGGAGAATCCCCTCGGGGTCAGTGGAGGCTACTGAAGAACTGAAGAGACGAGATAAAGCATCAGGCTTGGTGTTCTTAGAGCCCGGACGATAAGAAATCACGAACTCGAAACGAGCGAAAAACAGCGCCCAGCGCGCCTGACGCGCATTAAGTCGTTTGGCAGAACGGATGTACTCAAGGTTCCTATGGTCAGTCCAAACGACAAAAGGAACGGTCGCCCCCTCCAACCACTGTCGCCATTCGCCTAGGGCTAAGCGGATGGCGAGCAGTTCGCGGTTTCCCACATCATAGTTACGTTCCGACGGCGACAGGCGATGAGAAAAATACGCGCAAGGGTGGACCTTGTCGTCAGAGAAGGAGCGCTGAGAAAGAATGGCTCCCACGCCCACCTCTGACGCGTCAACCTCGACAATGAACTGTCTAGAGACGTCAGGTGTAACAAGGATAGGTGCGGATGTAAAACGATTCTTGAGGAGATCAAAAGCTCCCTGGGCGGAAACGGACCACTTAAAGCACGTCTTGACAGAAGTAAGGGCTGTGAGAGGGGCTGCCACCTGACCGAAATTACGGATGAAACGACGATAGAAGTTCGCGAAGCCGAGAAAGCGCTGCAACTCGACGCGTGACTTAGGGACGGGCCAATCAATGACAGCTTGGACCTTAGCGGGATCCATCTTAATGCCTTCAGCGGAAATAACAGAACCGAGAAATGTGACGGAGGAGGCATGAAAAGAGCACTTCTCAGCCTTCACAAAAAGACAATTCTCTAAAAGGCGCTGGAGGACACGTCGAACGTGCTGAACATGAATCTGGAGTGACGGTGAAAAAATCAGGATATCGTCAAGGTAAACGAAAACAAAGATGTTCAGCATGTCTCTCAGGACATCATTGACTAATGCCTGAAAGACAGCTGGAGCGTTAGCGAGGCCGAAAGGAAGAACCCGGTATTCAAAGTGCCCTAACGGAGTGTTAAACGCCGTCTTCCACTCGTCCCCCTCCCTGATGCGCACGAGATGGTAAGCGTTACGAAGGTCCAACTTAGTGAAAAACCTGGCTCCCTGCAGGATCTCGAAGGCTGAAGACATAAGAGGAAGCGGATAACGATTCTTCACTGTTATGTCATTCAGCCCTCGATAATCTATGCAGGGGCGCAGGGACCCGTCCTTCTTCTTAACAAAAAAAAACCCCGCTCCGGCGGGAGAGGAGGAGGGGACTATGGTACCGGCGGCAAGAGCTACAGACAAATAATCTTCGAGAGCCTTACGTTCGGGAGCCGACAGAGAGTATAGTCTACCCCGGGGGGGAGTGGTTCCCGGAAGGAGATCAATACTACAATCATACGACCGGTGTGGAGGAAGAGAGGTGGCCCTGGACCGACTGAACACCGTGCGCAGATCGTGATATTCCTCCGGCACCCCTGTCAAATCACCAGGCTCCTCCTGTGAAGAAGAGACAGAGGAAACAGGAGGGATAGCAGACATTAAACATTTCACATGACAAGAGACGTTCCAGGAGAGGATAGAATTACTAGACCAATTAATGGAAGGATTATGACAAACTAGCCAGGGATGGCCCAAAACAACAGGTGTAAAAGGTGAACGAAAAATTAAAAAAGAAATGGTTTCGCTATGATTACCAGAAACAGTGAGGGTTAAAGGTAGCGTCTCACGCTGAATCCTGGGGAGAGGACTACCATCCAGGGCGAACAAGGCCGTGGACTCCCTTAACTGTCTGAGAGGAATGTCATGTTCCCGAGCCCAGGTCTCGTCCATAAAACAGCCCTCCGCCCCAGAGTCTATTAAGGCACTGCAGGAAGCTGACGAACCGGTCCAGCGTAGATGGACCGACAAGGTAGTGCAGGATCTTGAAGGAGAGACAGGAGTAGTAGCGCTCACCAGTAGCCCTCCGCTTACTGATGAGCTCTGGCTTTTACTGGACATGAAGTGACAAAATGACCAGCAGAACCGCAATAGAGACAGAGGCGAACAGAAGAATCCGACCAAGAATGGACCCAGCGACTTCGGATCCTCTCCACTCAGCCGTCGAGATCCAGGGAGCGATGCTAGGCAGACACAAGCAGAAATTGTCTGCTGCTCGACATGCCGTTGAGACCCTGGCCACCCAAGTCTCCAACCTCACAGAACAGGTTCACCATCTCCGCCTCGATCCACCGGCCACTTCCAGGGCTTTCGAATCTCCAGTATCAGGACTTTAAGGAGGAGATGATACGGGTTTTTGATCGATCTGTTTTTGGGGAGGAGGCTTCCAGGGCCCTGTCTTCCCTATGTCAGGGTAATCGATCCATAACAGACTACTCTATTGAGTTTCGCACTCTTGCTGCCTCCAGTGGCTGGAACGAGCCGGCTTTGCTCGCTCGTTTTCTGGAGGGTCTCCGCGCAGAGGTAAAGGATGAGATTCTCTCCCGGGAGGTTCCTTCCAGCGTGGATTCCTTGATTGAACTCGCTATTCGCATTGAGCGACGGGTTGATCTTCGTCACCGAGCTCGTGGAAAGGAGCTTGCGTTCTCCGTTGCCCCCCTCTCCGCATCACTACCATCTTCCTCTGCCGGCTCGGGTGCTGAGCCTATGCAGCTGGGAGGTATCCGGTCGGATTCTTCTGTTACGGTGCGTGAATGAGGACCCAAAAGCGAATTAACGTAAACAGAGCTTCTTTAATAACAAAACAAAACGTAGGCTCAGATGGACCGGCAGGTTCCGACAGGACAGGACAAGGTTGCAGCAAACATGACGATAGTCTGGTTCAGGCATGAACAACACAAACAAGAATCCGACAAAGACAGGAGCAGAAACAGAGAGAGATATAGAGGACTAATCAGAGGGAAAAAGGGAACAGGTGGGAAAAGGGGTGACGAGGTAGTTAGGAGGAGACAAGGCACAGCTGGGGGAAAGAGGGGGAGAAAAGGTAACCTAACAACGACCAGCAGAGGGAGACAGGGTGAAGGGAAAGGACAGAAACAAGACACAACATGACAGTACATGACACTTTCAGTAGTTTAGTTGGAATAGGGTCCAGTATGCAGCTTGAAGGTTTAGAGGCCATGATTATTTTCATCATTGTGTCAAGAGATATAGTACTAAAACACTTGAGCGTCTCTCTTGTCAAAAGCTGTACAGTATGTCTCCTCTCTCCCCTGTAGACTATCCCCACGGTATCCGTCTGACGTCGGCCAATCCTGGCGGGGAGAGGAAGGTTCTGATTGTATTAAATGCTCCAAGTCAGCAGGACAGAACACGCTTCACCTCCGACCTGAGAGAGAGCATCACTGAGGTGACGGAGATGGAGAAATACAGGGTGGAGTGTGAGTAGAACTATACTATACTATACTATACTTAACCAATAAGGCCCGAGGAGGTGTGGAATACCGGCCAATATACCACGTCTAAGGGCTGTTTTTATGCACGACGCAACGCAGAGTATTGGCCATATACCACAAACCCTTGAGGAGCCTTATTGCTATTATAAACTGGTTACCAACGTAATTAGAGCAGTAAAAAAATAAATGTTTTGTCATACCCGTGGTATACGGTCTGATATACCATGGCTTTCAGCCAATCAGAATTCAGGGCACAAATCACCAAGTTTATAATATACTAAAAGAGACTGAGGTGCAGGAGATGGAGAAAACATGCTACGATACTAGATAGAATACTTCATTGTTCCATTGGGGAATACTAAGGGATAGTTTAATATACAAATATTGTGATAATCATATGTCTTTTAAGTAATCCCTTCACACTCTTATTCTCGACCGACTTCTTTCACGATTGTCTCTTCTCTCTCTCTCTTTCTCTGTCGCACTCTTCCTCACCCTCCTCTCTCTTTCCCTATTTTTCTGCTCCCCCTCTCCATCTCTCTCTCCTCCCCCTTTACAGCGGAGTTGGAGAAGCAGAAAGGGGTGGTGAGACCTGTTGTGAGCGGGGCTGGCGGTGGTGGTCTGGGCAGTGGCTTGAAGGGCGAGGCGGTGAATGGCACTCTGGGTAGACCCAGTCTGGATGACAGCTATGCTTCCGCAGACGGACTCAAACGTACCGCGCTCAGCTCATCACTGAGAGACCTATCAGACACAGGTACACTGATTTGACCTCATCCAATGGACAGACACACTGTTCAGTCATATTTATACAGTCACTGAGACAACCTGATGAGATGCTTTTCAGAAAATATAGACAAAACTCTCAATTACTCATTTATTTTAACTCTGGTCTAGACATATACAGTGGCAAAAGTATTTTTCCTATTTTGTTCTTTTCTTTTTTTTGTATCATTTGATTTACCCAAGATGAAAACATTTTTTATTGTGGAACAAACAAGAATTAAGACAACAAAAAAAAACAGAAAACTTGAGCGTGCATAACTATTCATCCCCCCCAAAGTCAATACTTTGTAGAGCCACCATTTGCAGAAATTACAACTGCAAGTCTCTTGCGATATGTCTCTATAAGCTTGGTACATCTTGCCACTGGGATTTTTGGCCATTCGTTAAAACTGATTAATTTCCTTCAAGTTGGATGGGTTCCGCTGGTGTACAGCAGTCTCTAAGTCATACCACAGATTCTCAATTGGATTGAGGTTTGGGCTTTGACTAGGCCATTCCAAGACATTTAAATGTTTCCCCTTAAACCACTCAAGTGTTGCTTTAGCAGTATGCTTAGGGTCATTGTCCTGCCGGAAGGTGAACCTCCGTCCCAGTCTCAAATCTCTGGAAGACTGAAACAGGTTTCCCTCTATTTAGCGCCATCAATCATTCCTTCAATTCTGACCAGTTTCCCTGACGATGAAAAACATCCCCACAGCGTGATGCTGCCACCACCATGCTTCACTGTAGGGATGGGGTTATCGGGGTGATGAGAGGTGTTGGGTTTGTGCCAGACATAGCGTTTTCCTTGATGGCCAAAAAGCTCAATTTTAGTCTTGTCTGACCAGAGTACCTTTTTCCATATGTTTGGGGCGTCTCCCACATGCCTTTTGGTGAACACCAAACGTGTTTGCTTATTTTTTTCTAGAAGGAATGGCTTTTTTTCTGTCCACTCTTCCATAAAGCCCAGCTCTGTGGAGTGTATGGCTTAAAGTGGTCCTATGGACACATACTCCAATCTCCGCTGTGGAGCTTTGCAGCTCCTTCATGGTCATCTTTTGTCTCTTTGTTGCCTCTCTGATTAATGCCTACCTTGCCTGGTCCGTGAGTTTTGGTAGGCGGCCCTCTCTTGGCAGGTTTGTTGTGGTGCCATATTCTTTCCATTTTTTAATAATGGATTTAATGGTGCTCCGTGGGATATTCAAAGTTTCTGATATTTTTTTTATAACCCAACCCTGATCTGTACTTCTCCACAACTTTGTCCCTGACCTGTTTAGAGAGTTCCTTGGTCTTCCTGGTGCTGCTTGCTTGGTGGTGCCCGTTGCTTAATGGTGTTGCAGACTCTGGGGCCATTCAGAACAGGTGTATATATACTGAGATCATGTGACAGATCATGTGACACACAGGTGGACTTTTTTTAACTAATTATGTAATTGGTTGCACCAGATCTTATTTAGGGGCTTTATAGCAAAGGGGTGAATACATACAGTTGAAGTCGGAAGTTTACATACACTTAGGTTGGAGTCATTAAAACTAGTTTTTCAACCACTCCACAAATGTCTTGTTAACAAACTATAGTTTTGGCAGGTCGGTTAGGACATCTACTTTATGCATGACACAAGTAATTTTTTCAACAATTGTTTACAGACAGATTATTTTACCTATAATTCTCTGTATCGCAATTCCAGTGGGTCAGAAGTTTACATACACTAAGTTGACTGTGCCTTTAAACAGCTTGGAAAATTCCAGAAAATTATGTCATGGCTTTAGAAGCTTCTGATAGGCTAATTGACATCATTTGCATCAATTGGAGGTGGACCTGTGGATGTATTTCAAGGCCTACCTTCAAACTCAGTGCCTCTTTGCTTGACATCATGGAAAATCAAAAGAAATCAGCCAAGACCTCAGAATCTAAAATTGTAGATGTCCACAAGTCTGGTTTATCCTTGGAAGACATTTCTAAACGCCTTAAGGTACCAAATTAATCTGTACAAACAATAGTACAGGTATAAACACCATGCGACCACGCAGCCGTCACACCGCTCAGGACGGAGACATTTTCTGTCTCCTAGAGATGAACGTACTTTGGTGCAAAAAGTGCAAATAAATTCCCTAAACAACATCAAAGGACCTTGTGAAGATGCTGGAGGAAACAGGTACAAATGTGTCTATATCCACAGTAAAACGAGTCCTATATCGACATAGCCTGAGCCAGGAAGAAGCCACTGCTCCAAAATCGCCATAAAAAGCCAGACTACGGTTTGCAACTGCACATGGGGACAAAGATCATACTTTTTGGAGAAATGTCCTCTGGTCTGATGAAACAAAAATAGAACTGTTTGGCCATAATGACCATCATTATGTTTGGAGGAAAAAGGGGGAGGCTTGCAAGCTGGAGAACACCATCCCAACCATGAAGCACGGGGGTGGCAACATCATGTTTTGGGGGTTCTTTGCTGCAGGAGGGACCGGTGCATTTCACAAAATAGATGGCATCATGAGGCAGGGCAATTATGTGGATATATTGAAGCAACATCTCAACACATCAGTCAGGAAGTTAAAGCTTGGTCGCAAATGTGTCTTCCAAATGAACAATGATCCCAAGCACACTTCCAAAGTTGTGGCAAGGCCTGCTGTGCTGTGAGGGTTAATTATAGAACAGATCGTGATCAGGGCGAGAGCGCGAGAGAGAGAGAGAGAGAGAGACAGAGAGAGAGAGAGAGACAGCGAGAGAGAGAGAGACAGAGAGAGAGAGAGACAGCGAGAGAGACACAGAGAGAGAGAGAGAGAGAGACAGAAAGAGAGAGACAGACAGAGAGACAGACAGAGAGAGAGAGAGACAGACAGAGAGAGAGACAGACAGACAGAGAGAGAGAAACAAAGAGAGACAGAGAGAGACAGAGAGAGACAGAGAGAGAGAGAGAGAGAGAGAGAGAGAGAGAGAGACCAGGACGCTAAGGAGCTGTTTACTGTGTGGTGCTTTGTCTCTGCCTGCTGTCCAACAGGAGTACTGTAGTTTAGAGAGAAATAGTTCCCTCTGTTATAGAAACAACACGGCCCTAGCCAGCCGGCTACAGCAATACATGACTTTTCTTATTCCTTGCTGGGTGCAGGGAAGCGGGGCCGCCGAAACAGTGTTGGCTCCTTGGACAGCACAATGGAAGTAAGTCTGGTATAGACGGGGAGGGGGGGGGGGGCGGACGGATGGCTCTCATATCCCCCTTCCCCAAACTATAGTCTACTTCATTAAATGGCATGACGCTTCTGGATGTTTCTCAATACCCTGCATGGCACTATTCATTACTGGTTGATATCGTTGTGGATTGAAATGACCAAACGTGCATGTGAGTGCCTCGTGGCACTAAAATAGAATTCCAATAACCAGTGTTGGGGGGCAGCTACTCTGAAAATGTAGTGTACCAATCTACCAATTACTTCACACTGGAAGAAGTAAATCCTCCTTTAACAATTTACTTAACTAAAGTTAATATCTACATTTGAAATGTTAGAGACCACAAAATTCAGGAACAGATGACTCTATAATCAGATGTTAACCGGATGTGTAATGTGGCCTATTAAACACAACAATTATGTTTCAAGTCAGAATTAGGCAGATCTAATGCAGAGAATGAAAGGAATTCTTGCCTACTTCACCCATACTTAATTTTACTGTCGCAAAAACAGTAGTTTGTAGTTCCAGTATTTAGATACACCGCTACATGGTAAAACAGTAGTGTGTAGTTCCAGTAGTTAGCTACACCGCTACATGGTAAAACAGTAGTGTAGTTCCAGTAGTTAGCTACATGGTAAAACAGTAGTGTGTAGTTCCAGTAGTTAGCTACACCGCTACATGGTAAAACAGTAGTGTAGTTCCAGTAGTTAGCTACATGGTAAAACAGTAGTGTGTAGTTCCAGTAGTTAGCTACACCGCTACATGGTAAAACAGTAGTGTGTAGTTCCAGTAGTTAGCTACACCGCTATATGGTAAAACAGTAGTGAGTAGTTCCAGTAGTTAGCTACACCGCTACATGGTAAAACAGTAGTGTGTAGCTCTATTAGTTAGCTACACCGCTACATGGCTAATCCCTGCCTTGATTTGAATTTAGTTCAACTACCACCAAGCTACTGCAAAATGGAGTTAAATTACAAGTTTAACTATTTGTTGTTCACTACTCCCCAACACTGTAAACTCATTGATGTAAAGTTGTCTGTTTCTATGTTTCCTAACAGGCTGTGCATGGAGCATGTTATGATAATTGCATGTGGATTTTGTTATTTAACAGCCGTAGTCAGTGTCTGTATGTGTGTTCTATCCACATAATGATCAAGTACAAACAGTACTTTACTGACTCTCCTATCTTCTCTCTCCTCGTCTCTTCTCTCCTCTTCTTCCTCTTCTCTGTATCATCTCTCATCTCCTCTCCTCTCCTCTCCTCTCCTCTCTCTCTCCCCCCCTCCGTTTCCTCCTCTCCACTCTCCCTTTCCCCTCTGTCTCCTCTCTCTTCCTCCCTCCTCCCCTCTGTCTCTTCCTCTTTTCTCTCCCTCTTCCCCTCTGTCTCCTCTCTCTTCCTCCCTCATCCTCTCTGTCTCCTCCTCTCCTTTCTCCCCCGTCCCCTCTGGCTCTTCTCTCCTCTCCTCCTCCCTCTGTCTCCTCTCCCCTCTGTCTCCTCCTCTCCCCTCTGTCTCCTCCTCTCCTCTCTCCCCCTTCCCCTCTGGATCCTCTTTCCTCTCTCCTCCTCCCTCTGCCTCTCTCCTCCTCCCTCTTCCACTCCTCTGTTTTCAGGGTTCCATCATTAGCAGTCCCAGGCCTCATCAGCGCCCCCACATGGCTGGAGGTGTAATGCCACCCGGCAGCTATGACATCCAAGATTACCGGCCTCACCGCCCCATCCTGAGCCCCGGAATGGGGGTGGGGGGTGGGCCGGGGCTAAATCACAATACCGCTACTGGGACGACGGCACTGGGTCCCAGCAGCGGAGACCGAGGGGGGACGGGAGCCCTGGGGAGCGGGTCTGGAGGGGGAGGGGGCAGTGGAGGCTCCTTCCTGGGTTCCCTGTTCGGGAGCAAGCGCGCCAGCACCAAGCCCCCTGGTCCTCTCCCCCCTCTCCTCCCACCTGGGCTGCCACACTACCCTGCACCTGTCCCCCCGCCCACCACTGGCGGCCCGCCCCCACACTCCCCCTCCTCCCTCACCCACTCCGACACAGGAGGACCCTCCAAAATACAGGCCCTGCACGCCCAATATTGCTACAACAGTACCGCAGGGCAGCAGCCTCCTCCGCCCTACCACCACCACCACCGCTACCACGCCCAGGCAGGGCCCGCTCCCAGCCAGCCCTCCTCCACCGTCCAGGGGGCCCCTGGGCCTCATATCCTCCACAGGGGCCCCATGGTAGGGGTCCCCAAGAGGCCGGACCCCGGTCCCGCTCCCTCCCACCCACAGCTCCAACAGCTGTCCCAGGTTCAGCTGGCCCAGCTGCAGCAGCATGGTGTACAGTGTGTACAGGGCCCCGGTCCTGTTCCCTCCCAGGGTCACGGAGGGTGCTATACCAACATGGGGGTTACTATGGGGGTAGGCTGCCCCACTCCACCCCTTTCACCTCACCCCCCCCGCTCGCCGGGGCCCGCACCCCTTACCCTCTACCACACATACTCCACACACGGTCGGGGAAGAGGAGGAGGAGGCGCCAAGCTCCCTCTTACTCTCTCACACTCGCAACCCCACCCTCACGCCCACACCCACGCCCCTCATCGTACCGCTCTTACCCACAACCACAGCCCCCATCCCGGCCTGTCCCTCAGCCCCCACCCCGGCCTGTCCCTCAGCCCCCATCCCGCTCAACACCCCAAGCACCAGACTCACTTCATCTTCGCTGCCCCGCCGCCCCAGACCCCCGTCGCCCGGCACATCCCCCAGGCCGCCGCCCACGGCCAATACCACCCTCAATACCCCCCGCTCTCCTCCATACCACCTCCCCCTTCGCACTCCCCTTTACCCCCCCCTTCCTCCCCCAATACCCCACTTACCCCTATCTCCCCTTACGCCCACCCCCTCCAGCACCAGGGAGGGCAGCAGGGGTCTGGCGGGGGCAACAGCAGCACGGGGTCGGGCAGCACCACCAGCTCCAAGTCCAAGCCTATCAACCGCATCAGCACGGTGGTGTGAGTGTCAGGAGACGCAACAACCCTCCCAGACACCAGGGGGCACCGCTCGTCAGACTGAGGTCGACAGACCAGAACAACTACAGGTTTAAGAGTGGCCACGCCCAGATCATCCAATATGGCCGCCGGCGCTCTGGGAGAGGCAGGAGGCGGTACTTGCTCAGGCTGTGTTACTTCCACCTCCGGTTCCCTCACAGATTCACATTCAGGTAGAGAGGAAGACATGAATGTCAGCTGCAGGATAATAAACTTCTTAACTGTTAGACCGAGAGGAAATTCCCCCTCTTTGGGCCGTCACAGGCAGGGCTACATCATCACGAGACCATGAGCCTCATGTCTTCTACACTGACACCCTGAAGAGGGAGAGGATGACTAGTCAGCTGTTAGAAGAGAGAGGAAGACACTGACACACAGAAACTCCACAGACCGATCTGCATGAAGATATTCACATACGGTACCGAGGTTGATGAGGATGTGATGCTTCTGTGTCTCTGTGGGGGCCATGTTCTGCATGACTTTATCAATGACCTCATGTTGCCAGAGGAGGAGAATTATGATGACAAAGGGTGCCAAACCTGTTGAACCAGGAAGTGGACTGGAAATGGATTGGTGAATCAGGAAGTGACATGGCCAGTGTCTGCCTTCTTACATCTTAAAATCTCCATGTTGTTGTTGTTGTGTAATAAAACAGACATGTGTACTTTCAGTCTGGTTTCATAGACTAGACGTAATAAAGTGAACGTATATATCCGGGACACTCAAATTAGTATGATACGTTATGTTTGGTATGGTTACATAAGACAGGAAGTTACTTAAAAGACATGAACGAAATAAGGGTAATTGGTCAGGTGGATGGGTGGGCGTAGATAGATGTAGATATAACACAAACGTGTAGCAACACCAAGGTTGCGTGTTTGAATCTTATCACGGACAACTTAGCTACTTTTCAACTACTTAGCATGTTAGCTAACCATAACCCTAACCTTAAACATTTTAGCTAACCCTAACCTTAACCATTTTAGCTAACCCTAACCCTTAACCTTAAACATTTTAGCTAACCCTGACCTTAACCATTTTAGCTAACCCTAACCTTAACCATTTTAGCTAACCCTAACCTTAACCATTTTAGCTAACCCTAACCCTTAACCTTAAACATTTTAGCAAACCCTAACCTTAACCATTTTGGCTAACCCTAACCTTAACCATTTTAGCTAACCCTAACCCTTAACCTTAACCATTCTATCTAACCTTAACCTTAAACATTTTAGCTAACCCTAACCTTAACCATTCTAGCTAACCCTAACCCTTAACCTTAACCATTCTAGCTAACCCTAACCTTAACCATTTAGCTAACCCTAACCCTTAACCTTAACCATTCTAGCTAACCCTAACCTTAAACATTTTAGCTAACCCTGACCTTAACCATTTTAGCTAACCCTAACCCTTAACCTTAACCATTCTAGCTAACCCTAACCTTAAACATTTTAGCTAACCCTAACCCTTAACCTTAAACATTCTAGCTAACCCTAACCTTAACCATTCTATCTAACCCTAACCTTAACCTTAACCTTAATACACAAACATATGACAAAATTACGCATTTCTATGTTTTGTAGTAAAAAAAAAATCATCGGTGTGCATCGTGTGATTTTTTAACCAATTAGGAGTTGGCATTGCCTACTAATACATTGTTAACTAATTGGTTGATGATGTCATTAGAAACACTTTTCTTCCTCTTTTGACTACAAAACATAGAAACATGCCATTATTATATAGGTTGATGTTGGGTTGGTGCTGGAGGGGTCCTTTTAACCCTTAGCTTAGCTAGCTAACGTTAGCCACCTAGCTAATTATTACATAGGTTGATGTTGGGTTGGTGCTGGAGGGGTCCTTTTAACCCTTAGCTTAGCTAGCTAACGTTAGCCACCTAGCTAATTATTACATAGGTTGATGTTGGGTTGGTGCTGGAGGGGTCCTTTTAACCCTTAGCTTAGCTAGCTAACGTTAGCCACCTAGCTAATTATTACATAGGTTGATGTTGGGTTGGTGCTGGAGGGGTCCCTTTAACCCTTAGCCTAGCTAACGTTAGCCACCTAGCTAATTATTACATAGGTTGATGTTGGGGTGGTTCTGGAGAGGTCCCATTAGCCACCTAGCTAGCCACAACTAATAGGAATTTGTAACATATCATACTTTTAGTAAATTCTTTACATATTGTACATTTACAAATCCACAACATATTGTACGTTTTTTGCTTATTCACAAACTATCATGCAAATTGTAATTTGTAACATATCATACTGACGGACATCCACAAATGAATAAATACCATATGAAACGTAATATATCATACTAAATGGAGTGTCTCGGATTTTACGGACACAATAATACGAAATACTCTTGAGACCAGGTTGGTACTCACACTGGTTGAGATCAAGATCACAGGTCAAGTCGAATGCAGGTGAATTTTAAACAACTAATGTTTTGTTATATGTATACACACACACATATATACATATATATAATAGAGCATGTGAAACACTAGCATCATTCCAGGTATGTACCGATGTAAACCTTTGATGGACAGATTGTTTTGCCTTCTGTCCCCGCTGTGTTGTCGAGCCAGCAAGGCCAGAGTCACGTCTACAGTTCCAGCATCATGCCATTAGGCCGGGGTTAAATCCGATCGCGCTTTGCCGGCAATGTTCTTGCCGTTCGCTAAGACTGCATTAACAGCAAACCGCATATGTCGGCTCAATCGGAAATCGGACCTACCTTTTAAAAAGGGCCCTTTTTAGCAACCTTTAAATGGAACTTAGCCACCTTTAAATGGCGACGGGGATTCAATCCTGGCCTAAGTCCACTGATTAGTAGCTGGAGTGTCACGTCATAAACCTTCCCCAATGAGTGTCACTTCATAAAACCTCCCCAATGACTCGGGACATGACAAAAGATGAAATGACCAGTAGAACTATCAAATATTTGTGAAGTATTTTCTTTGAATATTACTTTCGTACTGTGGAATAAGCCAACCAATCTGAATTAATATATCTTGGGGCTTTTCCTCCCCCCCCCCCCCCCCCCCACATAACAGTTTTAATAAATTGTATTGGCAGTTTGTGAATATCTACTATCCACGATCGTTAGACTTTAATGTAAATGACTATATATTCTTACATACATTTGATTGTACTTAAAACATGTGCAGTGCAATTTTGTCCTTGGCTATCTGAATATTACGTTTCCACACTGACAATTAGCAATTGACATGGAATAACACATAAGTAGCAGTTTATGTATAGACTGTAGTTTTCACACACACACACAAAAAAACAAAAAACCAAACAATGCAATTAAGTCAGAATATGTGTATAAAGTATATTACTGTAAAACACTGTCAAAACAATCATTGTTCATGCATCAGCTCCCTCAATACTTTCACTAATTATATTAAAAAACTATTGTTAGTCGATGAAAATGTAACATTTTACACTTTATTTTGTTTAATTTCCACTAATTGCTGATTGATTACTATATATTTTTTTACAATGTAACCAAGAAAAACTGCAAATCTAGAAAATGTTTTCCTTCTCAATACATATTGGTATTTTAACTAACACTTTCTGTTTACTGTATAAAACAGGCTGCTTATAAATATCTATTTTTTGGAGCAAAACAAATATAATCAAACATTATGTCCACAGGTCCTCCTCCTCTTAGAAGAACCTCTTAGACAGAGATCGTACTTGAGAAGAAACAGGGTCCTCCTCTTAGAAGAACCTCTTAGACAGAGATCGTACTTGAGAAAAAACAAGTTATCCTCTTAGACAGAGATCGTACTTGAGAAAAAACAAGTTCTCCTCTTAGACAGAGATCGTACTTGAGAAGAAACGGGTCCTCCTCTTAGAAGAACCTCTTAGACAGAGATCGTATTTGAGAAGAAACAGGTCCTCCTCTTAGAAGAACCTCTTAGACAGAGATCGTACTTGAGAAAAAACAAACCTCCTCTTAGAAGAACCTCTTAGACAGAGATCGTACTTGAGAAGAAACAGGGTCCTCCTCTTAGAAGAACCTTTTAGACAGAGATCGTACTTGAGAAGAACAAGTTCCCCTCTTAGACAGTCAGATCGTACTTGAGAAGGTTTTCGTGGTTGATGACAGAATTGTTAGGATTATCTAGATTAGATTCCTACTGATGCTACTATTGCTATTGTTGGTGTGCGTGTAACAGCTACTGCTAATACCGTTAACTATTGTTTTGTGCTAGTGTTTATTTTTTATTTTTATGTTGTATTGTGTATTAAGATGCGATTTGTTTATTTGGTTGGTCAGGTAACCAATGGAACTTTTGGGCCATGTTCAGTTGCCAAACGTTATTGAATGTCGCAGATAGAAATGCCATTCATAGAGCCGCCATGATGCCTTATTCCACATACACTATCAGAGAGGCATTTGTCTGTTCTACATAGCATTATTTATATCTGAACGTTCCAAAACGTTGCATACTGTTGTCTGAACGCGCCCTGTATTTGATGTCAGTGTACAGTTACTCACTAGCCAGAGGCACTAATACCCGCTTGCTAAGTAACCTACAGTAGGTGATCGTATTAAATAACTGGACTAACACACACACACACACACACACACACACACACACACACACACACACACACACACACACACACATACACACACACACACACACACACACACACACACACACACACACACACACACAGCATCTCCTTAGTGTGGAGGTGTTGCTTAGGTCATACATTTTGTAGTTTTGCACACAGGCCATCCGTTAGTGCCTCTCGTCCAATCCCACTGCAGTCCCGCCCCTCTTCCTGAATCCCTGCATCCCATTGGTTCCACTCTGCACCCCACTGGTCTCACTCTGCACCCCCACCCTGGACCCTCGCCTTTCCCTTCCCCAGACCGTCTCCCGCACCAGTACCCTCTCCCGCTTTCTGATTGGCTGGCCCAGGGCTGACTGAGACTCTGTTCTATATCACAGCCTTTCATCTGAGACTGCTCTGCCCCCCCCTGCTGCACTTCAATGCATCCTGGCATTACACCCTCTGTACAACCAGATGCTGTCATGCTCTGCGGGGAGGCTTATGTAAGATATAGGGCAGAGAGAGGGATAGAGGGATGGAGACTAGAGATCAAGAGACCATGGGATCTAGGTTTTAAGTGGTCATTGTATTGATGTCTCTCGCTCTCTCTCTGAACCGAAATGAAACGTCTTCTCTATATGATATTGTGATTGCTGCATGTCTCACTGAATGGAGCTGTTTTACAAACATAATATCTATTAATAATAAAAATACATGTACTCCGAAATGGACTGTAATTACTACGTGTCTGTAACTACACAGGAAATGGACTGTAATTACTAGGTGTCTGTAACTACACAGGAAATGGACTGTAATTACTAGGTGTCTGTAACTTACACAGGAAATGGACTGTAATTACTAGGTGTCTGTAACTACACAGGAAATGGACTGTAATTACTAGGTGTTTGTAACTACACAGGAAATGGACAAATAGACATGTAATGTTGTGTATATCTCGAGGGAGGAGAGGAGAGGGGAGGAGGATTGTAAAAGTCAACCGGAGAAGTCATTGTTTTAAAAATATTTATGTATTTTTGCTGTATATACATACAGTATGAATTTTGGTTTCAAATGAAAATGGATATATATATATATTAAAAAAAAGTGAATATTTATTGCTCTTATAATATAAAACCTGTTCTTGCTGTTGGAAAAATATAATGTTTGTGTTTTAATTTGTAACATCTGTAAAGAAACCATGGTATGTACATGATAGGTGTGGAAAAGAGGACCAACCATGGTACGTATATAATATGTGTGGACCCAATGGTTACCGCTTTTCATATGATCCTGTGACTGATATATTAACAGACCAACTGATGAGGGTTATGTGTCTGTGACTGATATTAACAGACCAAGTGATGGGGGTTATGTGTCTGTGACTGATATTAACAGACCAAGTGATGGGAGTTATGTGTCTGTGACTGATATTAACAGACCAAGTGATGGGAGTTATGTGTCTGTGACTGATATTAACAGACCAAGTGATGGGAGTTATGTATCTGTGACTGATATTAACAGACCAAGTGATGGGAGTTATGTGTCTGTGACTGATATTAACAGACCAAGTGATGGGAGTTATGTGTCTGTGACTGATATTAACAGACCAAGTGATGGGAGTTATGTATCTGTGACTGATATTAACAGACCAAGTGATGGGAGTTATGTGTCTGTGACTGATATTAACAGACCAAGTGATGGGAGTTATGTATCTGTGACTGATATTAACAGACCAAGTGATGGGGGTTATGTGTCTATGACTGATATTAACAGACCAAGTGATGGGAGTTATGTGTCTGTGACTGATATTAACAGACCAAGTGATGGGAGTTATGTGTCTGTGACTGATATTAACAGACCAAGTGATGGAGGGTTATGTGTCTATGACTGATATTAACAGACCAAGTGATGGGAGTTATGTGTCTGTGACTGATAACAGACCAAGTGATTTATTATTATTTTTATTTCACCTTTATTTAACCAGGTAGGCAAGTTGAGAACAAGTTCTCATTTACAATTGCGACCTGGCCAAGATAAAGCAAAGCAGTTCGACACATACAACCACACAGAGTTACACATGAAGTAAAACAAACATACAGTCAATAATACAGTATAAACAAGTCTATATACGATGTGAGCAAATGAGGTGAGATAAGGGAGGTGAAGGCAAAAAAGGCCATGGTGGCAAAGTAAATACAATACAGCAAGTAAAACACTGGAATGGTAGATTTGCAGTGGAAGAATGTGCAAAGTAGAGATAGAAATAAATGGGGTGCAAAGGAGCAAAATAAATAAATAAATAAAATAAATACAGTAGGGAAAGAGGTAGTTGTTTGGGCTAAATTATAGGTGGGCTATGTACAGGTGCAGTAATCTGTGAGCTGCTCTGACAGTTGGTGCTTAAAGCTAGTGAGGGAGATAAGTGTTTCCAGTTTCAGAGATTTTTGTAGTTCGCTCCAGTCATTGGCAGCAGAGAACTGGAAGGAGAGGCGGCCAAAGAAATAATTGGTTTTGGGGGTGACCAGAGAGATATACCTGCTGGCGCGCGTGCTACAGGTGGGTGATGCTATGGTGACCAGTGAGCTGAGATAAGGGGGGACTTTACCTAGCAGGGTCTTGTAGATGACATGGAGCCAGTGGGTTTGGCGACGAGTATGAAGCGAGGGCCAGCCAACGAGAGCGTACAGGTCTCAATGGTGGGTAGTATATGGGGCTTTGGTGACAAAACGGATTGCACTGTGATAGACTGCATCCAATTTGTTGAGTAGGGTATTGGAGGCTATTTTGTAAATGACATTGCCGAAGTCGAGGATTGGTAGGATGGTCAGTTTTACAAGGGTATGTTTGGCAGCATGAGTGAAGGATGCTTTGTTGCGAAATAGGAAGCCATTTCTAGATTTAACTTTGGATTGGAGACGTTTGATGTGGGTCTGGAAGGAGAGTTTACAGTCTAACCAGACACCTAGGTATTTGTAGATGTTCACGTATTCTAAGTCAGAGCCGTCCAGAGTAGTAATGTTGGACAGGCAGGCAGGTGCAGGCAGCGATCGGTTGAAGAGCATGCATTTAGTTTTACTTGTATTTAAGAGCAATTGGAGGCCACGGAAGGAGAGTTGTATGGCATTGAAGCTTGCCTGGAGGTTTGTTAACACAGTGTCCAAAGAAGGGCCAGAAGTATACAGAATGGTGTCGTCTGCGTAGAGGTGCATCAGAGACTCACCAGCAGCAAGAGCGACCTCATTGATGTATATAGAGAAGAGAGTCGACCCAAGAAATGATGAGGGTTATGTATCTGTGACTGATATTGACAGACCAAGTGATAGGGGTTATGTGTCTGTGACTGATATTAACCAATATCTTTGTCATTGTCCTTGTTTTCTATGGGGAGTAACGACACGGGGCGATAAGACGACATCTCCATGGAATCTCTATCTTTTTTCAAGATCAGTGCTATTGTAGCCTCATACAGTGTTTGCGGGAGTTCGGCATTTTCTTTGGCTTGTTTAAACATTCGCAACATAAGTGGAGATAGACTGGCGCAGTACTTCTTATAGAATTCTATTACATATCCATCGGGCCCAGGGGCCTTGCTGTTTGGAAATTGTGCTATCGCTGTGTTAATGTCCTCTAAAGTTATCCCTGCATCGAGTGCAGAAGCTGCCCCCCTGTCTAGTTTAGGAAGTTCACATTCAGCGAGAAAGCGTTCCATAGTGTGTGGATCAGTAGCATCGCATTTTGATTGGTATAGCTCTGAGTAAAACTGCGTGCAAAGCATTTATTAATATCCTGCGGATCTGTTACTATTTTACCCTTCTTGTCTTTTATTTTGTGAATAGCTCTAGATGCGTGTACATGCCTTAGCTGTCTTGCTAATAATTTATGTGGTTTGTCACCCAGTTCAAAATAACTTTGTTGCATTCTAGCAAGTAAAGAGCCCACCCGTTTCGAAAGGATGGTATTGTATTCATATTTTAACTTTGTGATCTTCTCAAGGACTGTATACGAGGAATATGTCCTAAAAAAGTTATCCTGTTCCCCTACCTCTCTTTCAATTTCTCTCAGCCTAGTATTGGCACGTTTCTTCCTCTCTGATGTATAAGAAATCATGTAACCTCTAATCACAGCCTTTAGAGATTCCCAAAGGGTGGAGTCGTCAACATCCCCCATGTCGTTAGTTCCGAGGAAAAAGGCAATCTGCTCCTTCAAATACTGACAAAAAGCCTCATCTTTCAGCAGGTATGCGTCTAAGCGCCACGGTCGCCGACCTGTCGACATATTGTCGAGTTTCAGCACCATGGACACAGGAGAGTGGTCCGTAATTAGAATAGGGTGATAGGTAACCGACTCAGCCGCTGAGATTAGTTTGGAGTCCAACAAAAAATAGTAGCTTGGCCTGAGCGGAGCGTTTAATATGAGTTTCTTGAAGAAGCACTATGTCAGCACCCAGTGATATAAGATGAGAAAAAACCTTAGCTCGTTTCACCACATGCCCCAAGCCATTACAGTTCCAGCCGACTATCTTTATTCCACCTGGTCTACTCTGTGCTCTGTCACTATGTGGCATTTCTTATTTTAGAGCAAGTTGTTGCTGTCATACAAAACTCAGAAGAAAAACGTCCCGCCTTGCGGGAGCTTGTCATGCCACCTGTACTAATAATAAACGTGAACATAAAACACATACCCCATCCCCCCTCCCGTCCCTTTACTGAGTGACTTCCCCAAACAAAGCACTCCTTGGCTAACACACCAACCTTAGGGTGTCTAGACATACAGCTTGAACTAACTCGTCGTCTATAGATGCTCCGCATATACGCTAATATTAAATAACACTTAACACTTAACTCTCACGTTAGGGGGTGAGTGGCGCTAAAACATGATGTGCCAAACAATGCTATATTAGCCACAACATCTCACCAATCATAAGTCCCAAATTCTGATCTTCTAATTGAAAAGACATAGTCCGGAAATCCAAACACATTCCTGGCCTGTATTTGGTCATTTAGCCGGCTGACTCAGCCGTTCTGTATTCTCAGCCAGGGAGCTTGCTTGTCAAGAACAGATCGGCCTCTTTTGGGTTGTCAAACGTACGTGTTGATCCTTCGACTGTCACCTTAAACAGGGCTGGAAAGAGGAATCCGTATCGGATGTTGGCCACCCTGCATTTGTTGCGTACCTCATCAAACTCTTTCCGTTGGTTCCTCACCTCCAAGGTAAGATCTGGGTAGAAAGCCACCCTGGCTCCGTTGAAGTTTAGGGGGAACTTTTGACTAGCCAGCTTGAGGATGAGATCCCTGGTCTGGGGATAGTGCAGCCATACAATGAATGGCCTTGGTGGCCCGCCCTTGGCCGGCTTCGTTGCCTGAGATCTGTGTGCGCGGTCGATCCGGATGGCCGTTTTGAAGTGTTCACTCCCCAGCAGGGCCGGTATCAGCTCCGAGACAAATTCAGTGGGTTTCCCTCTCTCAGTGTCCTCCTGGATGCCACATATTCGGATGTTCTGGCGTCTTGAATGCGACTCGAGCATTTCCAGGGTTTTGTTGTCATTTTTGAACGTTGCGCACTGTTTCTCTTATGTCCTGTTGCCTGGACTCGTGATCGACTGTCGTCTTGCTCAACCTCATGCACCCTTCTCTGAGTTGCCTTCACAGTTTCGGCCAAAAGTCACCCTACTCTTTGAGATATCAGCAAAACCTTGCGTCCACCTTCTTGCTTAGTGAGTTTATGGCAGCCAGTATGTCACTTTGCGTAGGCTCTGTGGGGGAACTCTTGGAAGCTAGCCTCTTCAGCTAACTCCTCGTGGGTTGGCGACGTTGAAATTGGTTCCTTGTCTATCTCAGTCAAATTATCTTGTTTATCTTTGATTTATCTTTAATCCATTTTCTGGTGCCTTTTCCCTCTGTCATATTTGTTTAAAGTTATAGGTCGTGAGAGGTTAAGATAAAAACTAATTTGTTTCGAAATGGAGCGTGCTACTCCATAGCACGCTCTCTAGCGCCCCCCCGGTGACTGATATTAACAGACCAACTGATGGGGGTTATGTGTCTGTGACTGATATTAACAGACCAAGTGATGGAGGGTTATGTGTCTGTGACTGATATTAACAGACCAAGTGATGGAGGGTTATGTGTCTGTGACTGATATTAACAGACCAAGTGATGGGGGTTATGTGTCTGTGACTGATATTAACAGACCAAGTAATGGGGGTTATGTATCTGTGACTGATATATTAACAGACCAACTGATGGGGGTTATGTATCTGTGACTGATATATTAACAGACCAACTGATGGGGGTTATGTATCTGTGACTGATATATTAACAGATATATTAACAGCTCCAACTGATGGAGGATTATGTATCTGTTACCTGTCTCGTGAGGCGATTTGTAAAATGCATTTCTAGAATCCTCGGTGACTTTACGTGGACTAGTAGAACAATATAATGTATTTAAATCCTGACTGGTTCTCTTTCCTTTCTACCAAATCAAGCGTCAGCCTCTTCATTGTGACATTGGGATTGACATTAAAGTCTCAGTACACGGTTACAACTACTGTATAATGTTAATATAACGGATGGTCAGTCCTTAGCGTCCGTAGCTCTGTCTATGAATTCGGAGAGTGGTTATATTTTCTCTGAGGCCCGTCCCACATCGTTTAACCAACAAAACAAAAGAGACTGGGTCACCACTTCGTTATTGTTTTTAATGGAGGATTCTAGTTTAAAAAGACACAATAAACCCACCCCATAAAAACAACAAGCATATCTTCAGAACAACAACAAAGCTGCGTGTGTGTCGTGCTGCACATCATATACTTTTAAACTATTCGTATTCATCAAACGTTGTTACGGAAACGGAGGTTTTGATCAACAAACCAATCACCAGGTACGTACTCATTGTCTTAAAAGGAAAGCTATAGTTGCACTGAGCAGACACCGATGTGGACAGAGATGTTCACAGGAAACATTGAGGGCTTCAATCTGATCTGCTTTGTCAATATTAGAGGCGGTCGGATTGAATCCTGCCCTGACGGATAAATTGATTGAATTTATTTGACAAATTGTAAAACACACATGTATATATATATATATATATATATATATATATAAGGTCGCTCCAGCCTGTTACGCGCCTCCACAGAGAATTTAAGAAAATCATCAACACAATAAAGCTTAGGAGTATTTCCATTGGAGTCCTTGTGGTCCTAACGACTGCTGCAGCTCCCACCGCAGCCACCCTGGCAGCTCCTACAACCCCATCCCCTGTCCTAACGACTGCTGCAGCTCCCACCGAAGCCACCCTGGCAGCTCCTACAACCCCATCCCCTGTCCTAACGACTACTGCAGCTCCCACCCCTGTGTGCAAGCAGGTGAATGACTAATGAAACGTCTTTTAAGTTTTTTCTCTCTCGCTCACACACACACACACACACGCACACACACACACACACACACAGACACGCACACACACACACGCACGCACGCACGCACGCACACACACACACACACACACACACACACACACACACACACAAAATAAATGCAACAAAAAGATTCTGGTGAATAGAATACATTCTTACTTCTGTACGGTTCCATTTTTTTTCCAAAAACGGTGTAGGTACTTTGCTACAGCAAACAACCCTTCTCCTATTAGCTGTTTGAGAGCAGTCAACTGGAATAGACCAGGGACTGCAGTCAGCATCCCAAATGGCACCCTGTTCCCTTCATAGTGCACTACTTTAGACCCTATTCCCTTTATAGTGCACGACTTTAGAGCCTTCCCTCTATAGTGCACTACTTTAGACCCTATTCCCTATATAGTGCACTACTTTAGACCCTATTCCCTTTATAGTGCACTGCTTTAGACCCTATTCCCTTTATAGTGCACTACTATTGACCCTATTCCCTTTATAGTGCACTACTTTAGACCCTATTCCCTTTATAGTGCACAGACTTCAATTCAACGTCTATTCCACGTTGGTTCAACAACATTTCATTGAAATGACGTGGAAACAATGTTGATTCAACAAGTGTGTGCTTTCTCTGTGCCATTATTTCAGTCAGGTTGTGCTTTTCTTTTGTCTCTCTCTCTCTCTTTTCTCTTGCTCTCTCTCTCACTCTTTCACTCTCTCTCTCTCTTGCTCTCTCACTCTTTCTCTCTCTCTATTGCTCTCTCTCTCACTCTTTCTCTCTCTCTCACTGTCTTGTTCTCTCTCTCTCTCACTCTTTCTCTCACTCTCTTGCACTCTCTCTCACTTTCGCTTTCTTGCTCTCCATCTCTCTCTTGCCTCTCTATTGAGCACATATCTTTCTCTCTCTCTGTTTTTCTCTCTCCATCCCTCTTTAGCTTTCTCTCTCTTTCTCTGTGTCTTACTGACCCTTAATACAGAATACTCATTATTCTGCGTGTCTGGGCTACCTCCCCTTTGTCTCTCTTTCTCTGTGTCTTACTGACCCTTAATACAGAATACTTATTACACCCAATCCCCAAAGACCCAAAGCTTGTAACTCACTCCACTGTAGAATTCTCCTCTCCTCATCTCCTCTCCTCCTCTCGCTCGTTTCCTCATCTCCCCATCTCTTCCTCTCGCTCGTCTCCTCATCTCCTCCTCTTGCTAGTCTCCTTCTCATCTCCCCCTCTCTTCCTCTCGCTCATCTCCTCCTCTCGCTCATCTCCTCCTCTCCTCCTCTCCTCCTCTTTCTCATCTCCTCATCTCATCCTCTCCTCATCTCCTCTCACTCATCTCCTCCTCTCCTTTTCTCGCTCATCTTCTCATCTCCTCCTCTCGCTCATCTCCTCCTCTCCTTTCCTCCTCTCGCTCATCTCCTCCTCTCCTCCTCTCCTCTCTCCTCCTCTCCTCCTCTCGCTCATCTCCTCCTCTCCTCCTCATCTCCTGATCTCCTCCTCTCGCTCATCTCCTCCTCATCTCCTCCTCATTTCCTCTCTCCATTGGTTCCCTCTCCTAATAAAACAATATCATTTCACACCGTTTTCTCTGTACATACATCAGTAAAATGGGTTTCTGGGATTCATTTAAAAACAAAACTGAATTAAAACAGAAAGCTTTGCACTTTACACTTTCTATAAGCTGAATAAACAGTGTTTATTCCATACTATCTCCAGGAAGACTTAAAGTCTCCTATAAAAATCACGATAGTCATCTTCATATCTCTCCATCTCTAGTAATGAATTAACTTCCTGTGGATGAATCACATGTTGACCTACAGTATGTTTACAATGCGTACATGATTTACAGTGTAAATCCCTTTCTCTTCCCGCTCAGTCTTCTTTCGTCCTCTTTAAACAATGTTATTTCTCATTCAATTCTACCATTTAGCTGCCGATGCTGTTCCTCTCTCTGTCCATATTATGTATGTTGTCCTGCATCTCCTCTTGGGTTGGATTTATTTACATCCTTCTCCCTCTCCTCTCTTCTCCCATCCCTCCATCACACCGTAGTAACAGAGCTGGGGGTTGTAGACCTTCTCCTCTCCTCTCCTCTCCTCTCCTCTCCTCTCCTCTCCTCTCCTCTCCTCTCCTCTCCTCTCCTCTCCTCTCCTCTCCTCTCCTCTCCTCTTCTCCTCCCATCCCTCCATCACACCGTAGTAACAGAGAGAAGAGAATTATACACCTTCTTTCCATCCGGTGACCTGGATCCATGAGCGAGTAGTTCCTGGATGGTGACCCAGTTATCCAGGATCCTCTTGTTCCTCTTCTTCATGAACTTCTTCTGGCTGAGGGCCAGGATACTGGGACTACCACCTGTCTCCCCCTGCAGGCCTGGAGGTCCTCCTGTAGCCTTCCCGTCCACAGGTCCCTCCTGTAGGTCTCTGTCTCCCTTCAGGTAGTCCAGCCGGCTCTGCATCATGAACTCACGGCGCTGCCGGTGCTCCCTGGCCCTCAGCAGCTGTTGTTTACGCTCCTCCTTCGACCAATAACGTCCCTGCTTCATCTCGCTGACCGCGTCGTCGTCCGTCGTCATGCCGCTGCGCTCTTCTCTGATCTTAATGGCCCGGGCTTTAAGGAGGCGGTCCCTCACTGGTCGCTTGGCAACGTAGCGCGTCCCGTCGCTACGGATCTTCACCTTACGGATAAGATAAGATAATGCTCACAATTCCCAAATATATAATTTAATTGCACCATGTAAGACATATAGAATCAACAACTATCAATAAATAATGACAGGTAACACTTTACTTGACACCCAGCGGTGTCAGCTGACATAACTTGTTATAACTTGTCATAATAGCTGACATAACTTGTCATAATAGCTGACATAACCTGTCATAATAGCAGACATAACTTGTCATAATAGCTGACATAACTTGTCATAATAGCTGACATAACTTGTCATAATAGCTGACATAACCTGTCATAATAGCAGACATAACTTGTCATAATAGCAGACATAACTTGTCATAACCTGTCATAATAGCTGACATAACCTGACATAATCTGTCATAATAGCTGACATAACTTGTCATAATAGCTGACATAACTTGTCATAACCATGTCATAATGTGATCATAACACTGTCATGACCCATATGTGGACACCTGTTGTGACATAGTGTGTTATTTGATGGTTGGTTATGACACCTACATAAGAGTGTCAAATCCCCCAAAATCCTACCACACGAGGCAAAACATTCCAGTAAAGTGATTCGGGGTGGTCATAATGCTGTATGACTGTGACATAATGCTGTGACTGTGTCATAATGCTGCCTGACTGTGTCACAATGCTGTATGACTGTGACATAATGCTGTATGACTGACATAATGCTGTATGACTGTGTCATAATGCTGCATGATTGTGACATAATGCTGCATGACTGTGACATAATGCTGTGTGACTGTGACATAATGCTGTGTGACTGTGACATAATGCTGTGTGACTGTGACATAATGCTGTGTGACTGTGACATAATGCTGTGTGACTGTGTCATAATGCTGTATGACTGTGTCATAATGCTGTATGACTGTGACATAATGCTGTATGACTGTGTCATAATGCTATATGACTGTGACATAATGCTGTATGACTGTGTCATAATGCTGCATGACTGTGACATAATGCTGTATGACTGTGAAATAATGCTGTATGTCTGTGACATAATGCTGTATGACTGTGACATAATGCTGTGACTGTGACATAATGCTGTGACTGTGTCATAATGCTGCATGACTGTGTCATAATGCTGTATGACTGTGACATAATGCTGTATGACTGACATAATGCTGTATGACTGTGTCATAATGCTGCATGACTGTGACATAATGCTGCATGACTGTGACATAATGCAGTATGACTGTGACATAATGCTGCATGACTGTGACATAATGCTGTATGACTGTGTCATAATGCTGTGTTACTGTGTCATAATGCTGTATGACTGTGTCATAATGCTGTATGACTGTGTCATAATGCTGTGTGACTGTGTCATAATGCTGTGTGACTGTGTCATAATGCTGTGTGACTGTGTCATAATGCTGTGTGACTGTGTCATAATGCTGTGTGACTGTGTCATAATGCTGTGTGACTGTGTCATAATGCTGTATGACTGTGTCATAATGCTGTGTGACTGTGACATAATGCTGTGTGACTGTGACATAATGCTGTATGACTGTGTCATAATGCTGTGTGACTGTGTCATAATGCTGTGTGACTGTGTCATAATGCTGTGTGACTGTGTCATAATGCTGTATGACTGTGTCATAATGCTGTATGACTGTGTCATAATGCTGTATGACTGTGTCATAATGCTGTATGACTGTGTCATAATGCTGTGTGACTGTGTCATAATGCTGTGTGACTGTATCATAATGCTGTGTGACTGTGTCATAATGCTGTATGACTGTGCCATAATGCTGTGTGACTGTGTCATAATGCTGTATGACTGTGACTGTGTCATAATGCTGTGTGACTGTGACATAATGCTGTATGACTGTGTCATAATGCTGTATGACTGTGACATAATGCTGTGTGACTGTGTCATAATGCTGTATGACTGTGACATAATGCTGTATGACTGTGACATAATGCTGTGTGACTGTGACATAATGCTGTATGACTGTGACATAATGCTGTGTGACTGTGACATAATGCTGTATGACTGTGACATAATGCTGTATGACTGTGACATAATGCTGTGTGACTGTGACATAATGCTGTATGACTGTGACATAATGCTGTGTGACTGTGCTATATATATATATAAAGTGATTGTGGATGGTCATAATGCTGTATGACTGTGACATAATGCTGTGTGACTGTGCTATATATATAAAGTGATTGTGGATGGTCATAATGCTGTATGACTGTGACATAATGCTGTGTGACTGTGCTATATATATATAGTGATTCGGGATGGTCATAATGCTTGCATTTTGTGCTATATATATATAAAGTGATTCGGGATGGTCATAATGCTTGTATTTTGTGCTATATATATAAAGTGATTCGGGATGGTCATAATGCTTGTATTTTGTGCCAGGTATTTAAAATATGATGGGGGGGAAACATGACTGTAAACATAATTCCTGACAACAACAACAACAACAACAACATGCAAAGGACTTCAGAAACAAACTTTAAATCGAAAGGAAACCTTTTGGCTGGGAAAAATACATTTGAATAAATGTGGGTTTTGACAATCTTATGCGGGTATCTTTTTAACTAGCCATAAAATAGCGCAATACATGTCACAACAGGTGTAAATATACAGGTCATGATGGTCTTATGACCAGGTTATGACAGCCGTTATGACATGGTTAAGACCATGTCATAACGTATTATAAAACTGGGTGTCAAGTAAAGTGTTACCAATAATAAAATATAAAATATCAAAAAATATAAAACCTGCAGTACCTTCCACTCCATGTGAGGTGAAGCCGGGCCCGGCTGCAGAGGGAGGTGTAGGGGGAGGCCGGTGTGGCTGTCCTGGGCCTCGGTGCTGTCTGCTGGGGCACCACTAACACTCCTGGGACTGGCCTGACCACTGCTGCCCGCTGCAGCCCCTCTCTCGCCTAGACCCATCCCCGGGACCACGGCTCGGTCTACAGAGTCCAGGGAGTCGATCCGGACCTCCGGGTCGCTCGACGGCAGCTGCATGCAGCTCTGGTAGGGTTTCGGTGCCGGAGGCTTGTTGCCTTGGCGACGCCGGGTGAAGTATGGGCTGGACTCTGCGGTTGGACCCCCTGACCTGTCGTGGTGTGTGGGGTTAGCTCTGGGGGACTTCCGTGGGGGTGTTGTGGTTGTTCCGCCATCAGCTATGCCCCTCTGCGATGATGACCCCACCCCGACAACGTTATCCCCCCGGGTCAGAGACCAGAATTTTGGATGGACGGGGCTTGTGCTGGCGTTGGTCATTTGGATCTGGTACTTCCTGCATGAAAGAAAGAAAGAAAGAAAGAAAGAAAGAAATAAAGAAAGAAAGAAAGAAAGAAAGAAAGAAAGAAAGAAAGAAAGAAAGAAAGAAAGAAAGAATACTCTCTCATAGGGAGATTTTCTTTGCAAAAATAGAGGTATTCCTAAGAAAACAATGACGTTTTAACAAGCCTACTGATTTACAGGACATTACACAGCAAAAGACAGACAAGACTTCTACAGCGTATACAGAATCAATACAGTATCTACACAGTATCAATACAGAATCTATAGATTATCTATACAGAATCATTAGATGATCTATACAGTATCATTAGATGATCTATACAGTATCATTAGATGATCTATACAGTATCATTAGATGATCTATACAGTATCATTAGATGATCTATACAGTATCATTCGATTATCTATACAGTATCATTAGATGATCTATACAGTATCATTAGATGAGCTATACAGTATATATACAGTATCTATAGATGAACTATACAGTATCTATAGATGATCTATACAGTATATATACAGTATCAATAGATGATCTATACAGAATCTATACAGTATATATAGATTATCTATACAGTATCTATAGATTATCTACACAGTATATATGCAGCATCTATAGAGTATCTATAGATTATCTACACAGTATATATACGGTATCTATCCAGTATTTATAGATTATCTATACAGCATCTATAGAGTATCTATTCAGCATCTATAGAGTATCTATAGATTATCTACACAGTATATATGCAGCATCTATAGATTATCTACACCGCATATATACGGTATCTATACAGTATTTATAGATTATCTATATAGTAAATATAGAGTATCTATACAGCATCTACTGGGTATCTATACAGTATTTATAGATTATCTATATATTATATATACAGTATCTATAGATTATCTACACCGCATATATACGGTATCTATACAGTATTTATAGATTATCTATATAGTAAATATAGAGTATCTATACAGTATTTATAGATTATCTATACAATATCTATACAGTATATATACATTATCTACACAGTATATATAAAGTATATATAGAGTATATACACTGTATCTATAGAGTATCTACACAGTATCAGTACAGTGTCTATAGATTATCTACACAGCATATATATACAGTAAATATTCTTTATCTATAGAGTATCTATACAGTATCTACATAGTATCTATACAGTATATATACAGTATCTATACAATATCTACACAGTAGCTTTACAGTATCTCACAAGACATTACCTGTAGCTGTTGGGAGAGAAGGAACCATTCAGACTACCATGTCCTCCTTTCTCCCATCCCCGCCGAGACCCGACCTTGTCGGCCCCGTCTCGGCTGTGTCTGTTGGGAGTGTCCCCTCCTCTACCCTCTTCCTGGATGGACAAAGACAGAGGGAGTAACTCGGTGCTGACCAGAGGGGTGGTCCTGCAGCTCTCTCCCCCTGTGTTGTAGGCGCTGGTGCTGTCTTTGTCCTGGTCTGGGTCTGGGTCGGATCTCTCCCGCTCAGGGAGCTCATTGATGTCCGATAGCTTGCGGTGGAGCTCGTTGGCGGGCTCTGGGTCTGTGTCGTGGTCGGGTGCGGGTTCAGAACCAGTGGGTAGGGCTCCACGGCCAACAACGTCCTCCTCCAGAAGCCACGCCTTCATGCATCGTTCTCTCAGCTGTTGCATCTTCTGCACTCTCAGGATGTTGCGGCACTTAAACTCTAGATGACGTAGTTCCTCCTCTAACAACGCCATCTCGTGTTGCGTCATGCTCTCGTTGCAGTTTACATCGACTTTTGGGTCACTCCCCCCTTCACCCTCACACATCTCACCCTCCTCCTCCTCCTCCTCAGTCCCTGATCTTCCTCCCTGGCTTCTCTCAGCAAGCTTCCTGTTCCTTTCAAACTGACACCGGATCTCTAGTAGCTCCCTGTACCTCTCGCACTCTTCCTCAGTCAGACCCGGCATCATCATCATCATCATCAGTGGGTCGGGTACGTACCCCCCCAACCCCAACCCCAACCCTGTCCCCAAACCCCCTCCCAGTCCCTTTCCTCCATACAGCCCCACCCTTGGCTGGGAGTCATTACTGAGGTGGATCTCTTGGAGGTGGGGCGAGGGGGACGAGGGTGTATTCCCAGGCCTGAACTTCCTCATGCTGCCTGGGGTGTTGGTTGTGTTGGTGTTTGGGGCGCTGGTCTGGTCCTGGTCCTCTCCCAGCAGGTCATGTTCAGAGGACTCAGCATTGTGGGTGCTTTCGTCTGTACGGCCCACGCCACTGTCCAGCTCCTGACTGTTACTGGGGAGATGACCAGTATCATAAACAGTATCTATACAGTATCTACAGAATTTACAGTATCTTCACAGTATCTACACAGTATTTGTACAGTAGCTACACGCTGTTACTGAGGAGAAGAGAAGAAGCAGTAAGCAAATAGCCTGGAGAGACAGCTTGATGTACACCCCCTGGACAGGACGCTAGTCTGACACAGAGGAGAGAAGCAGTTTTAGGGCTATAGCAGCTAAGCTAGCTGCTGATGGGCCCCTGAGGGGCCGCCAGTAGTTGCCAGTCGGCCGCAAACTTTGCCGACGGCAGGCTGCTAGTGGGTCATTAGACGCTCGCTAGCTGGGTTAAGGTTAGGGTCTAGTGGGCTACTACATGTGGTCTAGTCTGTTCTCTGCCAAGGTTGGCTAGAATGAGTAGACTATACTGAGTGGAGTTGAAAAAGTACTCGCACTTAAAACCATGTACAAAAAAAAAAAATACATCTATACAATATTTTTCTATATTTAATTGCACTGTACTTGACTAGTGACCACAGAACACCACAGGTGCAAAAGAAATGTGCAAACATAGAGGTAAGGTTTCGACTGTATTTCGTCACCAGTCACATACTAAATACCCCCCCCCCATCTAATGTTAATTGGGATCTAACATGGCCGCCGTAGAATGTTGGAGTGTCATGTAAACGCATCACAATGCAGAAACGTTGCAGTTCCGACTCTGTAAATACATGGCTGTGACGCTGTACCAACCTGAGAGTAGTCAGACTAAGGATGTGGGTGGGGTTGTGTGGCCCCTCTCTGTAGAGGCTGGGCAGGTGGCAGGTGTGGAGGGCCTCAACATTCATGCTGAGAGGTATCTCCATATCCACCTCCTCTGGGTTCCCCTGGTGCTCGTTCTGGGTGAAGGAATGGTTGGTTGAGGTATTTATTTTATTTAGTTTTTCAAGGACACCAGCGTTGTGGTTGAAGTGCGTTTGTTTCAAAAGATGGCAAATGGCCAAAGTTGAGTAATGTCATTGATTGTTGAAGGAGACGAGGGACGAAAGAACATGGGATGAAAATGAGAAAAGTTCATAATACAACGAAGGTCATACGCGTACGTTATTTTTAGCTCAACACAATTTTTATTTATTTTAAAAACACTAGATGGCAACATAATCATTTGGCATCCATGTGTTCTATTTCCTGAAGTTAGATTATGTTATTTGAAATGTAAAATAAATATGGATCTTGATATTGAGCAATTCGACTACAATGTTTTAGCTTTCTGTATTGGGTTATTGATTTATCTGACAGATAATTTAATGTACTTTAATTGAAATGTCACAAAGAGCAGAGCATAGATTTTTGTCTCTTTTTCATGTTCCTCAGAATCAGAATTAGTATCAGAATACAGGAGTACCAGTATATTTAGACTAGTACCAGTATATTTAGACTAGTACCAGTATACAGTATATTTAGACTAGTACCAGTATACAGTATATTTAGACTAGTACCAGTATATTTAGACTAGTACCAGTATACAGTATATTTAGACTAGTACCAGTATACAGTATATTTAGACTAGTACCAGTATACAGTATATTTAGACTAGTACCAGTATACAGTATATTTAGACTAGTACCAGTATACAGTATATTTAGACTAGTACCAGTATACAGTATATTTAGAGTAGTACCAGTATAGAGTATATTTAGAGTAGTACCAGTATAGAGTATATTTAGACTAGTACCAGTATACAGTATATTTAGACTAGTATAAGTATACAGTATATTTAGACTAGTACCAGTATACAGTATATTTAGACTAGTACCAGTATACAGTATATTTAGACTAGTACCAGTATACAGTATATTTAGACTAGTACCAGTATACAGTATATTTAGAGTAGTACCAGTATAGAGTATATTTAGACTAGTACCAGTATACAGTATATTTAGACTAGTATAAGTATACAGTATATTTAGACTAGTACCAGTATACAGTGTATTTAGACTAGTACCAGTATACAGTATATTTAGACTAGTACCAGTATGCAGTATATTTAGACTAGTACCAGTATACAGTATATTTAGACTAGTACCAGTATATTTAGACTAGTACCAGTATATTTAGACTAGTACCAGTATGCAGTATATTTAGACTAGTACCAGTATATTTAGACTAGTACCAGTATACAGTATATTTAGACTAGTACCAGTATACAGTATATTTAGACTAGTACCAGTATACAGTATATTTAGACTAGTACCAGTATGCAGTATATTTAGACTAGTACCAGTATGCAGTATATTTAGACTAGTACCAGTATGCAGTATATTTAGACTAGTACCAGTATGCAGTATATTTAGACTAGTACCAGTATACAGTATATTTAGACTAGTACCAGTATACAGTATATTTAGACTAGTACCAGTATACAGTATATTTAGACTAGTACCAGTATACAGTATATTTAAACTAGTACCAGTATACAGTATATTTAGACTAGTACCAGTATACAGTATATTTACACTAGTACCAGTATACAGTATATTTTAGAGTAGTACCAGTATACAGTATATTTACACTAGTACCAGTATACAGTGTATTTAGAGTAGTATCAGTATACAGTATATTTACACTAGTACCAGTATACAGAATATTTACACTAGTACCAGTATACAGTATATTTAGACTAGTACCAGTATACAGTATATTTACACTAGTACCAGTATACAGTATATTTACACCAGTATCAGTATACAGTATATTTAGAGTAGTATCAGTATACAGTATATTTACACTAGTATCAGTATACAGTATATTTACACTAGTATCAGTATACAGTCTATTTAGACTAGTATCAGTATACAGTATATTTAGACTAGTACCAGTATACAGTATATTTAGAGCAGTACCAGTATACAGTGTATTTACACTAGTATCAGTATACAGTATATTTAGACTAGTATAAGTATACAGTATATGTAGAGTAGTATCAGTGTACAGTATATTTAGAGTAGTATCGGTATACAGTATATTTAGAATAGTACCAGTATACAGTATATTTAGAGTAGTAGCAGTATACAGTATATTTACACTAGTACCAGTATACAGTATATTTACACTAGTACCAGCATACAGTATATTTAAACTAGTACCAGTATATTTAGACTAGTACCAGTATAGAGTATATTTAGACTAGTACCAGTATACAGTACATTTAGACTAGTACCAGTATGCAGTATATTTAGACTAGTACCAGTATACAGTATATTTACACTAGTACCAGTATACAGAATATTTACACTAGTACCAGTATACAGTATATTTAGACTAGTACCAGTATACAGTATATTTAGACTAGTACCAGTATACAGAATATTTACACTAGTACCAGTATACAGTATATTTACACTAGTACCAGTATACAGTATATTTACACTAGTACCAGTATACAGTACATTTAAAGTAGTACCAGTATACAGTATATTTAGACTAGTACCAGTATAGAGGATATTCAAATTAGTACCAGTATACAGTATATTTAGACTAGTACCAGTATACAGTATATTTAGAGCCGTACCAGTATACAGTGTATTTACACTAGTATCAGTATACAGTATATTTAGACTAGTATCAGTATACAGTATATGTAGAGTAGTATCAGTGTACAGTATATTTAGACTAGTACCAGTATACAGTATATTTAGAGTTGTACCAGTATACAGTATATTTACACAAGTACCAGTATACAGTATATTTACACTAGTACCAGCATACAGTATATTTACACTAGTACCAGTATATTTAGACTAGTACCAGTATAGAGTATATTTACACTAGTACCAGTATACAGTATATTTTAGACTAGTACCAGTATACAGTATATTTACACTAGTACCAGTATACAGTGTATTTAGAGTAGTATCAGTATACAGTATATTTACACTAGTACCAGTATACAGAATATTTACACTAGTACCAGTATACAGTATATTTAGACTAGTACCAGTATACAGTATATTTACACTAGTACCAGTATACAGTATATTTTAGACTAGTACCAGTATACAGTATATTTACACTAGTACCAGTATACAGTGTATTTAGAGTAGTATCAGTATACAGTATATTTACACTAGTACCAGTATACAGAATATTTACACTAGTACCAGTATACAGTATATATAGACTAGTACCAGTATACAGTATATTTACACTAGTACCAGTATACAGTATATTTACACTAGTATCAGTATACAGTATATTTAGAGTAGTATCAGTATACAGTATATTTACACTAGTATCAGTATACAGTATATTTACACTAGTATCAGTATACAGTCTATTTAGACTAGTATCAGTATACAGTATATTTAGACTAGTACCAGTATACAGTATATTTAGAGCAGTACCAGTATACAGTGTATTTACACTAGTATCAGTATACAGTATATTTAGACTAGTATAAGTATACAGTATATGTAGAGTAGTATCAGTGTACAGTATATTTAGAGTAGTATCGGTATACAGTATATCTAGAATAGTCCCAGTATACAGTATATTTAGAGTAGTACCAGTATACAGTATATTTACACTAGTACCAGTATACAGTATATTTACACTAGTACCAGCATACAGTATATTTAAACTAGTACCAGTATATTTAGACGAGTACCAGTATAGAGTATATTTAGACTAGTACCAGTATACAGTACATTTAGACTAGTACCAGTATGCAGTATATTTAGACTAGTACCAGTATACAGTATATTTACACTAGTACCAGTATACAGAATATTTACACTAGTACCAGTATACAGTATATTTAGACTAGTACCAGTATACAGAATATTTACACTAGTACCAGTATACAGTATATTTACACTAGTACCAGTATACAGTATTTTTACACTAGTACCAGTATACAGTATATTTACACTAGTACCAGTATACAGTACATTTAAAGTAGTACCAGTATACAGTATATTTAGACTAGTACCAGTAGAGAGGATATTCAAAGTAGTACCAGTATACAGTATATTTAGACTAGTACCAGTATACAGTATATTTACACTAGTATCAGTATACAGTATATTTAGAATAGTATCAGTATACAGTATATTTAAACTAGTATCAGAATACAGTATATTTAAAGTAGTACCAGTATACAGTATATTTACACTAGTATCAGTATTAAGTATATTTAGAGTAGTATCGGTATACAGAATATTTAGACTAGTACCAGTATACAGTATATTTACACTAGTATCAGTATACAGTATATTTAGACTAGTACCAGTATACAGTATATTTAGAGCCGTACAAGTATGCAATGTATTTACACTAGTATCAGTATACAGTATATTTAGACTAGTACCAGTATACAGTATATTTACACTAGTACCAGTATACAGTATATTTACACTAGTACCAGCATACAGTATATTTACACTAGTACCAGTATATTTAGACTAGTACCAGTATAGAGTATATTTACACTAGTACCAGTATACAGTATATTTACACTAGTACCAGCATACAGTATATTTACAATAGTACCAGTATACAGTGTATTTACACTAGTATCAGTATACAGTATATTTAGACTAGTATCAGTATACAGTATATGTAGAGTAGTATCAGTGTACAGTATATTTAGACTAGTACCAGTATACAGTATATTTAGAGTAGTACCAGTATACAGTATATTTACACTAGTACCAGTATACAGTATATTTACACTAGTACCAGCATACAGTATATTTACACTAGTACCAGTATATTTAGACTAGTACCAGTATAGAGTATATTTACACTAGTACCAGTATACAGTATATTTACACTAGTACCAGCATACAGTATATTTACAATAGTACCAGTACATTTACACTAGTACCAGTATACAGTATATTTACACTAGTACCAGTATATTTAGACTAGTACCATATAGAGTATATTTAGACTAGTACCAGTATACAGTATATTTAGACTAGTACCAGTATGCAGTATATTTAGACTAGTAGCAGTATACAGTATATTTACACTAGTACCAGTATACAGAATATTTAGACTAGTACCAGTATACAGTATATTTAGAGTAGTACCAGTATACAGTATATTTACACTAGTGCCAGTATACAGTACATTTACACTAGTACCAGCATACAGTATATTTAAACTAGTACCAGTATATTTAGACTAGTACCAGTATAGAGTATATTTAGACTAGTACCAGTATAGAGTATATTTAGACTAGTACCAGTATGCAGTATATTTACACTAGTACCAGTATACAGTATATTTACACGAGTACCAGTATACAGAATATTTACACTAGTACCAGTATACAGTATATTTAGACTAGAATCAGTATACAGTATATGTAGAGTAGTATCAGTGTATAGTATATTTAGTGTAGTATCGGTATACAGTATATTTAGACTAGTACCAGTATACAGTATATTTAGAGTAGTACCAGTATACAGTATATTTACACTAGTACCAGTATACAGTACATTTACACTAGTACCAGCATACAGTATATTTAAACTAGTACCAGTATATTTAGACTAGTACCAGTATAGAGTATATTTAGACTAGTACCAGTATACAGTATATTTAGACTAGTACCAGTATGCAGTATATTTACACTAGTACCAGTATACAGTATATTTACACGAGGACCAGTATACAGAATATTTACACTAGTACCAGTATACAGTATATTTAGACTAGTACCAGTATACAGTATATTTACACTAGTACCAGTTTACAGTATATGTAGAGTAGTACCAGTATACAGTATATTTAATGTAGTACCAGTATACAGTATTTTTACACTAGTACTTGTATACAGTATATTTTGAATGGTATCAGTACACATTGTATTCAGACTAGTACATTATAACCCCCCAAATCCTAATTCAATCACTATTAGCTAGACTACATAATGACATATAATATGGTAAGATAGTGGTATTGATGTGGTGTGTGTGTGTGTGTGTGTGTGTGTGTGTGTGTGTGTGTGTGTGTGTGTGTGTGTGTGTGTGTGTGTGTGTGTGTGTGTGTGTGTGTGTGTGTGTGCCTGCTGGGTGATTTTGTGTGTGTGTGTGTGTGTGTGTGTGCTGTGTGTCTGTGCCTGCTGGGTGATTGTGTGCGTGTGTGTGTGTGTGTGTGCGCGTGTGTGTGTGTGTGTGTGTGTGTGTGTGTGTGTGTGTGTGTGTGTGTGTGTGTGTGTGTGTGTGTGTGTGTGTGTGTGTCTGTTTCTGTGTCTGTGTCTGTGTCTGTGTGTCTGTGCATGCTGTGTGTCTGTGTGAATATATAGCTGTGACCTTGAAGCAACAAAAATGTGACGTTGTTGATAAACCTGTCTCCTCCTCCTCCTACATTTCCTCTCTATCTCATCCCTCCACACTTCCCTCTCCCTCTCTCTATCACCCATTCACCTGTCTCTTCAATATTTCCTCCCTCCGTCCTATACCCCACCCTTCTTTATTCAATTCTAGAATAGAATTTCTAGATTGTTTAGTTTGGTTTGTTATCTATTTGTTGTAGAGATCTGATAGTAGAAATGCCACTCTTTTCTGCCATTTTGCCATGGCGAAAAAGATTTATCGTGTCCTACCAGGTGTATGTGCTGTATAACCTTAAAGACTGTGTGTGTGTGGCTAGTAAGCTAGAGAGAGTGAGTGTCTGTTTGTGTATTTGTGTATTTGCAGATGTAGGATCTTATTTTTGAGAAAACATTTCCTGCAGCTACATAAAATGTGATTTATAATGTGGATTATATATATATATATATTTTTTTTTAAATTAAATTGGAAAATTAAAACTCAAACACACTACATTGGTACAATAGAATGTACTATTAATGAGAGAAACATCTTAATATTGACTTGCATATTTGCGTCATTTATGTACAAAGTTGGCTGGATGTCCTTTGGGTGGTGGACCATTCATCACACACACGACAAGCGGTTGAGCGCGACAAACTCTGACATAAATAATGGGTTTCATAGCTTTCACCTGGATTCACCTGGTCAGTCTATCTCATGGAAACAGCAGGTGTTCTGAATGTAATTCCAGCACCTAACAGCATTTTAAAAAATCCCCACAATCCCTCTCCCAAACAACCTCTAACATGCTTCTTCCAGCCAGATATGAGCTAGTGATGGATTTGTGTGGCAGTAAAGTGTGTGTGTGTGTGTGTGTGTGTGTGTGTGTGTGTGTACCTCTATGTCGGGTCTGGCCAGCAGCAGTGAGAAGTTGATGCTGTCCTCTCTGGTCAAAATGGCCACCGCCTCTTCTCTGTTCTGGATATCAATACCATTTATCTAGTGGGAAACAGGAAGACATTATAGACTGTTCTGGATGTCAATACCATTTATCTACTGGGGTACCAGTACTGAGTCAATGATAACTTGGCTATATACACGGGGTACCAGTACTGAGTCAATGATAACACGGCTATATACCTGGGGTACCAGTACTGAGTCAATGATAACATGGTTATATACCTGGGGTACCAGTACTGAGTCAATGTGCAGGGGTACGAGGTAATAACATGGCTATTTACCTGGGTACCAGTACTGAGTCAATGATAACATGGCTATATACCTGGGTACCAGTATTGAGTCAACGATAACATGGCTATATACCTGGGGTACCAGTACTTAGTCAATGATAACATGGCTATATACCTGGGTACCAGTATTGAGTCAACGATAACATGGCTATATACCTGGGGTACAAGTACTGAGTCAATGTGCAGGGGTACGAGGTAATAACATGGCTATATACCTGGGTACCAGTACTGAGTCAATGTGCAGGGGTACGAGATAATAACATGGCTATAAACCTGGGGTACCAGTACTGAATCCATGTGCAGGGGTACGAGGTAATTGAGGTAGATATGTAAAAATGCACTATGTACAAAAGTATGTGGACACCCCTTGAAATGAGTGGATTGTGCTATTTCAGCCACATCTGTTGCTGACATTTGTATAACATCTAGGACACAGATATGCCCTCTCCACAGACAAACATTGGCAGTAGAATGGCCTTACTGAAGAGCTCACTGACATTCAATGTGGCACCGTCACAGGATGCCACCTTTCCAACAAGTCAGTTCATCCAATTTCTGCCCTGCTAGAGCTGCCCCGATCAACAGTAAGTGCTGTTATTGGTGGGGCCTCCCGGGTGGCGCAGGGGTTGTGCATTGTGTTAAGAAGCAGTGCGGCTAGGTTGGGTTGTGTTTCGGAGGACGCATGGCTCTCGACCTTGGCCTCTCCCGAGTCCGTACGGGAGTTGCAGCGATGAGACAAGACTGTAACTACCAATTGGAAAACACGGAATTGGGGAGAAAAAAGGGGTAAAAATATGTACATAAAAAATACAATATATATATATAGAAAATATACATGTGCTGTTATTGTTAAGTGGAAACATCTAGGAGCAACAACGGCTCAGCCGCAAGGTGGTAGGCCACACAAGCTCACAGAACGGGACCGCCAAGTGCTAAAGCACGTAGTGCGTAAAAATCGTGTGTCCTCGTTTGCAACACTCACTACTGAGTTCAAAACTACCCCTGGAAGCAATGACAGCACAAGAACTGTTCATCAGGAGCTTCATGATATGGGTTTCCATGGCCGAGCAGCCACACGCAAGCTTAAGATCACCGTGCAATGCCAAGCACCGGCTGGAGTGGTGTAAATCCTGCCACTACTGGACTCTGGAACAGTAGAAACATGTTCTCTGGATGAATCACACTTCGGTTTGGAGGATGCCAGGAAAACTGAAGTCTAACAAAACAGCATCCACAATCTTTTCATCATCAGTTCCTCTCAGTCAATCATCAGTCATTTTTGTAAGTGCTGTGCTTGTTGAATGGCCTTCTCTATAAGAGTGCTGAAAGAGTGCTGTTGTCAATTTGTTAATAACAGTAAAATAGCATTGTATCTGGTCAAACACTATTTTTCCAAAAGTTTACTAAGGTTTAAACCAGTAATTGGGGCTTTATTATTCTTGAGTAGCGACATTACTTTTGCTTCCCTCCAGGCCTGAGGGCACACACTTTCTGGTAGGCTTGTTTTGAATATATGTCAAATCGGCCTCTTTCATCCTCAGTAATTTTCCATCCAAGTTGTCAGACCCCGGTGGTTTGTCCTTGTTGATAGACAACAATATTTTTTCACCTCTTCCACACTCACTTTATGGAATTCAAAATTGCAATGCTTGTCTTTCATCATTTGGTCAGATATACTTGGATGTGTAGTGTCAGCGTTTGTGGCTGGCATTTCATGCTTAAAGTTTCCTAATCCTGCCAATGAAAAAATCATTAATGTAATTGGCAATATCAGTGGGTTTGTGATGAATAAGCCCTCTAATTCAAAAAATGATGGAGCCGAGTTTGCCTTTATGCCCCACATTTAACTCAAGGTATTGCAAATATTTTTTACATAAATCATTACTCGCACCTGGCATCAATCATTACTCGCACCTGGCATCAATCATTACTCGCCCATGGCATCAATCATTACTCACACCTGGCATCAATCGTTACTCGCACCTGGCATCAATCATTACTCGCACCTGGCATCAATCATTACTCGCACCTGGCATCAATCATTACTCGCACCTGGCATCAATCATTACTCGCACCTGCTCCTCATGATGAGGCACACCTGGATTCCATTTCCTCTCTCATTACCTCCCCTATACAGTATCTACCACTCTCTTAGGTTTATTCTCTAGGCAGTATTGAGGTTGTTTCATGTCCGTACGCTACTCTTGTTTCGGTCCATGTTTCTTTTATTATTAAACTCACACCCTGCACTTGCTTCCTGACTCTAAGCATCTACGTTACACCAGACTTATGTGTTATTTATTTTGTCTCATCCCTCTCAATTTTACCATTCCTCATCAATCCACAGGGATTAAACCGTTTTTTTCTTAACCTTAAAACCACTTAAGGATTAGCCCCCTTTTTTTTTTTTTTCAAATTTTCACCTAAAATGACTGCCTGTAGCTCAGGCCCTGAAGCAAGGATATATCATGACACAAGGTGAGACCCAGATGCAGACACAGGAGGCAGATGGTTGGAGTATTACAATATTTTATTAATCCAAAAGGAATAGGGAAGAGAATACTCGTGGACAGGCAAAAAGGTCAAAACCAGTTCGGAGTCCAGGAGGTACAGAGTGGCAGACAGAATGGTCAGGCAGGCGGGGACAAAGTCCAGAAACAGGCAAAGGTTGAAACCAGTTCGGAGTCCAGGAGGTACAGAGTGGCAGACAGAATGGTCAGGCAGGCGGGGACAAAGTCCAGAAACAGGCAAAGGTCAAAACCGGAAGGACAAGAAAAGGGAACGTAAAACAAAATGTGGGAAAAGTCAAGGGATATGAATACTTTCCGGATGCTCTGTATATAAATACATGAAGTAAATATGAATAAAGGGACCAGTGTTCAATGACTAGGTACAGCAGTCTCTAAGGACAAATCAAATCACATTTTATTGGTCACATATACATGGTTAGCAGATGCAGAATGTAATCTATCAATTTCACAACAACTACCTTACCTTGCACCTTAACAAGTGCAAAGGAATGAATAAGAATGTGTACATATCAATACATGGATGAGTGATGGCTGTGCGACATAGACAAGATGCAGTAGGTAGTATAGAGTACAGTATATACATACGAGATGAGTAATGTAGGGTATGTAAACATTATATAAAGTGACATTGTTTAAAGTGGCTAGTGATACATTTATTACATCCAATGTTTAATTATTAAAGTGGCTAGAGGTTTGAGTCAGTATGTTGGCAGCAGCCACTCAATGTTAGTGATGGCTGTTTAACAGTCTGATGGCCTTGAGATAGAAGCTGTTTTTCAGTCTCTCAGTCCCAGCTTTGATGCACCTGTACTGACCTCGCCTTCTGGATGGTAGTGGGGTGAACAGACAGTGACTCGGGTGGTTGATGTCCTTGATGATCTTTTTGGCCTTCCTGTGACATCGGGTGGTGTAGGTGTCCTGGAGGGCAGGTAGTTTGCCCCCGGTGATGCGTTGTGCAGACCTCACTACCCTCTGGAGAGCATTACGGTTGTGGGTGGAGCAGTTGCCGTACCAGGCGGTATACAGCCCGACAGGATGCTCTCGATTGTGCATCTGTAAAGGTTTGTGAGTGTTTTCAGTGACAAGACAAATTGCTTGAGTGTGAGGTTATTTTCCTGACACCACACTCCGAGGGCCCTCACCTTCTCCCTGTAGGCTGTCTTGATGATTGAGTTGGAGGCGTGCATGGCCACGCAGTCATGGGTGAACAGGGAGTACAGGAGAGGGCTGAGAATGCACCATTGTGGGGCCCCAGTGTTGAGGATCAGCATGGTGGAGATGTTCTTTCCTACCCTCACCACCTGGGGGCACCCATCAGAAAGTCCAGAAACCCATTACACAGGGCGGGGTCGAGACCCAGGGTCTCGAGCTTAATGACGAGTTTGGAGGGTACTATGGTGTTAAATGCTGAGCTGTAGTTGATGAACAGCATTCTCACATAGGTATTCCTCTTGTCCAGATGGGTTAATAAGGCAGTGTGCAGTGTGGTTGTGATTGCGTCGTCTGTGGACCTATTGGTGAGGTAAGCAAATTGGAGTGGGCCTAGGGTGTCAGGTAGGGTGGAGGTGATATGGTCCTTGACTAGTCTCTCAAAGCACTTCATGATGACGGAAGTGAGTGCTACGGGGCAATAGTCGTTTAGCTCAGTTACCTTAGCTTTCTAGGGAACAGGAGCAATGGTGGCCCTCTTGAAGCATGTGGAAACAGCAGACTGGATATGTCCGTAAACACACCAACCAGCTGGTCTGCGCCTGCTCTGAGGACACGTCTGGGCCGGCAGCCTTGCGAGGGTTAACACATGTAAATATTATACTCACGTTGGCTGAGGTGGAGGAGAACACGCAGGTTGGTAGCGGGCCGTGTCAGTGGCACTGTATTGTCCTCAAAGCGAGCAAAGAAGTTTTTTAGTTTGTCTGGGAGCAAGACGTCGGTGTCCGCGACGGGGCTGGTTTTCTTTTTGCAGTCCGTGATTGACTGTAGACACTGCCACATACGTCTCATGTCTGAGCCGTTGAATTGCGATTCTACTTTGTCTCTATACTGACGCTTAGCTTGTTTAATTGCCTTGTGGAGGGAATAGATACACTGTTTTTATTCAGTCATGTTTCCAATTGCCTTTTCGTGATTAAAAGCAGTGGTTCGCACTTTCAGTTTTGTGCGAATGCTGCCATCAATCCAAGGTTTTTGGAAGGTTGTAATAGTCACCGTGGGTACATCATCACTGATGCACTTGCTAATAAACTCGCTCAACGAATCAGCGTATTCATCAATGTTATTGTCTGAGGCTATCCAGAAATATCCCAGTCCATGTGATCGAATTAATCTTGAAGCGTGGAATCAGATTGGTCGGACCAGCGTTGAACAGACCTGAGCATGGGCGTTTCCTGTTTTAGTTTCTGTCTATAGGCTGGGAGCAACAAAATGGAGTGGTCATATTTCCCGAGAGGAGGGCGAGGGAGGGCTTTGTATGCGTCACAGAACTTTGAGCAGCAGTGTTCCAGAATGCTGCCAGCCCGGGTCGCGCATTCGATATGCTGAAAAGATTTAGGGAGCCTTGTCTCGGGTGAGCCATGTTTCCGTGAAACAAAGAACGCTACAGTCTCTGATGTCTCTCTGGAAGGCTACCCTTTGCACGGATTTCGTCTACCTTGTCGAGAGACTGGACATTGGCAAGTAGTATACTCGAGAGCGGGTAGAGCACCGGGTGGTTTGGAACAAGAAACCAACATCCTTACCCATGGTGATATGGAGCAGTAATTGGCCATTATTTTCAACTCCCTGACAGGCAGCTCATAGAGACTTTTATTGTGTTGAGTAAAAGTTGCGTCATCCTTCGTTCCTTCTCCTCTATTTTTAGGCAGAACTGTCAGCCTGTCACTGGGGCACTCTCTCACCACCCAGTAACAGTACAGAAAGTGGCTAAAGCTCTACTAGAGATTGGAAGTGAAGTGAATTGGCCTACTTTGTCGGGTGGGTGGCGTGTGTGTGTGTTGGCCTACCTGCAGAATTCTGTCTCCCTCACGGATACGTCCGTTCTTTGCTGCTATACTGTTGGGATTGACCTGAAGAGAAGAGATGAGTTACGGGCCAATGTAGTACACTAGTGTCAAGGATTAGTACCAGATCTTTGTTTTTCTATATTTTAATTGGTCTTGGTCTCAACATGGTCTTGGTCGTGGTCTCAACATGGTCTTGCTCTCAACATGGTCTTGGTCTCAACATGGTCTTGGTCGTGGTCTCAACATGGTCTTAACATGGTCTTGGTCTCAACATGGTCTTGGTCTTGGTCTAATCATGGTCTTAACATGGTCTTGGTCTCAACATGGTCTTGGTCTTAACATGGTCTTAACATGGTCTTGGTCTCAACATGGTCTTGGTCTTAACACGGTCTTGGTCTCATCATGGTCTTGGTCTCAACATGGTATTGGTCTTAACATGGTCTTGGTCTCATCATGGTCTCAACATGGTCTTGGTCTCAACATGGTCTTGGTCTCAACATGGTCTTGGTCTTAACATGGTCTTGGTCTCATCATGGTCTTAACATGGTCTGGTCTCAACATGGTCTGGTCTCAACATGGTATTGGTCTCATCAGGGTCTTAACATGGTCTTGGTCTCAACATGGTCTTGGTCTCAACATGGTATTGGTCTCAACATGGTCTTACAATGGTATTGGTCTCAACATGGTCTTGGTTTCATCATGGTCTTAACATGGTCTTGGTCTCATCATGGTCTCAACATGGTCTTGGTCTCAACATGGTCTTGGTCTCATCATGGTCTTAACATGGTCTTGGTCTCATCATGGTCTTGGTCCCAACATGGTCTTGGTCTCAACATGGTCTTCATACACTGGGTCTCTAAAGGTCTCTAATCTCTGGTTAATACATATGCTGCTGGCCTTTTTTCTCACCTCTCCTACATATATTCCCAGGTCCTCCTCATCATCGGTACAGTAACACACTGTCAACCCCAGCTTGTCCTGTTGACTGGACTTATACAGCTCCACCTCCTATAGAGAAGGAGGGAGAGAGAGACAGGAAGAGAGAGGAAGAGGAGTGAGAAAGAGAGAGATGAAGGAAAAGATGGAAAAGGAGAGGGGGGAGAAAATAGGAGAGAGAGTAAGAGATAGAAGGAGGGAGAGAGAGAGAGAGAGAAGGAAGGAGAGAGAGAAGGAGAGAGAGAGAGTAAGAGAAGAGGGAGAGAGAGTACGAAAGAGAAGGAGGGGGAGAGAGCGTATGAGAGAGAATAAGGGAGAGAGAGAGAGAGAGAGCAAGAGAGAGAATAAGGGAGAGAGGGAGAGAGTAAGAGAGTAAGAGAGAGAGAGGGAGAGAGAGAGTAATAGAGTGTAAGAGAGAGCGAGAGAGAGGGAGAGAGAGAGAGAGTAATAGAGCGGAGGGAGGAAGAGGGAGGGAGAGAGCAAAAAAAACAACATTTGTTTGCGATTCTCACAAATGACTGCAAGTGTCATACTGTGCTGTACAGTATACACCCTAGAGTACAAAGACCAATGTTGCTGAAAAACAGAAATTCGGCCAACATTCATCTTAATAAGCATTCTTCACAAACTGCCGTAGTATTTCTAGCTCTGGGTGCAACAAGCCTACTGAATCAAAAATTTCATTCAAAGTCATTTCCATTTCATTGGATTTCAGCCCATTTGGATCAATTCCATTTCATTTGCATTCATGCCCTAACAAAAACATCTTAGATACTGTATCTGCCAGTTCCATTACAAATTCTATTGCGCTTCTCTTGGTGTTTCCATCTAATTTGTAAGTGAGAGACAGATGGAGGAGGCAGCCAGCCTCTTGACACGTTACACTGCACCTATTCAGTGTACAATCATTGTATTTTATTTGTTGTTGTTGACTAAATCAAGTGGCAGAGCAGAGATTTAATCAATGAAGGCTGTGAGTTTACACAGTCTTATTGGAAGGAGTAGGACCTTGTATCATAGTAAGCTGCCCTGTGGGTGTTTCACAACCGGCCTTGGATTGGGAGTCCCATAGGGCGGCGCAAAATTGGCCCAGCGTTATCCGGGTTAGGGTTTGGCCCCGGGGGTAGGCCGTCATTGTAAAATAAGAATTTGTTCTTAACCGACTTGCCTAGTTAAATAAAGAATAGTAAAACTAAATTAAAATAGTACTTTAGAATGTGGTACATTTTAAAGGGATACTTCAAGAGTTTTGGCAATGAAGTCCTTTATCTACTTCCTTAAAGAGTCAGATGAACTTGTGGACACCGTTTTTATGTCTCTGCATGCGGTTTGAAGGAAGATGCTAAGTAGCGTTAGCCCAATTGATTAGTAGCGTTAAAGCAATGCCTTGATGTCTCATGGGAACAGCTAGCGTGCTAGTTGTTCCTGTAGACTTCCAGTCAATGCGCTAACACCAATTAGCAGAAACTAACCTCTGACTTCCGTCATAGAGACGTAAAAAATGGTCATCCACGAATGAATCTGACTCTGGAGAAGTAGATAGAGAGCAGTGCCAAAATTCCTTTACAGTGGAGGTCCACACCTCGAGGTCTGGAGATCTACAGTACTGGGTGTGCAGGCTTTCATTCCAGTCCTGCAGTAACACACTTGATTCAGCTAATTATGATCCAGAGTGGTCCTAATCGTGATCGTTGATTATATGGGCCAGGTGTGTTAGTGATAGGCAGGGACGGAAATTAAGCTGTTTCGTTACAATGGCTTCTCCATCTGTAGTCTTCTTTTTGAACAGCATAAGATAACTGCTTCTGTTACATCTAGAGCATGATCGTGAGAAGCTAGAGCATGATCGTGAGAAGCTAGAGCACGATCGTGAGAAGCTAGAGCACGATCGTGAGAAGCTAGAGCACGATCGTGAGAAGCTAGAGCATGATCGTCTAAAGTATGATAAATAATTGTCATTTAAACAGGATATGGAGTGTGCAAAAATCAAGTTGCAACAAGAGCGGATAGAGTTTGGTTAGAGAAGGAATGTTCTCAGGGGAGAGTTTGCTCTGGGAAGGTGACCCAGATTTACCTAGGGGTCGCTCCTCTTTCGGTCGTGTCCCGGACACATTTGATATTTTTGGAAACGTACGGTTGTTGCCAAAATTTAATGAGAAGGACCCGGAGACGATCTTGATGCTGACGCGTTCTCTCGTGTACCCTGTTCCTGAATGTCTACATGAATGTCTGAATGTCTAAATCGCTCCTGTCTGTTCCCGCCTGGTTTCGTTTTCTTCTTTCCTCTTAAAAGTTACTTCCCATGCGCAAACATTGCTGAGGTCTGGGGAGGACGAGTTTGGCTGGGGCAAGTGGAAGTGTGAACACGTAACCCCCTCATAAATTTGGGACGCAGGCTGGGTCGATTTGGGACGCAGACTGGGTCAATTTGTTTGTGTGATTGGTATGGTGTTCCGGGGTCCTTTATGGGGGGGAGGGGGGGGGGGGGGCCTTAGGCAGCCTGCTTTGCCACCATTGGTTGTGGGTAGTTGTCTGTTCGTGGCCTGTATAGCCCTAGTCAGCTTCACGTTAGTTTAAGTTGTTTCTTGTTTTGTTGGCGACATTTATAATAAAGAAAAATGTAGGCTTACTACGCTGCACCTTGGTCCATACGACGATCGTGACACAGAGCACAGTTTGACATACTGTAGGTTTATCTAAACAGTAGAGTATCATTTAGGTTTATCTAAACAGTAAAGTTGTATATAGTTAAATCTAAACAGTAGAGTTGTATTTAGGTTAACTAAACAGTGTTTTATATAGGTTTATCTAAACAGTAGAGTTTCATTTAGGTTTATCTAAACAGTAGAGTTTCATTTAGATTTATCTAAACAGTAGAGTTTTATTTAGGTTTATTTAAACAGTAGAGTTTCATTTAGATTTATCTAAACAGTAGAGTTTTATTTAGGTTTATTTAAATGGTAAAGTTGTATATAGTTAAATCTAAACAGTAGAATTTTATCTAGGTTTATCTAAACAGTCGAGTTTCATTTAGGTTTATCTAAACAGTAGAGTTTTATTTAGGTTTATTTAAACAGTAGAGTATCATTTAGGTTTATCTAAACAGTAGAGTTGCATTTAGGTTTATCTAAACGGTAAAGTTGTATATAGTTTAATCTAAATCTAAACAGTAGAGGTTTTATATACTTATATGAACAGTAGAGTTGTATATATTTAAATCTAAACGGTAGAGATGTATATAGGCTAATCTAAACGGTAGAATTTGATATAGCTGCAGTATATCTCATACCTCGTACTCCAGTTCCTCTTGTCTGTCCACTTCGTGGTGAGCTATGTCAAAGTAGTCGTTGGGATCGTTGTACTCGTGATCGTAGGTACAGCTGTGGAGAGACGGAGGGAAGTAATAGTGTGAAAGGGCTCTGACCACTACAAGGACAATTATACTCTGTACACTACTATTGTTAGCACTGTAGGTTATACTCCAGTCAATGCACTGTATTCTCAGAAAAGATGCTGTAAGTTAGGGTTTGTTTAACTGTTCAGCCCGCGGTGTCCCTTCTGAGGGGAATTCCGTTGGGATTTCAACTTGTTGAGGGTAAGAATAGTCAAATAAACAAAGGTGTAATTTATTATTATAATTTTTTATTTGGTTGTGCATTAGTAGTTTCCTCTTTTGATGTCAGTCACTGAAAGTCACTCCATTTACGTCAGCTAACAACTTATAGATTGGTTTTTAAGTTGGTTTAGCCAGCTAGCTAATCATGGTCAAATGACTGATTATCGAGATGCCGGATGTGGGTACGCAGACCTGCGAGCCCATAGCGGCCCCTCATGATGAGTTCAGATTTTGTTTTGTGACACCCATCCCCATCAATGTTGCCCATCCCTGTTCTAAGTGGACAGCTGGAGAAACAGAAATAATGGTAGCATTTAGGGACCGGTAACACCAAGATATATGTTCAGATATCAGGATGTACGTGTGATGTTCAAAAACGTATTAGGGTCGAACCGAGCAAAATCTGGATCGCATCATGAGTAATCGTTTTTGGATTCAAGATGATTGAAGGAAGGAAGACAGACAGACAGACAGACAGACAGACAGACAGGCAGGCAGGCAGGCAGGCAGGCAGGCAGGCAGGCAGGCAGGCAGGCAGGCAGGCAGGCAGGCAGGCAGGCAGGCAGGCAGACAGACAGACAGTATTTCATTTGTCCTATGGTTGTACAGACATATTCTCAGACAAGACGATAAGGTTGCAGTACTTCATTCAGTACATAAACCTGAGGTACTTACAACTCATTCAGTACATAAAGCTGAGGTACAACACATGTACTTACAACTCATTCAGTAGATAAGGGTCCATGAGGTGAGGCAGTGGAGGAGAGGGTGGTGGTTGCGTGGGTGAGGAGCCGCCATGGGGTTGGTGGTGGGTTGACCTCCCCACGGTCAGAATATTCTGGAAGCTAATGTCAGTCTGAGTGCAGTTATCCACACAGTCTGGGATGGACACCAGCCCCATGGTGCCTACATTACCCAGGGTACCCCCTGGCCCCAAGGTGCCACCATTACACCGGTAGCCTCTACATCCCACCACCTGCAGCAGTAAAGGATCCTGGGAGTTGGAGTTTGGAGTATTTCTCTCCTGGGGCAGCTGAGATGGTCTCCTTCCTTTGACCTGGAGAGACAGGGGGGGGGCGACAAAGTATCAAAACATGCCAGTCTGAGAATAAGGAACTTAATCACTCCCAGTAAAGAAAAACTATTCACCAATTAATTGAAACAGCGCACAGACACACCCCATGAATGTCTAGAACCAATGGTTCCCCTGCGGCTCACATGTTATTTTGCCGGGAACCATAAGCAGTGTCTGTGGTCCCTAAAGCCATGAGCAGTGTCTGTGGTCCCTAAGCCATAAGCAGCAGTGTCTACGGTCCCTAAGCCATGAGTAGTGTCTACATTCCCAAAGCCATGAGCAGTGTCTACGGTCCCTAAGCCATGAGCAGTGTCTATGGTCCCTAAGCCATGAGCAGTGTGCCATGAGCAGTGTCTACGGTCCCTAAGCCATGAGCAGTGTCTACGGTCCCTAAGCAATGAGCAGTGTGCCATGAGCAGTGTCTACGGTCCCTAAGCAATGAGCAGTGTGCCATGAGCAGTGTCTACGGTCCCTAAGCCATGAGCAGTAGTGTCTACGGTCCCTAAAAGCCATGAGCAGTGTCTATGGTCCCTAAGCCATGAGCAGTGTGCCATGAGCAGTGTCTACGGTCCCTAAGCCATGAGCAGTGTGCCATGAGCAGTGTCTTACGGTCCCTAAGCCATGAGCAGTGTGCCATGAGCAGTGTTTACGGTCCCTAAGCAATGAGCACTGTGCCATGAGCAGTGTCTACGGTCCCTAAGCAATGAGCAGTAGTGTCTACGGTCCCTAAGCCATGAGCAGTGTCTACGGTCCCTAAGCCATGAGCAGTGTCTACGGTCCCTAAGCCATGAGCAGTAGTGTCTACGGTCCCTAAGCCATGAGCAGCAGTGTCTACGGTCCCTAAGCCATGAGCAGTAGTGTCTACGGTCCCTAAGCCATGAGCAGTGTCCACGGTCCCTAAAGTCATGAGCAGTGTCTACGGTCCCTAAAGCCATGAGCAGTGTCTACGGTCCCTAAAGCCATGAGCAGTGTCTACGGTCCCTAAAGTCATGAGCAGTGTCTACGGTCCCTAAAGCCATGAGCAGTGTCTATGGTCTCTAAAGCCATGAGCAGTGTCTATGGTCCATAAGCAATGAGCAGTGTCTATAGTCCCCAAGCCATGAGCAGTGTCTATGGTCCCTAAAGCCATGAGCAGTGTCTATGGTCTCTAAGCCATGAGCAGTGTCTATGGTCCCTAAGCCATGAGCAGTGTGCCATGAGCAGTGTCTACGGTCCCTAAGCCATGAGCAGTGTGCCATGAGCAGTGTCTATGGTCCCTAAGCAATGAGCAGTGTGCCATGAGCAGTGTCTACGGTCCCTAAGCCATGAGCAGTAGTGTCTACGGTCCCTAAAGCCATGAGCAGTGTCTATGGTCCCTAAGCCATGAGCAGTGTGCCATGAGCAGTGTCTACGGTCCCTAAGCCATGAGCAGTGTTGCCATGAGCAGTGTCTACAGTCCCTAAGCAATGAGCAGTGTGCCATGAGCAGTGTCTACGGTCCCTAAGCAATGAGCAGTAGTGTCTACGGTCCCTAAGCCATGAGCAGTGTCTACGGTCCCTAAGCCATGAGCAGTGTCTACGGTCCCTAAGCCATGAGCAGTAGTGTCTACGGTCCCTAAGCCATGAGCAGCAGTGTCTACGGTCCCTAAGACATGAGCAGTAGTGTCTACGGTCCCTAAGCCATGAGCTGTAGTGTCTACGGTCCCTAAGCCATGAGCAGTGTCTACGGTCCCTAAAGTCATGAGCAGTGTCTACGGTCCCTAAAGCCATGAGCAGTGTCTACGGTCCCTAAAGCCATGAGCAGTGTCTACGGTCTCTAAAGTCATGAGCAGTGTCTACGGTCCCTAAAGCCATGAGCAGTGTCTATGGTCTCTAAAGCCATGAGCAGTGTCTACGGTCCATAAGCAATGAGCAGTGTCTATAGTCCCTAAAGCCATGAGCAGTGTCTATGGTCTCTAAGCCGTCTCTAAGCCATGAGCAGTGTCTATGGTCCCCAAGCCATGAGCAGTGTTTATGGTCCCTAAAGCCATGAGCAGTGTCTATGGTCTCTAAGCCATGAGCAGTGTCTATGGTCCCTAAAGCCATGAGCAGTGTCTACGGTCCCTAAAGCCATGAGCAGTGTCTACGATGCCTAAAGCCATGAGCAGTGTCTACGGTCCCTAAAGCCATGAGCAGTGTCTATGGTCCCTAAAGCGTTGAGCAGTGTCTATAGTCCCTAAAGCCATTAGCAGTGTCTATAGTCCCTAAAGCCATGAGCAGTGTCTATGGTCTCTAAAGCCATGAGCAGTGTCTATAGTCCCTAAAGCCATGAGCAGTGTCTACGATCCCTAAAGCCATGAGCAGTGTCTATGGTCTCTAAAGCCATGAGCAGTGTCTACGGTCCCTAAGCCATGAGCAGTGTCTATGGTCCCTAAAGCCATGAGCAGTGTCTACGGTCCCTAAAGCCATGAGCAGTGTCTACGATGCCTAAAGCCATGAGCAGTGTCTACGGTCTCTAAAGCCATGAGCAGTGTCTACGGTCCCTAAAGCCATGAGCAGTGTCTACGGTCTCTAAAGCCATGAGCAGTGTCTACGGTCCCTAAAGCCATGAGCAGTGTCAATGGTCCCTAAAGCGATGAGCAGTGTCTATGGTCTCTAAGCCATGAGCAGTGTCTACGGTCCCTAAATCATGAGCAGTGTCTATGGTCCCTAAGCAATGGGCAGTGTCTACGGTCCCTAAAGCCATGAGCAGTGTCTATGGTCCCTAAAGCGTTGAGCAGTGTCTATAGTCCCTAAAGCCATTAGCAGTGTCTATAGTCCCTAAAGCCATGAGCAGTGTCTATGGTCTCTAAAGCCATGAGCAGTGTCTATAATCCCTAAAGCCATGAGCAGTGTCTACGATCCCTAAAGCCATGAGCAGTGTCTATGGTCTCTAAAGCCATGAGCAGTGTCTACGGTCCCTAAAGCCATGAGCAGTGGCTATGGTCTCTAAAGCCATGAGCAGTGTCTATAGTCCCTAAAGCCATGAGCAGTGTCTATAGTCCCTAAAGCCATGAGCAGTGTCTATAGTCCCTAAAGCCATGAGCAGTGTCTATGGTCTCTAAAGCCATGAGCAGTGTCAATAGTCTCTAAAGCCATGAGCAGTGTCTATAGTCCCTAAAGCCATGAGCAGTGTCTACGGTCCCTAAAGCCATGAGCAGTGTCTACGGTCCCTAAAGCCATGAGCAGTGTCTTCAATCCCTAAAGCTATCAGCAGTGTCTATAGTCCCCAAAGCCATGAGCAGTGTCTAAGGTCTCTAAAGCCATGAGCAGTGTCTACGGTCCCTAAAGCCATGAGCAGTGTCAATGGTCCCTAAAGCCATGAGCAGTGTCTATGGTCTCTAAGAAATGAGCAGTGTCTACGGTCCCTAAATCATGAGCAGTGTCTACGGTCCCTAAGCAATGGGCAGTGTCTACGGTCCCTAAAGCCATGAGCAGTGTCTATGGTCCCTAAAGCCATGAGCAGTGTCTATAGTCCCTAAAGCCATGAGCAGTGTCTATAGTCCCTAAAGCCATGAGCAGTGTCTATAGTCCCTAAAGCCATGAGCAGTGTCTATGGTCTCTAAAGCCATGAGCAGTGTCTATAGTCCCTAAAGCCATGAGCAGTGTCTACGATCCCTAAAGCCAAGAGCAGTGTCTATGGTCTCTAAAGCCATGAGCAGTGTCTACGGTCCCTAAAGCCATGAGCAGTGGCTATGGTCTCTAAAGCCATGAGCAGTGTCTATAGTCCCTAAAGCCATGAGCAGTGTCTATAGTCCCTAAAGCCATGAGCAGTGTCTATAGTCCCTAAAGCCATGAGCAGTGTCTATGGTCTCTAAAGCCATGAGCAGTGTCAATAGTCCCTAAAGCCATGAGCAGTGTCTATAGTCCCTAAAGCCATGAGCAGTGTCTATAGTCCCTAAAGCCATGAGCAGTGTCTATAGTCCCTAAAGCCATGAGCAGTGTCTATAGTCCCTAAAGCCATGAGCAGTGTCTACGGTCTCTAAAACCATGAGCAGTGTCTACGGTCCCTAAAGCCATGAGCAGTGTCTACGGTCCCTAAAGCCATGAGCAGTGTCTACGGTCTCTAAAGCCGTGAGCAGTGTCTACGGTCCCTAAAGCCATGAGCAGTGTCTATGGTCCCTAAAGCCATGAGCAGTGTCTACGGTCCCTAAAGCCATGAGCAGGTTCTACGGTCCCTAAAGCCATGAGCAGTGTCTACGATCCCTAAAGCTATGAGCAGTGTCTATAGTCCCTAAAGCCATGAGCAGTGTCTACGATCCCTAAAGCCATGAGCAGTGTCTATGGTCTCTAATGCCATGAGCAGTGTCTATAGTCCCTAAAGCCATGAGCAGTGTCTATGGTCCCTAAAGCCATGAGCAGTGTCTATGGTCTCTAAAGCCATGAGCAGTGTCTATAGTTCCTAAAGCCATGATCAGTGTCTACGATCCCTAAAGCCATGTGCAGTGTCTATGGTCTCTAAGCCGTTTCTAAGCCATGAGCAGTGTCTACGGTCCCTAAACCATGAGCAGTGTCTACGGTCCCTAAGCAATGAGCAGTGTCTACGGTCCCTAAAGCCAGGAGCAGTGTCTATAGTCTCTAATCCATGAGCAGTGTCTATGGTCCCTAAAACAATGAGCAGTGTCTACGGTCTCTAAAGCCATGAGCAGTGTCTACGGTCCCTAAAGCCATGAGCAGTGTCTACGGTCCCTAAAGCCATGAGCAGTGTCTACAGTCCCTAAAGCCATGAGCAGTGTCTACGGTCCCTAAAGTCATGAGCAGTGTCTACGGTCCCTAAAGCCATGAGCAGTGTCTACGATCCCTAAAGCCATGAGCAGTGTCTATAGTCCCTAAAGCCATGAGCAGTGTCTATAGTCCCTAAAGCCATGAGCAGTGTCTATAGTCCCTAAAGCCATGAGCAGTCTCTACGGTCCCTAAAGCCATGAGCAGTGTCTATAGTCCCTAAAGCCATGAGCAGTCTCTACGGTCCCTAAAGCCATGAGCAGTGTCTATAGTCCCTAAAGTCATGAGCAGTGTCTATAGTCCCTAAAGCCATGAGCAGTGTCTATAGTCCCTAAAGCCATGTGCAGTGTCTATGGTCTCTAAGCCGTTTCTAAGCCATCAGCAGTGTCTACGGTCCCTAAACCATGAGCAGTGTCTACGGTCCCTAAAGCCAGGAGCAGTGTCTATAGTCTCCAATCCATGAGCAGTGTCTATGGTCCCTAAAACCATGAGCAGTGTCTACGGTCCCTAAAGCCATGAGCAGTGTCTATGGTTCCTAAAGCCATGAGCAGTGTCTACAATCCCTAAAGCCATGAGCAGTGTCTACGATCCCTAAAGCCATGAGCAGTGTCTATGGTCCCTAAAGCCATGAGCAGTGTCTACGATCCCTAAAGCCATGAGCAGTGTCTATAGTCCCTAAAGCCATGAGCAGTGTCTACGGTCTCTAAAGCCATGAGCAGTGTCTACGGTCCCTAAAGCCATGAGCAGTGTCTACGGTCCCTAAAGCCATGAGCAGTGTCTATGGTCTCTAAAGCCATGAGCAGTGTCTATAGTCCCTAAAGCCATGAGCAGTGTCTATAGTTCCTAAAGCCATGAGCAGTGTCTATAGTCCCTAAAGCCATGAGCAGTGTCTATGGTCTCTAAAGCCATGAGCAGTGTCAATAGTCCCTAAAGCCATGAGCAGTGTCTATAGTCCCTAAAGCCATGAGCAGTGTCTATAGTCCCTAAAGCCATGAGCAGTGTCTATAGTCCCTAAAGCCATGAGCAGTGTCTATAGTCCCTAAAGCCATGAGCAGTGTCTTCGGTCTCTAAAACCATGAGCAGTGTCTACGGTCCCTAAAGCCATGAGCAGTGTCTACGGTCCCTAAAGCCATGAGCAGTGTCTACGGTCTCTAAAGCCGTGAGCAGTGTCTACGGTCCCTAAAGCCATGAGCAGTGTCTATGGTCCCTAAAGCCATGAGCAGTGTCTACGGTCCCTAAAGCCATGAGCAGGTTCTACGGTCCCTAAAGCCATGAGCAGTGTCTACGATCCCTAAAGCTATGAGCAGTGTCTATAGTCCCTAAAGCCATGAGCAGTGTCTACGATCCCTAAAGCCATGAGCAGTGTCTATGGTCTCTAAAGCCATGAGCAGTGTCTATAGTCCCTAAAGCCATGAGCAGTGTCTACGGTCCCTAAAGTCATGAGCAGTGTCTACGGTCCCTAAAGCCATGAGCAGTGTCTACGATCCCTAAAGCCATGAGCAGTGTCTATAGTCCCTAAAGCCATGAGCAGTGTCTATAGTCTCTAAAGCCATGAGCAGTGTCTATAGTCCCTAAAGCCATGAGCAGTCTCTACGGTCCCTAAAGCCATGAGCAGTGTCTATAGTCCCTAAAGCCATGAGCAGTCTCTACGGTCCCTAAAGCCATGAGCAGTGTCTATAGTCCCTAAAGTCATGAGCAGTGTCTATAGTCCCTAAAGCCATGAGCAGTGTCTATAGTCCCTAAAGCCATGTGCAGTGTCTATGGTCTCTAAGCCGTTTCTAAGCCATCAGCAGTGTCTACGGTCCCTAAACCATGAGCAGTGTCTACGGTCCCTAAAGCCAGGAGCAGTGTCTATAGTCTCCAATCCATGAGCAGTGTCTATGGTCCCTAAAACCATGAGCAGTGTCTACGGTCCCTAAAGCCATGAGCAGTGTCTATGGTTCCTAAAGCCATGAGCAGTGTCTACAATCCCTAAAGCCATGAGCAGTGTCTACGATCCCTAAAGCCATGAGCAGTGTCTATGGTCCCTAAAGCCATGAGCAGTGTCTACGATCCCTAAAGCCATGAGCAGTGTCTATAGTCCCTAAAGCCATGAGCAGTGTCTACGGTCTCTAAAGCCATGAGCAGTGTCTACGGTCCCTAAAGCCATGAGCAGTGTCTACGGTCCCTAAAGCCATGAGCAGTGTCTATGGTCTCTAAAGCCATGAGCAGTGTCTATAGTCCCTAAAGCCATGAGCAGTGTCTATAGTCCCTAAAGCCATGAGCAGTGTCTATAGTCCCTAAAGCCATGAGCAGTGTCTATGGTCTCTAAAGCCATGAGCAGTGTCAATAGTCCCTAAAGCCATGAGCAGTGTCTATAGTCCCTAAAGCCATGAGCAGTGTCTATAGTCCCTAAAGCCATGAGCAGTGTCTATAGTCCCTAAAGCCATGAGCAGTGTCTATAGTCCCTAAAGCCATGAGCAGTGTCTACGGTCTCTAAAACCATGAGCAGTGTCTACGGTCCCTAAAGCCATGAGCAGTGTCTACGGTCCCTAAAGCCATGAGCAGTGTCTACGGTCTCTAAAGCCGTGAGCAGTGTCTACGGTCCCTAAAGCCATGAGCAGTGTCTATGGTCCCTAAAGCCATGAGCAGTGTCTACGGTCCCTAAAGCCATGAGCAGGTTCTACGGTCCCTAAAGCCATGAGCAGTGTCTACGATCCCTAAAGCTATGAGCAGTGTCTATAGTCCCTAAAGCCATGAGCAGTGTCTACGATCCCTAAAGCCATGAGCAGTGTCTATGGTCTCTAAAGCCATGAGCAGTGTCTATAGTCCCTAAAGCCATGAGCAGTGTCTATGGTCCCTAAAGCCATGAGCAGTGTCTATGGTCTCTAAAGCCATGAGCAGTGTCTATAGTCCCTAAAGCCATGATCAGTGTCTACGATCCCTAAAGCCATGTGCAGTGTCTATGGTCTCTAAGCCGTTTCTAAGCCATGAGCAGTGTCTACGGTCCCTAAACCATGAGCAGTGTCTACGGTCCCTAAGAAATGAGCAGTGTCTACGGTCCCTAAAGCCAGGAGCAGTGTCTATAGTCTCTAATCCATGAGCAGTGTCTATGGTCCCTAAAACAATGAGCAGTGTCTACGGTCCCTAAACCATGAGCAGTGTCTACGGTCCCTAAAGCCAGGAGCAGTGTCTATAGTCTCCAATCCATGAGCAGTGTCTATGGTCCCTAAAACCATGAGCAGTGTCTACGGTCCCTAAAGCCATGAGCAGTGTCTATGGTCCCTAAAGCCATGAGCAGTGTCTACAATCCCTAAAGCCATGAGCAGTGTCTACGATCCCTAAAGCCATGAGCAGTGTCTATGGTCCCTAAAGCCATGAGCAGTGTCTACGATCCCTAAAGCCATGAGCAGTGTCTATAGTCCCTAAAGCCATGAGCAGTGTCTACGGTCTCTAAAGCCATGAGCAGTGTCTACGGTCCCTAAAGCCATGAGCAGTGTCTACGGTCCCTAAAGCCATGAGCAGTGTCTATGGTCCCTAAAGCCATGAGCATTGTCTACGGTCCCTAAAGTCATGATTAGTGTCTACGGTTCCTAAAGCCATGAGCAGTGTCTACGATCCCTAAAGCCATGAGCAGTGTCTATAGTCCCTAAAGCCATGAGCAGTGTCTATAGTCCCTAAAACAATGAGCAGTGTCTACGGTCCCTAAACCATGAGCAGTGTCTACGGTCCCTAAAGCCAGGAGCAGTGTCTATAGTCTCCAATCCATGAGCAGTGTCTATGGTCCCTAAAACCATGAGCAGTGTCTACGGTCCCTAAAGCCATGAGCAGTGTCTATGGTCCCTAAAGCCATGAGCAGTGTCTACAATCCCTAAAGCCATGAGCAGTGTCTACGATCCCTAAAGCCATGAGCAGTGTCTATGGTCCCTAAAGCCATGAGCAGTGTCTACGATCCCTAAAGCCATGAGCAGTGTCTATAGTCCCTAAAGCCATGAGCAGTGTCTACGGTCTCTAAAGCCATGAGCAGTGTCTACGGTCCCTAAAGCCATGAGCAGTGTCTACGGTCCCTAAAGCCATGAGCAGTGTCTATGGTCCCTAAAGCCATGAGCATTGTCTACGGTCCCTAAAGTCATGAGCAGTGTCTACGGTCCCTAAAGCCATGAGCAGTGTCTACGATCCCTAAAGCCATGAGCAGTGTCTATAGTCCCTAAAGCCATGAGCAGTGTCTATAGTCCCTAAAGCCATGAGCAGTGTCTATAGTCCCTAAAGCCATGTGCAGTCTCTACGGTCCCTAAAGCCATGAGCAGTGTCTATAGTCCCTAAAACCATGAGCAGTGTCTACGGTCCCTAAAGCCATGAGCAGTGTCTATAGTCCCTAAAGCCATGAGCAGTGTCTATAGTCCCTATAGCCATGAGCAGTGTCTATAGTCCCTAAAGTCATGAGCAGTGTCTATAGTCCCTAAAGCCATGAGCAGTGTCTATGGTCCCTAAAGTTAGTTCTTTGAGCTTTAGCCTACGCATGAACTCAGGGAGCTAACTCAAGTCTTGATAGAAGCATAGTTGTACAATGAAACATGATGAATTCATGCACGTCAACAACAACAACAACAACAAAAAAAAACACGAATGTAGCTTTTAGAATAGATAGAAAACTGGTGGGGATTTTGAAGATGATTAGTTAGAGTTGTGTTGAATTCCCACCTTGTTGCAATGTCCATCAAGAGGTCTCAGTGTCCCGTTTATGTAGCCCTTCTGTTGGTAGAGAGAGAAGACATGTCATTGAGGGTTAGGGATAGGGCTATGTTTAAAGGGTTGGTATGTGTGAAGTACCTAGACAATAGAAAATAACGGGAGGAGATGGGGGGAGGGGGGGGTGGGACACGCTGGAAAATAATAGCGTACCGGTATTTGTGTTAAAATGATAAATATTTTCTGCTGAAACAATACGAATCATATATATTTAAACGACGGGCAGGCACACTAAGCTCCATTGTTATTTCCCTCGAGGAAACCGGATGACAACACCTGGAATCTAATGAATCAATGATTTATTTAGTGTGTAGTATACACTCTGTAGGCCCCGAGCTGTGCTCAACATGCCCCATAGATAACCAGCTCACATCTCATACACATGGAGAGCCTTGCAGGAACGGTGGGATTCATTTGGTTAATTATGTTATGTGTGTGTATGTTTGTGCATGTGTGTATGTGTGTATGTACGAGTATATAGACATTAGAGGGGATATCCTGACTTTCTGTGGTCACTAAAAATCTCATGGCACGTATCGCAAGAGTAGGGTGAGAGTTACCAGGTAACCCCGGTGTGCTGGCTATGTTCCCAGCCTTGCCCTCATACCATCATGGTCACCGAATCATCCCCAGCTTCCAATTGGCTCATTCCTCCCCCTTCCTCTCCCCTGTAATTATTCCCCAGGTCGTTGCTTGTAAATGAGAATGTGTTCTCAGTCAACTTACCTTCAATCAAAGAGAATGCAGGCCATGGTAGAATTTCAGCTTCCAGGAATTGTGTACAGACCGTTGTGACATGGGGCTGTGCATTCTCATAGTGAAACACGGGGTAATGGTCGGGGATGAATGGCACGACAATGGGCCTCAGGAACTCGTCACGGTATCTCTGTGTATTCAAATTTCCATGGATAAAATGTGATGGGTGTTCATTGGCCGTAGCTTATACCTGCCCATACCATAACTCACAGGAGATTGGTGGCGCCTTAATTGGGGAGAACGGGCTCGTGGTAATGACTGGAGCGGATTCAGTGGAATGGTATCAAATACATCCAACACATTGGTTAGCAGGTGTTTGATGTCATTCCATTTGCTCGGTTCCGGGCCATTATTGCTCCATTCCGGGCCATTCTCCCCTCGGCAGCCTTCTGTGCCACAACCCATCGGCACCATGGGGAACTCTGTTCACAACGTTGACATCAGCAAAACCTCTCGCCCACACGACGCCAGACACGCTGTCTGCCGTCTTTCCGGGTACAGTTGAAACAGGATTCATCTGAGAAGAGCACACTGAAGTCGGTTACTAAGGCCGAAATGGTGAAGATGACGAGCATGCATATGAGATCTTTCCTGAGATGGTTTCTGACAGTTTTTGCCAGGTGGTTGGTCTCAGATAATCCCGCAGGTGAAGAAGCCGGCTGTAAAAGTCCTGGGCTGGCATGGTTACATGTGGTCTGCAGTTGTGAGGCCGGTTAGATGTGAAGGCAAAATTCTCTTAAACGACGTTGGAGGTGGCATATGGTAGAGAAATGAACATTACATTTTTGAGTGGCCTTTTATTGTCCCCAGCACAAGGTGCACCTGTGTAATGATCATGCTGTTTAATCAGCTTCTTGATATGCCACACCAGTCAGGTGGATGGATTAGCTGAGGCAAAGGAGAAACGCTCACTGACATGGATGTAAACAAATTTCTTCACAAAAATTTAGAGAAAAAAGCTTTTGTGCGTATCGAAAATGTAAGGGATCTTCTTTTTTTTCAGCACATGAAACACGAGACCAACATTTTCCATTAAATTTATGTTCAGTATATAAAGAATGTTCCCAAAACTGAACCCTCAAACATCAGGGGAACATTACGTGGTAACATTGCAAAAACATTCTCGTTCCCTAGAATAGCTGGGCACTCCTGTCCTGTCTAGTGTAGTGACTATTCACTGATTCCCACACCTCATTGACTACTCACTGATTCCCACACCTCATTGACTATTCATTGATTCCCACACCTCATTGACAATTCACTGATTCCCACATCCCATTGGCTATTCACTGATTACCATAACTCATTGACTATTCACTGTACCCAATCATTGCACATTTCTATCCTTGTTCCCATCCTCCATCTCCCTGTACCATTCTCTCTCTCTCCGTCTCTCCCTCTAGCTATCCCCATCACCCCCTCATTTTTTTCATCACGGCTGAGAGGACTCAATCAAAGGCTCATGAACCTCAAAACCTTCTGCTAAGGATGTTTATCTCTCACAAATTTCCCCCTCCCCTCCCCTACCCTCCCCTCCCCTCTCTCTATCCCTAACCCTCTCTCTAATATCCCCCTCTCTCTATCCCTAGATTGACCCCTCACCCCCATCATTCCTCCGCTCCCCAATCCACTCAGTCCCGTAATGGGTGTCAAACAAGGCTAATGTAACTCTCTGGTGGATCTGATACCAGGCTAGTTTCTTTATCATCTGCTGTGTTAAGTCCTTAGAGCATAGCTTGGTGAGTCTATGGGGACACCAGACACTGGATTCAGTGATTGGTCCTCACAGCATAGCTTGGTGAGTCTATGGGGACACCAGAGACTGGATTCAGTTATTGGTCCTCACAGCATAGTTAGGTGAGTCTATGGGGACACCAGAGACTGGATTCAGTGATTGGTCCTCACAGCATAGTTAGGTGAGTCTATGGGGACACCAGAGACTGGATTCAGTTATTGGTCCTCACAGCATAGCTTGGTGAGTCTATGGGGACACCAGAGACTGGATTCAGTGATTGGTCCTCACAGCATAGCTTGGTGAGTCTATGGGGACACCAGAGACTGGATTCAGTGATTGGTCCTCACAGCATAGCTTGGTGAGTCTATGGGGACACCAGAGACTGGATTCAGTGATTGGTCCTCACAGCATAGCTTGGTGAGTCTATGGGGACACCAGAGACTGGATTCAGTGATTGGTCCTCACAGCATAGCTTGGTGAGTCTATGGGGACACCAGAGACTGGTTCCTGTGATTGGTCCTCACAGCATAGTTAGGTGAGTCTATGGGGACCCCAGAGACTGGTTCCTGTGATTGGTCCTCACAGCATAGTTAGGTGAGTCTATGGGGACACCAGAGACTGGTTCCTGTGATTGGTCCTCACAGCATAGCTTGGTGAGTCTACGGGGACACCAGAGACTGGATTCAGTGATTGGTTGGCGAGTCTATGGGGACACCAGAGACTGGATTCAGTGATTGGTCCTCACAGCATAGCTTGGTGAGTCTATGGGGACACCAGAGACTGGATTCAGTGATTGGTCCTCACAGCATAGCTTGGTGAGTCTATGGGGACACCAGAGACTGGTTCCTGTGATTGGTCCTCACAGCATCGTTAGGTGAGTCTATGGAGACGCTAGCGACTGGATCCAGTGATTGGTCCTTACAGCATAGTTAGGTGAGTCTATGGGGACACCAGAGACTGGATTCAGTGATTGGTCCTCACAGCATAGCTTGGTGAGTCTATGGGGACACCAGAGACTGGATTCAGTGATTGGTCCTCACAGCATAGCTTGGTGAGTCTATGGGGACACCAGAGACTGTATTCAGTGATTGGTCCTCACATCATAGCTTGGTGAGTCTATGGGGACACCAGAGACTGGATTCAGTGATTGGTCCTCACAGCATAGCTTGGTGAGTCTATATGGACACCAGAGACTAGATCCAGTGATTGGTCCTCACAGCATAGTTAGGTGAGTCTATGGGGACACCAGAGACTGGATTCAGTGATTGGTCCTCACAACATAGCTTGGTGAGTCTATGGGGACACCAGAGACTGGATTCAGTGATTGGTCCTCACAGCATAGCTTGGTGAGTCTATGGGGACACCAGAGACTGGATTCAGTGATTGGTCCTCACAGCATAGCTTGGTGAGTCTATGGGGACACCAGAGACTGGATTCAGTGATTGGTCCTCACAGCATAGCTTGGTGAGTCTATGGGGACACCAGAGACTGGATTCAGTGAATGGTCCCCACAGCATAGTTAGGTGAGTCTATGGGGACACCAGAGACTGGATTCAGTGATTGGTCCTCACAGCATAGCTTGGTGAGTCTATGGGGACACCAGAGACTGGTTCCTGTGATTGGTCCTCACAGCATAGCTTGGTGAGTCTATGGGGACACCAGAGACTGGATTCAGTGATTGGTCCTCACAGCATGGTTAGGTGAGTCTATGGGGACACCAGAGACTGGTTCCTGTGATTGGTCCTCACAGCATAGTTAGGTGAGTCTATGGGGACCCCAGAGACTGGTTCCTGTGATTGGTCCTCACAGCATAGTTAGGTGAGTCTATGGGGACACCAGAGACTGGTTCCTGTGATTGGTCCTCACAGCATAGCTTGGTGAGTCTACGGGGACACCAGAGACTGGATTCAGTGATTGGTTGGCGAGTCTATGGGGACACCAGAGACTGGATTCAGTGATTGGTCCTCACAGCATAGCTTGGTGAGTCTATGGGGACACCAGAGACTGGATTCAGTGATTGGTCCTCACAGCATAGCTTGGTGAGTCTATGGGGACACCAGAGACTGGTTCCTGTGATTGGTCCTCACAGCATCGTTAGGTGAGTCTATGGAGACGCTAGCGACTGGATCCAGTGATTGGTCCTTACAGCATAGTTAGGTGAGTCTATGGGGACACCAGAGACTGGATTCAGTGATTGGTCCTCACAGCATAGCTTGGTGAGTCTATGGGGACACCAGAGACTGGATTCAGTGATTGGTCCTCACAGCATAGCTTGGTGAGTCTATGGGGACACCAGAGACTGTATTCAGTGATTGGTCCTCACATCATAGCTTGGTGAGTCTATGGGGACACCAGAGACTGGATTCAGTGATTGGTCCTCACAGCATAGCTTGGTGAGTCTATATGGACACCAGAGACTAGATCCAGTGATTGGTCCTCACAGCATAGTTAGGTGAGTCTATGGGGACACCAGAGACTGGATTCAGTGATTGGTCCTCACAGCATAGCTTGGTGAGTCTATGGGGACACCAGAGACTGGATTCAGTGATTGGTCCTCACAGCATAGCTTGGTGAGTCTATGGGGACACCAGAGACTGGATTCAGTGATTGGTCCTCACAGCATAGCTTGGTGAGTCTATGGGGACACCAGAGACTGGATTCAGTGATTGGTCCTCACAGCATAGCTTGGTGAGTCTATGGGGACACCAGAGACTGGATTCAGTGAATGGTCCCCACAGCATAGTTAGGTGAGTCTATGGGGACACCAGAGACTGGATTCAGTGATTGGTCCTCACAGCATAGCTTGGTGAGTCTATGGGGACACCAGAGACTGGTTCCTGTGATTGGTCCTCACAGCATAGCTTGGTGAGTCTATGGGGACACCAGAGACTGGATTCAGTGATTGGTCCTCACAGCATGGTTAGGTGAGTCTATGGGGACACCAGAGACTGGATTCAGTGATTGGTCCTCACAGCATAGTTAGGTGAGTCTATGGGGACACCAGAGACTGTTTCCTGTGATTGGTCCTCACAGCATAGCTTGGTGAGTCTATGGGGACACCAGAGACTGGTTCCTGTGATTGGTCCTCACCGCATAGCTTGGTGAGTCTATGGGGACACCAGAGACTGGATTCAGTGATTGGTCCTCACAGCATGGTTAGGTGAGTCTATGGGGACACCAGAGACTGGATTCAGTGATTGGTCCTCACAGCATAGTTAGGTGAGTCTATGGGGACACCAGAGACTGTTTCCTGTGATTGGTCCTCACAGCATAGCTTGGTGAGTCTATGGGGACACCAGAGACTGGATTCAGATTATTATCAATCAATTTTAATGACTAGTGCACCTGTATTGCTTAATGTGAAAACAGTGTAATATACAGTAATTTACTGTACATTAGCGTACTACACTCGAAAAGAACACGTGTCTTACATTCGTTGCTATCGGATGAAATGATTGTTTAAAATAACTACGTTTGGTAAGATGTGACTAGGTCGTGTTTTTGGTTGGCGATTAAATGGATGTATTCATTATATTTCACTGATATTTTTGGTTCAGCGGTGAACCAGTTCTACAGACAAAATGAACAACGAAAGATTTCGATTATCAGACTGGAGTTTTTTTTTTTTACTATGTTTTCTGAAAATTCCTCCACATTCATGTGAAAATAGGACCAACATTTTACTTGACCTTTATTTAACTAGGTAAGTCAGTTAAAGAACAACTTCTTATTTTCAATGACGGCCTAGGAACAGTGGGTTAACTGGTCTAGGAACAGTGGGTTAACTGGTCTAGGAACAGTGGGTTAACTGGTCTAGGAACAGTGGGTTAACTGGTCTAGGAACAGTGGGTTAACTAACTGGTCTAGGAACAGTGGGTTAACTAACTGGTCTAGGAACAGTGGGTTAACTGGTCTAGGAACAGTGGGTTAACTGGTCTAGGAACAGTGGGTTAACTGGTCTAGGAACAGTGGGTTAACTGGTCTAGGAACAGTGGGTTAACTGGTCTAGGAACAGTGGGTTAACTGGTCTAGGAACAGTGGGTTAACTGGTCTAGGAACAGTGGGTTAACTGCCTGTTCAGGGGGGCAGAACGGCAGATTTTTTACCTTGTCAGCTCGGGGATTTGATCTAGCAACGGTTGCTAGTCCGCTGCTCTAACCACTAGGCTACCCTGCCGCCCCAAAGTGATTAGCAATGTGTCATTGTATAAGAGTTAATGGCTTGGGTTGGTTGGTGTTTCCTTCTGTGTAGTTGAGTGTGTGAGTAGCGAGTGTGTGTGTGTGTGTGTGTGTGTGTGTGTGTGTGTGTGTGTGTGTGTGTGTGTGTTTGTGTGTGTGTGTGTTTGTGTGTGTGTGTGTGTGTGTGCCTGTGTGTGCCTGTGTGTGCCTATGTGTGTGCTTGTATTTTCATTACCTTGTCTCTCTGTGTTAGTGTGTGTGTGTGTGTGTGTGTATGTGTGTGTGTGTGTGTGTTTTCATTACTGTGTCTCTCTGTGTTAGTGTGTGTGTGCCTGTGTGTGTGTGTTTTCATTAATGTGTCTCTCTGTGTTAGTGTGTGTGTGCCTGTGTGTGTGTGTGCCTGTGTGTGTGTGTGTGTGTGTGTTTGTTTTCATTACTGTGTCTCTCTGTGTGTGTGTGTGTGTGTGTGTGTGTGTGTGTGTGTGTGTGTGTGTGTGTGTGTGTGTGCCTGTGTGTGTGTGTGTGCCTGTGTGTGTGTGTGTGTGCCTGTGTGTGTGTGTGTGCCTGTGTGTGTGTGTGTGTGTGTTAGTGTGTGTGTGTGTGTGTGTGTGTGTGTGTGTTTTCATTACTGTGTCTCTGCGTGTCAGTGTAAGGAAGCATTGCCTTGTCTAATGACCCCAGTTGCCTTGACAACGGCATCCCATTGAGACAAATCTGACAGATACAGAGGGAGAGAGGGAAAGAGAGAGAGGGAGTCAATGATAGAGGGAGACAGGGATAATGGGAGAGAGGGAGACAGGGAGAATGGGAGAGAGGGAGAGAAGGAGACAGGGAGACAGGGAGAGGAGACAGGGAGACAGGGAGAGGAGACGGAGAATGGGAGAGAAGGAGACAGGGAGAGGAGACAGGGAGACAGGGAGATAAGGAGACAGGAAGATAAGGAGACAGGGAGAGAAGGAGACAGGGAGACAGGGAGAGGAGGAGAAAGGGAGAGAGGAGACAGGGAGAGGAGACAGGGAGAGAAGGAGACAGGGAGAGGAGACAGGGAGAGAAGGAAACATGGAGAGAAGGAGACAGGGAAACAGGGAGAATGGGAGAAAGGGAGACAGGGAGAAAGGGAGAGAGGGAGAGAAGGAGACAGGGAGGGAGAGGAGACAGGGAAACAGGGAGAGAAGGAGACAGGGAGACAGGGAGAGAAGGAAACAGGGAGGGAGACAGGGAAAGAGGGAGATAAGGAGATGGGGAGACAGGGAGAGGAGACAGGGAGACAGGGAAAGAGGGAGAGAAGGAGACAGGGAGACAGGGAGAGGAGACAGGGAAAGAGGAAGAGAGGGAGAGAAGGAGATGGGGAGAAAGGGAGAGAAGGAGACAGGGAGAGAAGGAGACAGGGAGACAGGGAGAGGAGACAGGGAGAGAAGGAGATAGGGAGAGAAGGAGACAGGGAGAGAAGGAGACAGGGAGAGGAGACAGGGAAAAAGGAAGAGAGGGAGACAGAGAAAGAGAGCCTGACTGCTAGCCAGACACACAGAGTGGGTGTAGTGTGAAAGATTAATAATGATGGAATGGTCCAGTCTGGTTGAATGGTTTTTAATTTATTTATCAAGGCAAGTCAGTTAAGATCAAATTCTTATTTACAGTAATGGCCTAGGAACAGTATAATAACTGCCTTGTTAAGGGGCAGAATGACAGATTTGTACCTTGTCTGTTCGAGGATTTAATCTTGCAACTTTACGGTTACTGGCCCAACACTCTAACAACCAGGCTACCTGCCGGTTCATTAAAACGGCTCCAGTCTGGTTAAATGGTTCATTCATACGGCTCCAGTCTGGTTAAATGATTCATTCAAATGGCTCCAGTCTGGTTAAATGGTTCATTCATACGGCTCCAGTCTGGTTAAATGATTCATTCAAATGGCTCCAGTCTGGTTAAATGATTCATTCATACGGCTCCAGTCTGGTTAAATGGTTCATTCATACGGCTCCAGTCTGGTTAAATGGTTCATTAAAACGGCTCCAGTCTGGTTAAATGATTCATTCAAATGGCTCCAGTCTGGTTTAATGGTTCATTCATACGGCTCCAGTCTGGTTTAATGGTTCATTCATACGGCTCCAGTCTGGTTAAATGATTCATTCATACGGCTCCAGTCTGGTTAAATGATTCATTCATACGGCTCCAGTCTGGTTAAATGGTTCATTCATACGGCTCCAGTCTGGTTAAATGGTTCATTCATACGGCTCCAGTCTGGTTAAATGGTTCATTCATATGGCTCCATTCTGGTTAAATGATTCATTCATACGGCTCCAGTTTGGTTTAATCACCTCCCCACTGGACATAGGGTTTAGATTAATGTTGTTTCCACGTAATTTCAATGAAATGACATTGAACTAACATGGAATGCCCAGTCATCCATCTACCTCATCCCCTATCTGTAAACAGCCCATCCATCTACCTCATCCCCTATCTGTAAACAGCCCATCCAACTACCTCATCCCCTATCTGTAAACAGCCCATCCAACTACCTCATCCCCTATCTGTAAACAGCCCATCCAACTACCTCATCCCCTATCTGTAAACAGCCCATCCAACTACCTCATCCCCTTTCTCATCCCCTATCTCTACTTGCACATTCATCTTCTGCACATACAGTATATCATGCCAGTGTTTAATTGCTATATTGTAAATTATTTCACCACTATGGCCTATTTATTGCCTTAACTCCCTAATCTTACCTCATTTGCACACACTGTATATAGACTTTTTCTACTGTATTATTGAATGAATGTTTGTTTTACTCCATGTGTAACTCTGTGTTGTTGTTTGTCGCAGTTGTAAATGAGAACTTGTTCTCAACTAGCTTACCTGGTTAAACAAAGGTGAAATTAAATAAATAAATAAACAATAAATAAATAATAAATAAATAAATAAAATAAATGAATAAATAAATATAAATGAATAAATTGCGTCAGAACTGCAATATTTCCCCTGGAATCACTATCAATCATGTTTCTATGAAGCCAAAATTCTGCTCTTCAATTACAGAGAAGATATTTACGTACGAAGTTATCTCTACTGTGGAACATACAGTCTTTTGATACAGCGTCTGAAATGACTCAACACTACACACGTCACCTAACACAGCGTCTGAAATGACTCAACACTACACACGTCACCTAACACAGAGTCTGAAATGACTCAACACTACACAAGTCACCTAACACAGCTTCTGAAATGACTCAACAACTACACACGTCACCTAACACAGCGTCTGAAATGACTCAACAACTACACACGTCACCTAACACAGCGTCTGAAATGACTCAACACTACACATGTCACCTAACACAGCGTCTGAAATGACTCAACACTACACACGTCACCTAACACAGCGTCTGAAATGACTCAACACTACACACGTCACCTAACACAGCGTCTGAAATGACTCAACACTACACACGTCACCTAACACAGCGTCTGAAATGACTCAACACTACACACATCACCTAACACAGTGTCTGAAATGACTCAACAACTACACACGTCAACAAACACAGCGTCTGAAATGACTCAACACTACACACGTCACCTAACACAGCGTCTGAAATGACTCAACACTACACACGTCACCTAACACATCGTCTGAAATGACTCAACACTACACACGTCACCTAACACAGCGTCTGAAATGACTCAACACTACACACGTCACCTAACACAGCGTCTGAAATGACTCAACACTACACACGTCACCTAACACAGCGTCTGAAATGACTCAACAACTACATACGTCACCTAACACAACGACTGAAATGACTCAACACTACACACGTCACCTAACACAGCGTCTGAAATGACTCAACAACTACACACATCACCTAACACAGCGACTGAAATGACTCAACACTACAAACGTCACCTAACACAGCAACTGAAATGACTCAACACTACACGTCACCTAACACAGCGTCTGAAATTACTCAACACTACACACGTCACCTAACACAGCGTCTGAAATGACTCAACACTACACATGTCACCTAACACAGCGTCTGAAATGACTCAACAACTACACACGTCACCTAACACAGCGACTGAAATGACTCAACACTACACACGTCACCTAACACAGCGTCTGAAATGACTCAACACTACACACGACACCTAACACAGTGTCTGAAATGACTCAACAACTACACACGTCACCTAACACAGCGACTGAAATGACTTAACACTACACACGTCACCTAACACAGCGTCTGAAATGACTCAACACTACACACGTCACCTAACACAGCGTCTGAAATGACTCAACAACTACACACGTCACCTAACACAGCGACTGAAATGACTCAACACTACACACGTCACCTAACACAGCGTCTGAAATGACTCAACAACTACACACGTCACCTAACACAGCGTCTGAAATGACTCAACAACTACACACGTCACCTAACACAGCGACTGAAATGACTCAACACTACACACGTCACCTAACACAGCGACTGAAATGACTCAACTACACACGTCACCTAACACAGTGTCTAAAATGACTCAGCAACTACACACGTCACCTAACACAGCGTCTGAAATGACTCAACACTACACACGTCACCTAACACAGTGTCTGAAATGACTCAACAACTACACACGTCACCTAACACAGCGACTGAAATGACTCAACACTACACACGTCACCTAACACAGCGACTGAAATGACTCAACACTACACACGTCACCTAACACAGCGTCTGAAATGACTCAACAACTACACACGTCACCTAACACAGCGTCTGAAATGACTCAACACTACACACGTCACCTAACACAGCGTCTGAAATGACTCAACAACTACACACGTCACCTAACACAGCGTCTGAAATGACTCAACAACTACACACGTCACCTAACACAGCGACTGAAATGACTCAACACTACACACGTCACCTAACACAGCGACTGAAATGACTCAACTACACACGTCACCTAACACAGTGTCTGAAATGACTCAACAACTACACACGTCACCTAACACAGCGACTGAAATGACTCAACACTACACACGTCACCTAACACAGTGTCTGAAATGACTCAACACTACACACGTCACCTAACACAGCGTCTGAAATGACTCAACAACTACACACGTCACCTAACACAGCGTCTGAAATGACTCAACACTACACACGTCACCTAACACAGCGTCTGAAATGACTCAACACTACACACGTCACCTAACACAGCGTCTGAAATGACTCAACAACTACACACGTCACCTAACACAACGACTGAAATGACTCAACACTACACACGTCACCTAACACAGCGTCTGAAATGACTCAACAACTACACACGTCACCTAACACAGTGTCTGAAATGACTCAACAACTACACACGTCACCTAACACAGCGACTGAAATGACTCAACACTACACACGTCACCTAACACAGTGTCTGAAATGACTCAACACTACACACGTCACCTAACACAGCGTCTGAAATGACTCAACAACTACACACGTCACCTAACACAGCGACTGAAATGACTCAACACTACACACGTCACCTAACACAGCGTCTGAAATGACTCAACAACTACACACGTCACCTAACACAGCGTCTGAAATGACTCAACACTACACACGTCACCTAACACAGCGTCTGAAATGACTCAACAACTACACACGTCACCAAACACAGCGTCTGAAATGACTCAACAACTACACACGTCACCTAACACAGCGTCTGAAATGACTCAACAACTACACACGTCACCTAACACAGCGACTGAAATGACTCAACACTACACACGTCACCTAACACAGCGACTGAAATGACTCAACACTACACACGTCACCTAACACAGCGTCTGAAATGACTCAACAACTACACACGTCACCTAACACAGCGACTGAAATGACTCAGCACTTAACAAAGAGCTGCAATTAGTTTCAGCATGTGTGGCAAGGAATAAGTTAGTCCTACATTTTTCTAAAACTAAAATCACTGTATTTATTATTTTTATTTAACCTTTCTTTAAAAGGGCAAAGTCAGTTAAGAACAAATTCTTATTTACAATAACAGCCTACCAAGAGGCAAAAGGAGGGGGCTGAGATGAAAAATATATTTAAAAAAATTAAATACAGGACAAAACACACATCACAACAAGAGAGACAACACTACATAAAGAGAGACCTAACTCAACAACATAGCAAGGCAGCAACACATGATAAAACAGCATGGTAGCATCACAACATGACAACAACATGGTAGCAGCACATGGAAGCAGAACAATATGACAACAACATCGTAGTAACACAACGTGGTAGCAGCACAAAACATGGTACAAACATTATTGGGGAAAAGTCAACAACACACAGGGCAAGAAGGTGGAGACAACAACACACAGGGCAAGAAGGTGGAGACAACAACACACAGGGCAAGAAGGTGGAGACAACAACACACAGGGCAAGAAGGTGGAGACAACAACACACAGGGCAAGAAGGTGGAGACAACGACACACAGGGCAAGAAGGTGGAGACAACGACACACAGGGCAAGAAGGTGGAGACAACAATACATTATGCAAAGCAGCCACAACTGTCAGTAAGAGTGTCCATGATTGAGTCTTTGAATGCAGAGATGGAGATAAATCTGTCCAGTTTGAGTGTTTGTTGCAGCTCGTTCCAGTCGCTAGCTGCAGCGAACTGAAAAGACGAGCGACCCAGGGATGTGTGTGCTTTAGGGACCTTTAACAGAATGTGACTGGCAGAACGGGTGTTGTATGTGGAGGATGAGGGCTGCAGTAGATATCTCAGATAGGGGGGGAGTGAGGCCTAAGAGGGTTTTATAAATAAGCATCAACCAGTGGATCTTGCGACGGGTATAAAGAGATGGCCAGTTTACAGAGGAGTATAGAGTGCAGTGATGTGTCCTTTAAGGAGCATTGGTGGCAAATCTGATGGCCGAATGGTAAAGAACATCTAGCCGCTCGAGAGCACCATTGTCTGCCGATCTATAAATTACTGCTCCATAATCTAGCATGGGTAGGATGGTCATCTGAATCAGGGTTAGTTTGGTAGCTGGGGTGAAAGAGGAGCAATTACAATAGAGAAAACCAAGTCTAGATTTAACTTTACCCTGCAGCTTTGATATGTGCTGAGAGAAGGGCAGTGTACCGTCTAGCCATACTCCCAAGTACTTGTATGAGGTGACTACCTAAAGCTCTAAACCCTCAGAGGTAGCAATAACACCTGTGGGGAGAGGGGAATTGTTCTTACCAAACCACATGACCTTTGTTTCGGGGGTGTTCAGAACAAGGTTAAGGGTAGAGACAGCTTGTTGGACACTAAGAAAGCTTTGTTGTAGGGCATTTAACACAAAATCCGGGGAGGGGCCAGCTGAGTATAAGACTGTATCATCTGCATATAAACGGACGAGAGAGCCTCCTACTGCCTGAGCTATGTTGATGTCAATTGAGAAGAGCGTGGGGGCTAGGATTGAGCCTTGGGGTACTCCCTTGGTGACAGGCAGTGAATGAGACAACATATTTTCTGACTTTATACACTGCACTCTTTGGGAGAAGTAGTTCAGGCCAAAGACCCCTCAGTGACGCCAATAGTCATTAGCCAGCCCACCAGAATGGAATGGTCTACCGTATCAAAAGCTTTAGCCAAGTCAATAAAAATAGCAGCACAACATTGCTTAGAATGAAGGGAAATGGTGACATCATTGAGGACCTTTAAGGTTGCAGTGACACATCCATAACCTGAGCGGAAACCAGATTGCATACCCGAGATAATACTATAGACATCAAGAAAGCCAGTCAGTTGATTATGGACAAGTTTTTCCAACACTTTTGATGAACAGGGCAAAATAGAAATAGGCCTATAACAGTTAGCATCAGCTTTATCTCCAACTTTAAATACAGGATGAACCGTGGCTGCCTTCCAAGCAATGGGAACCTCCCCAGCGAAGAGAGACAGGTTAAAAAGGTCATTGGCTAGATAGGCTTGGTGATGATAGGGGCAGAAACCTTAAAGAAGAAAGAAGATACAGGTTAAAAGGTCAGAGAATGGCTTGGTGATGATAGGGGCAGCAATCTTAAAGAAGAAAGGGTCTAACCCATCTGAGCAAGATGTTGTTTTGGGGTCAAGTTTCAGGAGTTATTTTATCACCTCAGACTCAGTGACCACCTGCAAGGAGAAACTGTGTTGATGGCCAGGGAAAAAGAGGGAGAAGCATCAGGGATAGTCGCATTAGAAGGGGCGGGAGATGAGGAAATGTTGGATGGGCAAGGAGGCATGGCTGAGTCAAATAGGAATCCTGACTTAATGAAGTGGTGATTAAAGAGCTCAGCCATGTGCTCCTTGTCAGTAACAACCACATCATCAACATTAAGGGACATGGGCAGCTGTGAGGAGGAGGGTTTATTCTCCAGGTCTTTAACCGTTTTCCAGAACTTCTTGGGGTTAGACCCACAGAGAGAGAACTGAGCTTTAAAGTAACTAACTTTGGCCTAGATAGTCTGAGTGCACTTATTTCTCATTTGCCTGATCGAGTATGCGTGTGCCGAGCCTTTCGCCAAATGGTATCCTTGAGGTGGAGTAACTGCAAGATCACGGTGGATCCAGGGACGGAACCTGTTTTTAATTCTCATTTTCTTTATGGGGGCGTGTTTGTTAACAATACCACTGAAAATATCAAAATAGAAGGTCAAGTCATTCACTAAACACTAAACCTCAACTAAATCTTGCAATGAATAATGTGATAATTGAGCGAGTTGAGGAGACTAAATTGCTTGGAGTAACCCTGAATTATAAACTTTCATGGTCAAAACATATTGACAGCTAAAATGGAGAGAAGTCTGTCCATAATAAAGTGCTGCTTTGCCTTAACAGCACTATCAACAAGGCAGCCTCTAGTTTTGTTGCACCTGGACTACTGTTCAGTCATGTGGTCAGGTGCCATTAAGAGGAACATAGGAAAACTGCAATTGGCTCAGAACAGAGCAGCACGGCTGGCCCTTGGATATACACACTTCGCTAACATTAATAATATGCATTTCAGTCTCTCCTGGCTCAAAGACTTCATCACTACTTGTATTTGTGAGAGGTATTGACATGTTGAATGCACCGAGCTGTCTGTCTAAACTACTGGCACAGAGCTCAGACACCCATGCATACCCCACAAGACATGCCACCAGAGGTCTCTTCACAGTCCCCAAGTCCAGAACAGACTATGGGAGGTGCACAGTACTACATAGAGCCATGACTACATGGAACTCTATTCCACAGTACTACATAGAGCCATGACTAGATGGAACTCTATTCCACAGTACTACATAGAGCCATGACTACATGGAACTCTATTCCACATCAAGTAACTGACACATGGAGTAAAATTAGATTTAAAAAACAGATAAAAATACACCTTATGGAACAGCGGGGACAGTGAAGCAACACAAACATAGGCACAGACACAAGTATACAAACCCACGATAACATACGTACTTTACACACACGTTCACATGGATTTTGTGTTGTAGATATGTGATAGTAGAATAGGGGTCTGATGACACACACTTAATATGTCGTGAAAACTGCTGTAAATGTATTGCAATGTTTTTAATAATGTTCCTTAATTTTGGTGGACCCCCAGGACGAGTAGCTGCTGCCTTGGCAGGAACTAATTAAGATCCATAATAAACCCCAGGAAGAGTAGCTGCTGCCTTGGCAGGAACTAATGCATATCCATAATAAACCCCAGGAAGAGTAGCTGTTGCCTTGGCAGGAACTAATGGTGATCCATAATAAACCCCAGGAAGAGTAGCTGCTGCCTTGGCAGGAACTAATACAGATCCATAATAAATCCCAGGAAGAGTAGCTGCTGCCTTGGCAGGAACTAATGGGGATCCATAATAAATCCCAGGAAGAGTAGCTGCTGCCTTGGTAGGAACTAATAAAAATCCATAATAAACCCCAGGAAGAGTAGCTGCTGCCTTGGCAGGAACTAATGTAGATCCATAATAAACCCCAGGAAGAGTAGCTGCTGCCTTGGCAGGAACTAATGCAGATCCATAATAAATACAAACACACATATGACACCAATATCGATGAATATTTGCAAATCAGCTGGAGGTAGATAACACACTTCATGAGAACCACATACCAGGTTTTAAATGGGGTTGTTAGCATTTTCATTTTCAGACTATTTTCTTTACCCACGAAGCTCATATTCTAGACCTTGGATTAAAACAAGACTATAATGTCATTAAAGTCACATTAGATTATTTTTTTTTAATTGGTATTGGCAACATTTGAAGGTGCAACCATTTTTACTAAATGTATAATTTATCGCTCTCACATGCTAATTTCTGTCCATTATTGAGAACCAACAATGTGCTATCTTTTTGTAGCATTTCTGACAATGCTAACATATTTTTTTAAAGCGAAGCTCAAGGTTCTAACTCCGGTTCATCTGTAACAACACTGCAACAACCGGACAGTCGTACGAGCCGATATGCACATCATGAGAAGGAATTCCCCTCGACCACATGGCTACCACATAATTCTGTAGTGATACAGGACAATGACCCACCACACCTCCAGGCTGTGTAAGGGCTATTAGACCAAGGCGTAGAGTGACGGAGTGCTGCATCAAATGACCCGGACTCCACAATCACCCGACCTCAATCAAATTGAGATGGTTTGGGATGATTCGGACCGCAGAGTGAAAGAAAAAAGCAGCCAACAAGTGCTCATCATAATGTGGGAACTCCTTCAAGTCTGTTGAAAAAGCATTCCAGGTGAAGCTGGTTGAGAGAATGCCAAGAATGTGCAAAGCTGTCCCCAAGGCAAAGGGTCTCTATTTGAAGAATCTCAAATATAATATATATTTTGATTTGTTACTACATGATTTCATATGTGTTTTTTCATAGTTTATTCTACAAAGTACAAAATAGTAAAAAAAAAAACTTGAATGAGTAGGTGTGTCCAAACTTTCGACTGGTACTGTGCATATCTACCTAAAATACTTCGTACCTCTGGACATTGATCTTGTACTAGTGCTCCCTGTAAAGTCTACGTCTGTTTGTAGATAAATGTGTCTGTTGTAAATCCAAATGTGATTTGAATTGTGTCAGGATGGCAGTGTTGAGGATGGCAGTGTTGCTGTGGGGGTTACAGAAGCAGCCATCTGTGGGGAGGACTGAGGAGTAGGTGCAATAACACACACACACACACACACACACACACACACACACACACACACACACACACACACACACACACACACACACACACACACACACACACACACACACACACAGGGAAACGTCATACAGTGGGATCTGGAGTGTTATGATCCTAGCCCAGATCAATCAACAAACACATTTCTATAATGAATGAGGTTGTAAGGAGGGGGAGGAGGGGAAGGACAAGGGGGAGATGGGGGAGGAGGGGGGAGAGGGAGAGAGGGGGGAGGACAGGGGGAGATGGGGGAGGAGGATAAGGGAAAGAGCGGGGGAGATGGGGGAGGACGGGGGAGAGGGAGAGAGGGGGGAGGACAGGGGGAGAGGGAGAGAGGGGGTAGGAAAGGGGGAGAAGGAGAGGGGGGGAGGACAAGGGAGAGGGAGAGAGGAGGGTAGGTCGGGAGAGAGGGGGGGTGGATGGGGGAGAGGGAGAACAGGCAGGTCGGGAGGATGGGGGAGAAGGAGAGGGGGGAGGACGGGGGAGAGAGGGGGGAGGGCAGGGGAGAGAGGGGGGAGAGGGGGGGGGCAGGGGAGAGACGGGGGAGGTCATGGGGAGAGACGGGGGGGGTGAGGGAGAGGGAGAGGGGGGGAGGATGAGGGAGAGGGGGGAGGACAGGGGAGAGGGAGAGGGGGGAGGACAGTGGAGAGGGAGGGGGGAGGACAGGGGAGAGGGAGAGAGGGGGGAGGACAGGGGAGAGAGGGGGGACCGCATTTAAAGTGATCAACACAGAAGACTACTGCATTGAACCATTAATGTCAATGTCCACGCCCCTGCGGAAATCTTATTAGCATAATGAAAAAATCCCCATAAAGAAATATGTCAGTTTAAGCTGGAGATATCAGTTTATACATTGGATGGGTATCAATACTGCACATCTGTCTATGTTACACTTCCTCATCTGTGGTGAAAGGTGACAGAGCTAGAGTGTGTCAGACCATGAGGCATCCTGAAAATCGGTCTTCGCAACAAAATCCTCAACACTGGGGCCTCTCAGGGGTGCGTGCTCAGTCCAAAGGAGGTGATTGTTGACTACAGGAAAAGGAGGACAGAGCACGACCCCATTCTCATTGATGGGGCTGTAGTGGAGCAGGTTGAGAGCTTCGAGTTCCTTGGTGTCCACATCACCAACAAACTAACATGGTCCAAGCATAACCAAGACATTGTGAAGAGGGAACGACAAAACCTATTCCACCTCAGGAGACTGAAAAGATTTGGCATGGGTCCTCAGATCCTCAAAATATCCTCAACAGATTTTACAGCTGCACCATCGAGAGCCTCCTGACGGGTTGCACCACTACTTGGTATGACAACTGCTCGGCCTCCGACCGCAAGGCACTACAGAGGGTAGTGAGAACAGCCCACTACATCACTGGGGCCAAGCTTCCTGCCATCCAGGACCTCTATACCAGGCTGTGTGAGAGGAAGGCCCTAAAAACTGTCAATGACACCAGCCACCCTTGACATAGACTGTTTTCTCTGCTACTGCACTGCAAGCGGTACCCGAGCGCCAAGTCTAGGTCCAAGAGGCTCCTAGACAGCTTCAACCCCCAAAGCCATAAGACTCCTGAACAGCGAATCAAATGGCTGCCCTGACTACTATTTGCACCCCCCCTACACTGCTGCTACTATAATCTATGCATAGCCACTTTAATAACCCTACCTGCATATACATAATTACCTCGACACCGGTGCCCCCCCGCACATTGACGCATGGACTCTGTACCGGTGCCCCCTGTATAAAGCCTCCACATTGACTCTGTACCGGTACCCCCTGTATATAGCCTCCACATTGACTCTGTACCGGTACCCCCTGTATATAGCCTCCACATGGACTCTGTACCGGTACCCCCTGTATATAGCCTCCACATGGACTCTGTACCGGTACCCCCTGTATATAGCTCCACATTGACTCTGTACCGTAATACCCTGTATATAGCCTCCACATTGACTCTGTACCGTAATACCCTGTATATAGCCTCCACATTGACTCTGTACCGTAACACCCTGTATATAGCCTCCACATTGACTCTGTACCGTAATACCCTGTATATAGCCTCCACATTGACTCTGTACCGTAACACCCTGTATATAGCCTCCACATGGACTCTGTACCGTAATACCCTGTATATAGCCTCCACATGGACTCTGTACCGTAACACCCTGTATATAGCCTCCACATGGACTCTGTACCGGTACCCCCTGTATATAGCCTCCACATGGACTCTGTACCGGTACCCCCTGTATATAGCCTCCACATGGACTCTGTACCGGTACCCCCTGTATATAGCTCCACATTGACTCTGTACCGTAATACCCTGTATATAGCCTCCACATGGGCTCTGTACCGTAATACCCTGTATATAGCCTCCACATTGACTCTGTACCGTAACACCCTGTATATAGCCTCCACATTGACTCTGTACCGTAATACCCTGTATATAGCCTCCACATTGACTCTGTACCGTAACACCCTGTATATAGCCTCCACATGGACTCTGTACCGTAATACCCTGTATATAGCCTCCACATTGACTCTGTACCGTAACACCCTGTATATAGCCTCCACATGGACTCTGTACCGTAATACCCTGTATATAGCCTCCACATGGACTCTGTACCGTAACACCCTGTATATAGCCTCCACATGGACTCTGTACCGGTACCCCCTGTATATAGCCTCCACATGGACTCTGTACCGGTACCCCCTGTATATAGCCTCCACATGGACTCTGTACCGGTACCCCTTGTATATAGCTCCACATTGACTCTGTACCGTAACACCCTGTATATAGCCTCCACATTGACTCTGTACCGTAACACCCTGTATATAGCCTCCACATGGACTCTGTACCGTAATACCCTGTATATAGCCTCCACATTGACTCTGTACCGTAATACCCTGTATATAGCCTCCACATTGACTCTGTACCGTAATACCCTGTATATAGCCTCCACATTGACTCGGTACCGTAATACCCTGTATATAGCCTCCACATGGACTCTGTACCGGTACCCCCTGTATATAGCTCCACATTGACTCTGTACCGTAATACCCTGTATATAGCCTCCACATGGACTCTGTACCGTAATACCCTGTATATAGCCTCCACATTGTCTCTGTACCGGTACCCCCTGTATATAGCCTCCACCCTGACTCTGTACCGGTACCCCCTGTATATAGCCTCCACATTGACTCTGTACCAGTACCCCCTGTATATAGCCTCCACATTGACTCTGTACCGTAATACCCTGTATATAGCCTCCACATTGACTCTGTACCGTAATACCATGTATATAGCCTCCACATTGACTCTGTACCGTAATACCCTGTATATAGCCTCCACATTGACTCTGTACCGTAATACCCTGTATATAGCCTCCACATTGACTCTGTACCGGTTACCCTGTATATAGCCTCCACATTGACTCTGTACCGTAATACCCTGTATATAGCCTCCACATTGACTCTGTACCGGTTACCCTGTATATAGCCTCCACATTGACTCTGTACCGTAATACCCTGTATATAGCTCCACTATTGTTATTTACTGATCTTGAATTATATGTATTATTTTGTATTCCTTATCTTACTTTTCTTAAAACTGCATTATTGATTAAGGGCTTGTAAGTAAGCATTTCACTGTAAGGTGTTGTTGTTGTTATTGTTGTTGTTGTTGTTGTTGTTGTTTTATTCGGCGCATGTGATAAATAGGGGAAGGGGAAAAGTGACTATGCTTAGATCATAAGCATCAAGTTAAACACTATTATTACACACAGAATAGGTCCATGCTACTTATTATGTGACTTGTTAATTACTGAAATGTTTTACTCCTGAAGTTGATTGGGCCATGACAAAGGGGTTGAATACCTATTGCCTCCAAAACATTTCAGCTTTTCAATTTTAATGAATTTGTTTAAAAAAAATATATATTTTTTAAAATCTAAAGCATAATTCTACTTTGGCATTATGAGGTGAGACAAAATCTCAATTTATTGCATTTTAAATTCAGGCTGTAACACAAACAAAATGGGGTAAAGTGTGAGTACGTTCTGCCATTGAAATGAAAAAGTAATTGACTACATAATAACCTTAACCAGAGGAGAGTAGTAGTTTCAGCTCTGTGAACTAGCGACCTTAATCAATAGTCTAATTAGCTGCTCTGCATAATGGATGAGCAGGGCCTACTGTGATACAACGTGGGGTTTTCGTGGTGCTATTCATAAATTTTGACAGTTAACATGTCTCTGAAAATGGTTCTTGACACCATTTGTAAAAAAAAAAAAATCATATCCCATTAAAATGGACTACGATCTGAAAATCATCAATCAAATGCCTCTCCCTGGAAACATTGATCTGAGTTGCCCCCAATGTGGCTGTGTAGAAGATGAATTAAAGACCCAAAAGAATAACTGGCTGAAGCAGGCAGATATACAGTACATCACACTCTTGTAGAGAAAGAGATAGATATGAAGGGGTCATGAACTTTTGGAGAGCAGGGTTTGGGGTCAGAACCAGTTAACTGAATTGACCCCAACCCTGGTGGGGTGAGGTGAGCAGAAGGGGGGAGGGGGGGGGGGGGGGGGGGAGCAGTAGAGGTTCTCACCTGGAACATAACTTTGTACTGTTGCTCCGGCCGGTTCACCACACACATGTTACACCCCATCCTGACTTTGGTCCCGACTCTGGTCCTGGATCTGGTCCCGACTGCGGTACTGGATCTGTTTTTGGCTCTGGTCCTGGATCTGGTCCTGACTCCGGTCCTGGATCTGGTCCTGACTCCGGTTCTGGATCTGGTCCCGACTGCGGTACTGGATCTGTTTTTGGCTCTGGTCCTGGATCTGGTCCTGACTCCGGTCCTGGATCTGGTCCTGACTCCGGTTCTGGATCTGGTCCCGACTCTGGTCCTGGATCTGGTCCTGACTCCGGTTCTGGATCTGGTCCTGGATATGGTCCTGGGTCTGGTTCTGACTATAGTCCTGAATCTGGTTCTGACTCTAGTCCTGGGTCTGGTTCTGACTCTGGTTCTGACTCTAGTCCTGGATCTGGTCCTGACTCCGGTTCTGGATCTGGTCCTGGATATGGTCCTGACTCTGGATCTGGTCCTGACTCTGGTCCCGACTCCGGTCCTGAATCTTGTCCTCCTAGCTCTGATGTTTTCGGGTCTCAATCACCGTGTTGTGTGTCCTCTGCACAGACTCCGTAGGTTAGTTTTTTTTATGTGATGAGGATACCCTAGATCCACTGTGGTAAAGTCGTGTGGCCAGCACAGAGCTGACTCGACTGTCCTCAAGCCTCAGACACTGTGTCCTCTTTAGTTCAATGACGCTTCAGTGATGAGGATCTCTCTCAGAGATGGGAAATGGTGAGACAATCATGTCCATCACCTATTCATTTGTGGATATTTCAAAAGAATCCCTCCTCAAAGAAAGACATGTTTAGCAAAGTACCAATGAAGCTAACTACATGTGTTTCTATTTCTCTCAGCTTTTCGTTCAGCTTCTGAGATTTTAGTTCAGCTTCTGAGATTTTCGTTCAGCTTCTGAGCTTTTCGTTCAGCTTCTGAGCTTTTCGTTCAGCCTCTGAGATTTTCGTTCAGCCTCTGAGCTTTTCGTTCAGCCTCTGAGCTTTTCGTTCAGCCTCTGAGATTTTCGTTCAGCCTCTGAGCTTTTCGTTCAGCCTCTGAGATTTTCATTCAGCCTCTGAGCTTTTCGTTCAGCCTCTGAGATTTTCATTCAGCCTCTGAGCTTTTCGTTCAGCCTCTGAGCTTTTCGTTCAGCCTCTGAGATTTTCGTTCAGCCTCTGAGATTTTCGTTCAACCTCTGAGATTTTCATTCAGCCTCTGAGCTTTTCCTTCAGCCTCTGAGCTTTTCGTTCAGCCTCTGAGATTTTCATTCAGCCTCTGAGCTTTTCATTCAGCCTCTGAGATTTTCATTCAGCCTCTGAGCTTTTCGTTCAGCCTCTGGGATTTTCAAGGCAAAAAACAAGAACTTGCCAACTTCCACACGTGTTCATGTGTATTTGAGTTTAGGCATGAGAAGAGATTTTATTTTGGTGTAAAATGTTGCTAAATAAAATGTACGGATTGAGATGGGAGAAAAGAGGAATGAAAATGCTTGTGTTTTATTTGATCATATATTCTACTGTAACAGATCACAAAAGCAAAATACATTAAATCTCACTGTTCTCCTCAGGGAATATTTTTTCAATTTATAACAATAACATTTTCCATTTCTTATATATTTCTCTGGCTCTGGGTAGTAAAACAAAGCACAGAAGAAACTATAGTGTACCCATATGTATAGATAATTAAGTAGCGACTACTTTGCATTCACTTCCAGAGAGATAGCTGCTCCTCCTGGTGAATTTCCTCAACGACGAGCCTCCATCATCAAAGCTGAAAGCAGAAGGCTTCTCCCCAGAGAGGGAATAGCACTCTGTGAACATTACCCAACCCACTGTATCTCCCCTGGGGAGAGTCATTATTATCTCACTCCTACTCACTGCCACTACCCACTGTTAACGCTCTGTCTGTCTGTCAGTCTGTCTGTCTGTCTGTCTGTCTGTCTGTCTGTCTGTCTGTCTGTCTGTCTGTCTGTCTGTCTGTCTGTCTGTCGTGTGGTTACGAGGAAGAGAACAGACCTATGATGTATTCTGGTCTTTATTACCTTACTATCAAGGCCTTACAACTTCTATCTCATTCTTCTGTTCCTCTTATGGACGTTTTAATAGTGTATATATATATATATATATATATATATATATTCTGGACCTGTGTGGATGTAAACAACGCAAATGGAACATGTAGAACGTCACATAAATGAAATATTGTGTTGACAGTCAGGTATCCCTGATGTGTCAGAGGTCAAATGGTGGATGCTTTACCCGTTGGCGCACTCCACTGTCCCTCCGTCTCCTTTCATTGTGTCTTAAAGGCTCAAGCCTGACGGGCTGTTAGTGATCTACTGTTTCTTCAGGAACTGTCAGAGTGTCATTGTGTTTTCTCTGTATTTCTTTTTAGTATACTACAACAACAAAAAACAGCCATCGTTTGTCGAGATATTTCGTCCTATTCCTTTATGTATGTGCTGAATCTTCAAATCTGACCAGTGTGAACACATCTCTTACCTAGCCTTTAATATAAGGATTCATGGCTAACTTGTACAGCCCCAGTAACACTTACAGAATATGTTACTAAATTAAAGATGGGGATGATGAAAGAGAGGACGGAAAATAAACGCATGAGGCAACAAACAAAAAAGTTCATTACCACACTGAAACCATCAGATGAATTAGCTAGATGTGTAGGAATCCATATCTCCTGTCTCTTCCTCTTCAGTCAATACGAAAGGTTGATGAAAACTTCACCTTAGAAAAGGGGTTGTAGTCACGATGAGGGGACAGAGTGAGACCGATTCCCCTTTCCTGTTTTCTCTTCTTGATGTCTGGAAGGTTAATCCTCCGGCGAAGTCTGACTCCGAGGATCCTGCTAGGCAACGCTGTAGTTCCCCACATCCATACAGACACACCAGCTGAATCACTGAATCCCTCTACCAGCTGAATCACTGAATCCCTCTACCAGCTGAATCACTGAATCCATCTACCAGCTGAATCACTGAATCCCTCTACCAGCTGAATCACTGAATCCATCTACCAGCTGAATCACTGAATATGTCTACCAGCTGAATCACTGAATCCCTCTACCAGCCGAATCACTGAATCCATCTACCAGCTGAATCACTGAATACATCTACCAGCTGAATCACTGAATCCATCTACCAGCTGAATCACTGAATATGTCTACCAGCTGAATCACTGAATCCCTCTACCAGCTGAATCACTGAATCCATCTACCAGCTGAATCACTGAATACATCTACCAGCTGAATCACTGAATCCATCTACCAGCTGAATCACTGAATCCCTCTACCAGCTGAATCACTGAATCCATCTACCAGCTGAATCACTGAATACATCTACCAGCTGAATCACTGAATACATCTACCAGCTGAATCACTGAATACATCTACCAGCTGAATCACTGAATACATCTACCAGCTGAATCACTGAATCCATCTACCAGCCAGGACTGTGATTCACTGAGTCCTACCAGGGCACAGACACTGTAGTCCACCGTAGTCCAAAAAGCAGTCAAGAGTAGCCTTTTCTTTCAGGTTTGTCACAGATGTTTCTCTTGGCTGTGTGCTGCTATAAACGTGCTCCTTCTCTGGTCCTGAATGGCTGGCTGATACAGATGTCTCTAGCTGTGTTGTAGCTCACTGCTCCTTCTCTGGTCCTGCGCCACTGTTTCTCAATACAAAGGCTGTGAAGCTGGAGCTGTGGCTTGTGCTGTGAAGCTGGCGCTGTGAAGCTGGCGCTGTGAAGCTGGAGCTGTGGCTGCAGCAGTAGAGGTGTTCTCGTGTTCCTCCTCCTCTTTCCTTCAGTGTATTAAAACTGTAGCTCATCCTGTTCTGCTCTGCTCTGTTCTGGTCTGCTCTCGTCTATTCTGTTCTGGTCTCATCTATTCTGTTCTGCTCTCGTCTATTCTGTTCTGGTCTTCTCTATTCTGCTCTGCTCTGCTCCACAGCTGCAGGCTGAGATACTGTAGTACGCAGGCAAAGCAGCGCAGCAGCGGAAGCCAAAATCCAGCAGCCACAATACATTTTCCCTCCAGTCTGCTCCCTCCCTCCCTCCCTCCCTCCCTCCCTCCCTCCCTCCCACGTTTTCTTTCACCATGTCCTCATTTGCAGCTCCGTTCTGCCTCCTCCCCTATCCTGCATACTCTCTGTCTCTCTCCGTTCTGCCTCCTCCCCTATCCTGCATACTCTCTGTCTCTCTCCGTTCTGCCTCCTCCCCTATCCTGCATACTCTCTCCCTCTCTCCGTTCTGCCTCCACCCCTATCCTGCATACTCTCTGTCTCTCTCTGTTCTGCCTCCTCCCCTGTACTGCATACTCTCTGTCTCTCTCCGTTCTGCCTCCTCCCGTATCCTGCATACTCTCTGTCTCTCTCTGTTCTGCCTCCTCCCCTGTACTGCATACTCTCTGTCTCTCTCCGTTCTGCCTCCTCCCCTATCCTGCATACTCTCTGTCTCTCTCCGTTCTGCCTCCTCCCGTATCCTGCATACTCTCTCCCTCTCTCCGTTCTGCCTCTTCCCCTATCCTGCATACTCTCTGTCTCTCTCCGTTCTGCCTCCTCCCCTGTACTGCATACTCTCTGTCTCTCTCCGTTCTGCCTACTCCCCTATCCTGCATACTCTCTGTCTCTCTCCCTCTCTCCGTTCTGCCTCCTCCCGTGTACTGCATACTCTCTGTCTCTCTCTGTTCTGCCTCCTCCCCTGTACTGCATACTCTCTGTCTCTCTCCGTTCTGCCTCCTCCTTTATCCTGCATACTCTCTGTCTCTCTCCCTCTCTCCGTTCTGCCTCCTCCCGTGTACTGCATACTCTCTGTCTCTCTCTGTTCTGCCTCCTCCCCTGTACTGCATACTCTCTGTCTCTCTCCGTTCTGCCTCCTCCTTTATCCTGCATACTCTCTGTCTCTCTCCGTTCTGCCTCCTCCTTTATCCTGCATACTCTCTGTCTCTCTCCGTTCTGCCTCCTCCCGTATCCTGCATACTCTCTGTCTCTCTCTGTTCTGCCTCCTCCCCTGTACTGCATACTCTCTGTCTCTCTCCGTTCTGCCTCCTCCCCTATCCTGCATACTCTCTGTCTCTCTCCGTTCTGCCTCCTCCCGTATCCTGCATACTCTCTCCCTCTCTCCGTTCTGCCTCTTCCCCTATCCTGCATACTCTCTGTCTCTCTCCGTTCTGCCTCCTCCCCTGTACTGCATACTCTCTGTCTCTCTCCGTTCTGCCTACTCCCCTATCCTGCATACTCTCTGTCTCTCTCCCTCTCTCCGTTCTGCCTCCTCCCGTGTACTGCATACTCTCTGTCTCTCTCTGTTCTGCCTCCTCCCCTGTACTGCATACTCTCTGTCTCTCTCCGTTCTGCCTCCTCCTTTATCCTGCATACTCTCTGTCTCTCTCCCTCTCTCCGTTCTGCCTCCTCCCGTGTACTGCATACTCTCTGTCTCTCTCTGTTCTGCCTCCTCCCCTGTACTGCATACTCTCTGTCTCTCTCCGTTCTGCCTCCTCCTTTATCCTGCATACTCTCTGTCTCTCTCCGTTCTGCCTCCTCCTTTATCCTGCATACTCTCTGTCTCTCTCCGTTCTGCCTCCTCCTTTATCCTACATACTCTCTCCCTCTCTCCGTTCTGCCTCCTCCCGTGTACTGCATACTCTCTGTCTCTCTCCCTCTCTCCGTTCTGCCTCCTCCCCTGTACTGCATACTCTCTGTCTCTCTCCTTTCTGTCTCCTCCCCTGTCCTGCATACTCTCCCTGTATCTCTGGTGAACAACTGTTCTGCATCACATGTTTGTGTCAGACTAACACAGATTAAGTGGTTTGTTTTTGGAGGAGAGCATTAAACAGTTTGGACAGACAGAGGGAGGGAGGGAGGGAGGGAGGGAGGGAGGGAGGGAGGGAGGGAGGGAGGGAGGGAGGGAGGGAGGGAGGGAGGGAGGGAGGGAGGGAGGGAGGGAGGGAGGGAGAAAAGCAGCAGAACGAATACCAAATCAAATCCCACTATCTGAGCCATGTAACAACAGTTTAATAACAGATGGCGTAAAGAAGAGCCAGACAGAGCACAGCATAGTACATCATGTTGATAATCTCATAGAAAAACCAGACAGAGCACAGCATTACACATCATGTTGATAATCTCATAGAAAAACCCGACAGAGCACAGCATAACACACAATGTTGATAATCTCATAGAAAAGCCAGACAGAGCACAGCATTACACATCATGTGATAATCTCATAGAAAAACCCGACAGGGCACAGCATAACACACAATGTTGATAATCTCATAGAAAAACCAGACAGAGCACAGCATAACACACAATGTTGATAAGCTCATAGAAACAGTAATTACATATGCAGTGTTTTGCATTCATTACACTATTATTAACCCATTCCTCTGAGTAATGTGAACCAGCACCCAGAGTGGGGTCTCTGCATCCAGCACCCAGAGTGGGATCTCTGCAACCAGCACCCAGAGTGGGGTCTCTGCAACCAGCACCCAGAGTGGGGTCTCTGCAATCAGCAACCAATGTGGTGTCCTTTCAGAGTGGGGTCTCTGCAACCAGCACCCAGAGTGGGGTCTCTGCATCCAGCACCCAGAGTGGGGTCTCTCCAACCAGCACCCAGAGTGGGGTCTCTGCATCCAGCACCCAGAGTGGTGTCTCTGCATCCAGCACCCAGAGTGGGGTCTCTGCAACCAACACCCAGAGTGGGGTCTCTGCAACCAGCACCCAGTGTGGGGTCTCTGCATCCAGCACCCTGAGTGGGGTCTCTGCAACCAGCAACCAATGTGGTGTCCTTTCAGAGTGGGGTCTCTGCAACCAGCACCCAGAGTGGGGTCTCTGCATCCAGCACCCAGAGTGGGGTCTCTCCAACCAGCACCCAGAGTGGGGTCTCTGCAACCAGCACCCAGAGTGGGGTCTCTGCATCCAGCACCCAGAGTGGTGTCTCTGCATCCAGCACCCAGAGTGGGGTCACTGCAACCAGCACCCAGAGTGGGGTCTCTGCAACCAGCAGCCAGTGTGGGGTCTCTGCATCCAGCACCCAGAGTGGGGTCTCTGCATCCAGCACCCAGAATGGGATCTCTGCAACCAGCACCCAAAGTGGGGTCTCTGTAACCAGCAACCAATGTGGTGTCCTTTCAGAGTGGGGTCTCTGCAACCAGCACCCAGAGTGGGGTCTCTCCAACCAGCACCCAGAGTGGGGTCTCTCCAACCAGCACCCAGAGTGGGGTCTCTCCAACCAGCACCCAGAGTGGGGTCTCTCCAACCAGCACCCAGAGTGGGGTCTCTGCATCCAGCACCCAGAGTGGGGTCTCTGCATCCAGCACCCAGAGTGGGGTCTCTGCTACCAGCACCCAGAGTGGGGTTTCTGCAACCAGTACCCAGAGTGGGGTCTCTGCAACCAGCACCCAGAGTGGGGTCTCTGCAACCAGCACCCAGAGTGGGGTCTCTCCAACCAGCAACCAATGTGTTGTCCATTCAGAGTGGGGTCTCTCCAACCAGCAACCAATGTGTTGTCCATTCAGAGTGGGGTCTCTGCAAACAGCAACCAATGTGTTGTCCATTCAGAGTGGGGTCTCTGCAACCAGCAACCAATGTGTTGTCCATTCAGAGTGGGGTCTCTACAACCAGCACCCAGAGTGGGGTCTCTGCAACCAGCACCCAGAGTGGGGTCTCTGCAACCAGTACCCAGAGTGGGGTCTCTGCAACCAGCACCCAGAGTGGGGTCTCTGCAACCAGCACCCAGAGTGAGGTCTCTCCAACCAGCAACCAATGTGTTGTCCATTCAGAGTGGGGTCTCTGCAACCAGCAACCAATGTGTTGTCCATTCAGAGTGGGATCTCTGCAACCAGCAACCAATGTGTTGTCCACCCAGAGTGGGGTCTCTGCAACCAGCAACCAATGTGTTGTCCATTCAGAGTGGGATCTCTGCAACCAGTACCCAGAGTGGGGTCTCTGCAACCAGCACCCAGAGTGGGGTCTCTGCAACCAGAAACCAATGTGTTGTCCATTCAGAGTGGGGTCTCTGCAACCAGCAACCAATGTGTTGTTCATTCACAGTGGGGTCTCTGCAGGTATAGGATTCATATCCAAGTGCTTAAACAAAACTGTATAAGGGTGCTGTCCACAAGAACACAAGTATTACTAATGAATGAAAGCATGGACATGAGGATACACAATATATATATACAGTTGTCTGAAGTTTACATACACTTGAGCCAAATTGTAACGGCCGTTGGAAGGAGAGGATCAAGGTGCAGCGTGGTAAGTGTTCATATTGATTTGTTGAACTGAACACTAAATACCAAAATAACAAGAGAATAAATGAAACCCGAAACAGTCCCGTAAGGTGCAAACACTGATACGGAAAACAACTACCCACAAAAAACCCTGTGGGGAAAAGCTACCTAAGTATGGTTCTCAATCAGAGACAACGATAGACAGCTGTCCCTGATTGAGAACCATACCCGGCCAAAACATAGAAATACAAAACATAGAAAAAGAACATAGAATGCCCACCCAAATCACACCCTGACCAACCCAAAAATAGAGTATCAAAAGCTCTCTACGGTCAGGGCGTGACACAAATACATTTAAACTCAGTTTTTCACAATTCCTGATATTTAATCGTAGTAAAGATTCCCTGTCTTAGGTCAGTTAGGAACACCACTTTATTTTAAGAATGTGAAATGTCAGAATAATAGTAGAGAGAATTATTTATTTCAGCTTAAATTTCTTTCATCACATTCCCAGTGGGTCAGATGATTACATACACTCAATTAGTATTTGGTAACATTGCCTTACAATTGTTTAACTTGGGTCAAACAGTTTGGGTAGCCTTCCACAAGCTTCCCACAATACGTTGGGTGAATTTTGGCCCATTCCTCCTGACAGAGCTGGTGTAACTGAGTCAGGTTTGTAGGCCTCCTTCCTCGCACATGTTTTTTTCAGTTCTGCCCACAAATTGTCTATGTGATTGAGGTCAGGGCTTTGTGATGGCCACTCCAATACCGTGACTTTGTTGTCCTTAAGCCATTTTGCCACAACTTTGGAAGTGTGCTTGGGGTCATTGTCCATTTGGAAGACACTTTTGCGACCAAGCTTTAACTTCCTGACTGATGTCTTGCGATGTTGCTTCAATATATCCACATATTTTCCCATCCTCATGATGCCATCTATTTTGTGAAGTGCACCAATCCCTCCTGCAGCAAAGCACCCCCACAACATGATGCTGCCACCTCCGTGCTTCAAGGTTGGGATGGTGTTCTTCGGCTTGTAAGCCCCTCCTTTTTCCTCCAAACATAACGATGGTCATTATGGCCAAACAGTTCTATTTTTGTTTCATCAGAGCAGAGGACATTTCTCCAAAAAGTACGATCTTTGTCCCCATGTGCAGTTGCAAACCGTAGTCTGGCTTTTTATGGAGGTTTTGGAGCAGTGGCTTCTTCCTTTCTGAGCGGCCTTTCAGGTTATGTCGATATCGGACTTGTTTTACTGTGGATATAGATACTTTTGTACCTGTTTCCTTCAGCATCTTCACAAGGTCCTTTGCTGTTGTTCGGGGATTGATTTGCACTTTTCATACCAAAGTACGTTCATCTCTAGGCGACAGAACGTGTCTCCTTCCTGAGCGGTATGACGGCTGCATGGTCCCATGGTGTTTATACTTGCGTACTATTGTTTGTACAGATGAACGTGGTACCTTCAGGAGTTTGGAAATTGCTCCCAAGGATGAACCAGACTTGTGGAGGTCTACCATTTATTTTCTGAGGTCTTGGCTGATTTCTTTTGATTTGCCCATGATGTCAAGCAAAGAGGCACTGAGTTTGAAGGTAGGCCTTGAAATACATCCACAGGTATTCCTGCCAATTGACTCAAATGATGTCAATTAGTCCATCAGAATCTTCTAAAGCAATGCATCATTTTCTGGAATTTTCCAAGCTGTTTAAATGCAGTCAACTTAATGTATGTAAACTTTTGACCTACTGGAATTGTGATACAGTGAATTATAAGTGAAATAATCTGTCTGTAAACAATTGCTGGAATTTTTTTTTGTGTCATGCACAAAGTAGATGTCCTAACCGACTTGCCAAAACTGTAGTTTGTTAATTAACAAGAAATGTGTGGAGTGGTTGAAAAACGAGTTTCAATGACTCCAACCTAAGTGTATGTAAACTTCTGACTTCAACTGTATATCTAATGTGATTACGACAATACACTCCCTGTCAAATGTTTTATAACAGCTACTAATTCAATGGTTTTTCTACATTGTAGAATAATAGTGAAGACCTCAAAACAATGAAGTAACACATATGGAATCATGTAGAAACCAAAAAAGTATTAAACAAATCAAAATATATTTTATATTTGAGATTCTTCAAAGTAGCCACCCTCTGCCTTGATGACAGCTTTTAACACTCTTGGCATCTCTTAACCAGCTTCACCTGGAATGCTTTTACAAGTCTTGAAGGAGTTCTCACATATGCTGAGCACTTGTTTGCTGTTTTTCCTTCACTCTGCGGTCCAACTCATCCCAAACCATCTCAATTTGGTTGAGGTCGGGGGATTGTGGAGGCCAGGTCATCTGATGCAGCACTCCATCACTCTCCTTCTTGGTCAAACAGACCTTACACAGCCTGGAGGTGTGTTGTGTCATTGTCCTGTTGAAAAACAAATGATAGTCACACTAAGCCCAAACCAGATGTGATGGTGTATCACTGCAGAATGATGTGGTAGCCATGCTGGTTAAGTGTGCCTTGAAATCTAAATAAATCACAGACAGTGTCACCAGCAAAGCACCCCCGCACCTCCTCCATGCTTCACGGTGGGAAATACAAATGTGGAGATCATCCGTTCACCCACACCACGTCTCACAAAGACACGGTGGTTGGATGCAAAAATCTCAAATTTCATCAGACCAAAAACATATTTCCACCAGTCTATGCCCATTGCTCATGTTTCTTGGCCCAAGCAATTCTCATTATTATTATCCTTCACCGTAAGATTGGTGCCAGGTTTCCTCCAGACGTGACACTTGGTATACAGGCCAAAGAGTGCAATCTTGGTTTCATCTGACCAGAGAATCTTGTTTCTCATGGTCTGAGAGTACTTAAGGTGCCTTTTGGCAAACTCCAAGCAGGCTGTTATGTGCCTTTTACTAAGGAGTGGCTTCTGTCTGGCCACTCTACCATAAAGGCCTGATTGGTGCTGCAGAGATGGTTGTATTTACCAGTGTTTATTAAAAGTGGTTTATAACAGTGGTTTATTACCAGTGGTTATTACCAGTGGTTTATAACAGTGGTTTATTACCAGTGGTTTATAACAGTGGTTTATTACCAGTGGTTTATTACCAGTGGTTTATTACCAGTGGTTTATTACCCGTGGTTTATTATAGTGGTTAATTACAGTGGTTTATTACCAGTGGTTTATTACCAGTGGTTATTACCAGTGGTTTATTACCTGTGGTAATTTACCAGTGGTTTATTACAGGTGTTAATTACCAGTGGTTTATTACCAGTGGTTTATTACCAGTTGTTTATTACCAGTGGTTTATTACCAGTGGTTTATTACCAGTGGTTTATTACCAGTGGTTAATTACCATTGGTTTATTACCAGTGGTTTATTACCAGTGGTTAATTACAGTGGTTAATTAATAGTGGTTTATTACCAGTGGTTTATTACCAGTGGTTTATTACCAGTGGTTAATTACAGTGGTTTATTACCAGTGGTTTATTACCAGTGGTTTATTACCAGTGGTTATTACCAGTGGTTTATTACCAGTGGTTTATTACCAGTGGTTTATTACCAGTGGTTTATTACTAGTGGTTAATTACAGTGGTTTATTACCAGTGGTTTATTACCAGTGGTTAATTACAGTGGTTAATTAATAGTTGTTTATTACCAGTGGTAATTACCAGTGGTTTATTACCAGTGGTTTATTACAGTGGTTAATTACCAATGGTAATTACCAGTGGTTTATTACCAGTTGTTTATTACCAGTGGTTTATTACCAGTGGTTTATTACCAGTGGTTTATTACCAGTGGTTAATTACAGTGGTTTATTACCAGTGGTTAATTACAGTGGTTAATTAATAGTGGTTTATTACCAGTGGTTTATTAGCAGTGGTTATTACCAGTGGTTTATCACCAGTGGTTTATTATAGTGGTGTATTACCAGTGGTTTATTACCAGTGGTTTATTACCAGTGGTTTATTACCAGTGGTTTATTATAGTGGTTTATTACCAGTGGTTTATTACCAGTGGTTTATTATAGTGGTTTATTACCAGTGGTTTATTACCAGTGGTTTATTACCAGTGGTTTATTATAGTGGTTTATTACCAGTGGTTTATTATAGTGGTTTATTACCAGTGGTTTATTACCAGTGGTTTATTATAGTGGTTAATTACAGTGGTTTATTACTAGTGGTTTATTACCAGTGGTTTATTACCAGTGGTTTATTACCAGTGGTTAATTACAGTGGTTTATTACCAGTGGTTTATTACCAGTGGTTTATTACCAGTGGTTTATTACCAGTGGTTTATCAACGTACCATGTTTATTTACAGCGATTCACCAACACTTGAAAGATGGCTACAGCTGGCTATAGTCTTGTAGGATTCTGGCAACTTTCCTTAAATTCCCAGATTTTCCTGGTTAGAGATTCCCTGCGTATACACTCAGATTCCCTGCGTATACACTCAATACCCTCAGTTCTGGAAATCCTTCAACCAAGACTTCAAGGAAAACTGGGGAATATTGCGAAAGTTACTGAAATTGTGCAACCCTAATCAGATTATAATGCCCAGTGTACTTAACAGCATATTATCATAGGCATTTTGGTTCCCGCATTCACAAAGGTTTCATTTACAGTTCACATTGCATATTGGCTTAATCTAAATTTATCTTCAACAAAAATTGCAATGCCTATAGCCAGTGATTGGATTTAATCCCAGCCTACACCCTAGACACAATGGAGATACATTTCATTTTCATTTTGCAGAGTATATCTAACAGGTCATCACCACAGAATCAATAGATCACGTTGGATATTATATCTCTCCTCCTCTCTTTGCCCTCACGTGTCTCTTCTCCTCTCCTCCCTGTCCCTCCTCCTCGCTCCTCTCCTCAATTCCCCCCTCTCCTCCTCCCTTTGCCCTCTCGTGTCTCTTCTCCTCTCATCCCTGTCCCTCCTCCTCGCTCCTCTCCTCAATTCCCCCTCTCTCCTCTTCCCTTCGCCCTCTCGTTTCTTCCCCTCCCTTCCCCCTCTCTCATCTAATCTCCTCTCTTCCCTTCCCCCTCTCTCGTCTCTTTTCCTCTCCTCCCTTCCCCCTCTCTCCTCTATCTCGTCTCTTTTCCTCTCTTCCCTTCCCCCTCTCTCCTCTCCTCACCCTATATAGTCTCCTCTTTCCTCCTCCCTTCACCCTCTTGTCTCCTCCCCCTTCACCCTCTATTTTCTCCTCCCCCTTCACCCTCTTGTCTCCTCCCCCCTTCATGCTCTCTTGTCTCCTCCTCCCTTCACCCTCTCCCCCCTTCACCCTCTCTTGTCTCCTCCCCCTTCACCCTCTCTTGTCTCCTCCCCCTTCACCCTCTCTTGTCTCCTCCCCCTTCACCCTCTCTTGTCTCCTCCCCCTTTACCCCCTCTTGTCTCCTCCCCCTTCACCCTCTCTTGTCTCCTCCCCCCTTCATCCTCTCTTGTCTCCTCCCCCTTCACCCTCTCTTGTCTCCTCCCCCCTTCATCCTCTCTTGTCTCCTCCCCCCTTCATCCTCTCTTGTCTCCTCCCCCCTTCACCCTCTCTTGTCTCCTCCCACCTTCACCCTCTCTTGTCTCCTCCCACCTCTCTTGTCTCTTCCCCTTCACCCTCTCTTGTCTCCTCCCCCTTCACCCTCTCTTGTCTCCTCCCCCTTCACCCTCTCTTGTCTCCTCTCCCTTCACCCTCTTGTCTCCTCCTCCCTTCACCCTCTCTTGTCTCCTCCCCCCTTCACCCTCTTGTCTCCTCCCCCTTCACCCTCTTGTCTCCTCCCCCTTCACCCTCTTGTCTCCTCCCCCTTCATCCTCTCTTGTCTCCTCCCCCCTTCATCCTCTCTTGTCTCCTCCCCCTTCACCCTCTCTTGTCTCCTCCCCCTTCACCCTCTCTTGTCTCCTCCCCCTTCACCCTCTCTTGTCTCCTCCTCCTTCACCCTCTCTTGTCTCCTCCCCCTTCACCCTCTCTTGTCTCCTCCTCCTTCACCCTCTGTTGTGTCCTGTGTGTTATATCTCCTCTCTCCCGTCGGTCTAGAGAAGGGCAGTGAATCAAAGAAAGGATTAGTGACTGGGAGCCAAGAGAAATGTCTCTGCACGGTCTCACGCGCACACACACACACACACACACACACACACACACACACACACACACACACACACACACACACACACACATACACAATCGATGTGACGGTAGATTTGGAGGCAGCAAAAAAGCATTTAAAAGTGAGTTTTTCCCACTCGTTATTTCTCTGTAAATACCGCCTATTACGGAACAAAATTTGGCTCACCGTTTTCTTGCCGGAAAGATTGAGAGAAATGTTGCATTGTCCCGTAAGAATTCTCCAAGCAATACATATAAGATATTCCAACAATCGAATGACAGAGTAAGATTACATATCAGAAGTCCTTCTGAACATTCAGACAGGTATAATTAAAAACAATACTTTCCCTGCTATATTTTACACCAAATCATGAAGGAAAGCTAACTAATTACAGGTTAATATTACATTTTTTGTTTAAAGGAAAAAACTGAAAAATACTCATTAGAATTAGGATTACAGATCATACAGTCTCATTCAAAGTGAGAAATGCAGAATGTCCTCATTTGTAGAGCTATCTGTTCTAGGTACCCGAGCTGTGACACAAAACTGAAACCTAGCCACTCTCTCATCTCTTAGCTTCAGTAGCCAACTAGCTACATACGTTTTTAGCTAGCTAGCTAACGTTATATCCCAACAACATTGACGGTTAATATATATTGGTTCTCAGCCAAATCTAAGCCATATTCAAAACTGAATTCAAGCCAGATAGTATACATTATTGAAATTGTAATAGTTTCATTAGTTGACTTTGCAACGTTATTTGCTAGCCTTGCTCCTGGGCTCACCTTTCGTAAGAGCAGCCCAGCTATGGCACAAGTTGGCTAGCTGGCTAACTCTTTGTGACAACATTCACACTCAACATACTTATTTTTGTTTGATTATCTCAGCCATATTCAAAATGTGATTCAAGGCAGATGAACTATCCAACAGGCTCAACTCAGATCAGCTACAAACGTTAATTTTGATGCGTCATTCCCGATCTCTCCGCCGTAGCTAGTTAGCTACGTTGGCTTTTCAAACCAATGCCATAAAATGACATAATACCGTGACAGTTTCATCAATCAGTAGTAGAACATTATACCTCTGTCTATTCTTACCTTGATCATCGGTATTAGCTACTCTTTGGCCATAATTAAAATGTAGTTATTATTAGTCCCATCACAAAATCATTTAAGTGTCCAGGCAATTTTAGCCAGAATTTTCCTCACTTTCTGGCAATTTTTAAAATGAATCTACAATTTAGCTATTGAAATGCAAGTGGCCGAAGATGAGGATGTTACCAATTACAGAAAGCATTATATTAACCAAAACATAAAAAATCCTTATTTTCACTCAAGTAACCATAGCAACAGGATTCATAATACAATCATCAGTACTATTCATATGAACCTACTGGAGCTCTTTCGCACAAACAAACAAGAACATGAAAACAAGATGATTCACTTTAAATGCTAAATGGTGAATCACATATTGTTAAATGAGGTAGTAATAAGTTGTCTGTATTTACATCCATCTTAGTCCAATCAACATAGACTGCTATAGTAGAGGGAGAGAGGTTACAAGAGAAAAGAGTTGGGGGATCTGTAGCTTATCAAACCAGCTAGTTATTAGAATCAGGTGGACTAGGTTTGGAGAAAACCTACAAGATGGTTACTCTCCAGGAGAGACCTGTATCAGATCACCTTGAGTCGAGTCTGTTGATTCCATCTCAATCTGGTCATCCTCATCGAGGAACTACAGCCCCCGGGGGCCTGATTGGCAACACTCTTTTCCCCCAGCCCCAGTTAACACATCTGGTCATCCTCATCGAGGAACTACAGCCCCTGGGGCCTGATTGGCAACACTCTTTTCCCCCAGCCCCAGTTAACACATCTGATCCTCCTCATTGTGGTACTCCAGCACTCGGGGGCCTGATTGGCGTCCCCGAGCTGAAAAGGATAAAAATCTGTTCTTCTGCCTTTGAACAAGGCAGTTAAATTTGGTTATATGTGGATTAATATATGCCTAGCATTTAGTTTGGTACAGCGGGGGTTAAAATAAACCTAGCATTTAGTTTGGTACAGCAGGGGTTAAAATAAACCTAGCATTTAGTTTGGTACAGCAGGGGTTAAAATAAACCTAGCATTTAGTTTGGTACAGCAGGGGTTAAAATAAACCTAGCATTTAGTTTGGTACAGCAGGGGTTAATATAAGCCTAGCATTTAGTTTGGTACAGCAGGGGTTAAAATAAACCTAGCATTCAGTTTGGTACAGCAGGGGTTAAAATAAACCTAGCATTTAGTTTGGTACAGCAGGGGTTAAAATAAACCTAGCATTTAGTTTGGTACAGCAGGGGTTAAAATAAACCTAGCATTTAGTTTGGTACAGCAGGGGTTAAAATAAACCTAGCATTTAGTTTGGTACAGCAGGGGTTAAAATAAACCTAGCATTTAGTTTGGTACAGCAGGGTTAAAATAAACCTAGCATTTAGTTTGGTACAGCAGGGGTTAAAATAAACCTAGCATTTAGTTTGGTACAGCAGGGGTTAATATAAGCCTCACATTTAGTTTGGTACAGCAGGGGTTAATATAAGCCTAGCATTTAGTTTGGTACAGCAGGGGTTAATATAAGCCTAGCATTTAGTTTGGTACAGCAGGGGTTAATATAAGCCTAGCATTTAGTTTGGTACAGCAGGGGTTAATATAAACCTAGCATTTAGTTTGGTACATCAGGGGTTAATATAAGCCTAGCATTTAGTTTGGTACAGCAGGGGTTAATATAAGCCTAGCATTTAGTTTGGTACAGCGGGGGTTAATATAAACCTAGCATTTAGTTTGGTACAGTGGGGGTTAATATAAGCCTAGCATTTAGTTTGGTACAGCAGGGGTTAATATAAACCTAGCATTTAGTTTGGTACAGTGGGGGTTAATATAAGCCTAGCATTTAGTTTGGTACAGCGGGGGTTAAAATAAACCTAGCATTTAGTTTGGTACAGCAGGGGTTAATATAAACCTAGCATTTAGTTTGGTACAGCAGGGGTTAATATAAACCTAGCATTTAGCTTGGTACAGCAGGGGTTAATATAAACCTAGCATTTAGCTTGGTACAGCAGGGGTTAATATAAACCTAGCATTTAGCTTGGTACAGCAGGGGTTAATATAAACCTAGCATTTAGCTTGGTACAGCAGGGTTTAATATAAACCTAGCATTTAGCTTGGTACAGCAGGGGTTAATATAAACCTAGCATTTAGCTTGGTACAGCAGGGGTTAAAATAAACCTCGGAAACCATGTTTCACTTTATAATTTCGATGTCAGTAACTTTAACATATAATATATATATATATACAGTGCCTTGCGAAAGTATTCGGCCCCCTTGAACTTTGCGACCATTTGCCACATTTCAGGCTTCAAACATAAAGACATAAAACTGTATTTTTTTGTGAAGAATCAACAACATGTGGGACACAATCATGAAGTGGAACGACATTTATTGGATATTTCAAACTTTTTTAACAAATCAAAAACTGAAAAATTGGGCGTGCAAAATCATTCAGCCCCCTTAAGTTAATACTTTGTAGCGCCACCTTTTTCTGCGATTACAGCTGTAAGTCGCTTGGGGTATGTCTCTATCAGTTTTGCACATCGAGAGACTGACATTTTTTCCCATTCCTCCTTGCAAAACAGCTCGAGCTCAGTGAGGTTGGATGGAGAGCATTTGTGAACAGCAGTTTTCAGTTCTTTCCACAGATTCTCGATTGGATTCAGGTCTGGACTTTGACTTGGCCATTCTAACACCTGGATATGTTTATTTTTGAACCATTCCATTGTAGATTTTGCTTTATGTTTTGGATCATTGTCTTGTTGGAAGACAAATCTCCGTCCCAGTCGCAGGTCTTTTGCAAACTGCATCAGGTTTTCTTCCAGAATGGTCCTGTATTTGGCTCCATCCATCTTCCCATCAATTTTAACCATCTTCCCTGTCCCTGCTGAAGAAAAGCAGGCCCAAACCATGATGCTGCCACCACCACGTTTGACAGTGGGGATGGTGTGTTCAGCTGTGTTGCTTTTACGCCAAACATAACGTTTTGCATTGTTGCCAAAAAGTTCAATTTTTGTTTCATCTGACCAGAGCACCTTCTTCCACATGTTTGGTGTGTCTCCCAGGTGGCTTGTGGCAAACTTTAAACAACACTTTTTACGGATATCTTTAAGAAATGGCTTTCTTCTTGCCACTCTTCCATAAAGGCCAGATTTGTGCAATATACAACTGATTGTTGTCCTATGGACAGAGTCTCCCACCTCAGCTGTAGATCTCTGCAGTTCATCCAGAGTGATCATGGGCCTCTTGGCTGCATCATTGATCAGTCTTCTCCTTGTATGACCTGAAAGTTTAGAGGGACGGCCAGGTCTTGGTAGATTTGCAGTGGTCTGATACTCCTTCCATTTCAATATTATCGCTTGCACAGTGCTCCTTGCGATGTTTAAAGCTTGGGAAATATTTTTGTATCCAAATCCGGCTTTAAACTTCTTCACAACAGTATCTCGGACCTGCCTGGTGTGTTCCTTGTTCTTCATGATGCTCCCTGCGCTTTTAACAGACCTCTGAGACTATCACAGTGCAGGTGCATTTATACGGAGACTTGATTACACACAGGTGGATTGTATTTATCATCATTAGTCATTTAGGTCAACATTGGATCATTCAGAGATCCTCACTGAACTTCTGGAGAAAGTTTGCTGCACTGAAAGTAAAGGGGCTGAATAATTTTGCACGCCCAATTTTTCAGTTTTTGTTTTGTTAAAAAAGTTTGAAATATCCAATAAATGTCGTTCCACTTCATGATTGTGTCCCACTTGTTGTTGATTCTTCACAAAAAAATACAGTTTTATATCTTTATGTTTGAAGCCTGAAATGTGGCAAAAGGTCGCAAAGTTCAAGGGGGCCGAATACTTTTGCAAGGCACTGTATATATATAACATACATAGAGAATGAAAGGTGCCCTAGTCGAGGAGACAACTTCTTCTGAGACGGGTGAAATCACTCCTCATTATGATGGATACATCTGTGCACTTTGGTACTGTAAATGCCGATAGATAAAAAAGCTTAAACAAACAGAAATGCAACTAGTGTACTGTTATTCCAGGTGTTTGACGTGATTGAGTTAGGTGAAGTTGGCTAGCTAGTAAGGTTATCCAGCCTGTGTAGCAACCATTTTGTTTAGAACAGATAGCTAGTCATTTTGCATAGCAACTGTGCAACAATTCTTAACGTCTGTAGCAACAAAACAACCAAAATAATTAACCTCCAGATATTTTTGACTGGACTATGTTTTCCGGTCGAAAAATGCAATTGAATTAATGAATTAATTACTCGGTAACTTAAACATGTTTTTTTGATGTAAAACACCATCTTAATCCACTCATATAAACATTGTGGGGAGGTTTTCCCCGTGAATCCATGTGAAAGCTATGATCCCCTATTGACGTCACCTAGTATATCTACTTCAATCAGTGTAGATGAAGGTGAGAGGTTAAAGAATGCTTTTTAAAATTATATTTAGTTTTTTTTTAACCCCTTTTCTCCCCATTTTCGTGGAATCCAATTGGTAGTTACAGTCTTGTCTCATCGCTGCAACTCCCTTATGGACTCTGGAGAGGTGAAGGTCAAGAACCGTGCATCCTCCGAACCACAACCCAACCAAGCCGCACTGCTTCTTGACACAATACCGCACCAATGTGTCGTCTGAAGCACTGTACACCTGGCGACCGTGTCAGCGTGCACTGCACCCAGACCGCCACAGGAGTCACTAGTGCACGATGGGTCAAGGAGATCCCTGCCGGCCAAACCCTCCCCTAACCCGGACGACGCTGGGCCAATTGTGTGCCGCCCCATGGGTCTCCCAGAGCTTGGACTCGATCCCAGAATATTTAGCGGCACAGCTAGCTAGTGCCTTAAATCACTGCGCCACTCGGGAGGCCCTAAGGAAGGATTTTTAAGCCTTGAGATAATTGAGGCATAAATTGTGTATGTGTGCCAATCAGAGGGTGAATGGGGTTTGAATGGGGTATTTGCCAGTTTGAGTGTATCAAGAACTGCAACGAACCTGGGTTTTTCATGCTCAACAGTTTCCCCTGTGTATCAAGAACGGTCCGACACCCAAAGGATATCCAGCCAACATGACACAACTGTGGCAAGCATTGGAGTCAACATGGACCAACATCCATGTGGAAACGCTTCAGGCACATGGTAGAGTCCATCCTCAGACGAATTGAGACTGTTCTGAGGGAAAAAGGCAGGGATGCAACTTAATATTAGGAAGGTGTTTCGTTTTGTACACTCACTGTAAATGCATTTGAGCCCATGAAACTGCTCCTTTAGCCTAGCCTAATACATGAGACTGCTCCTTTAGCCTAGCCTAATACATGAGACTGCTCCTTTAGCCTAGCCTAATACATGAGACTGCTCCTTTAGCCTAGCCTAATACATGAGACTGCTCCTTTAGCCTAGCCTAATACATGAGACTGCTCCTTTAGCCTAGCCTAATAGATGAGACTGCTCCTTTAGCCTAGCCTAATACATGAGACTGCTCCTTTAGCCTAGCCTAATACATGAGACTGCTCCTTTAGCCTAATACATGAGACTGCTCCTTTAGCCTAGCCTAATACATGAAACTGCTCCTTTAGCCTAGCCTAATACATGAGACTGCTCCTTTAGCCTAGCCTAATACATGAGACTGCTCCTTTAGCCTAATACACGAGACTGCTCCTTTAGCCTAGCCTAATACATGAGACTGCTCCTTTAGCCTAGCCTAATACATGAGACTGCTCCTTTAGCCTAATACATGAGACTGCTCCTTTAGCCTAGCCTAATACATGAGACTGCTCCTTTAGCCTAGCCTAATACATGAGACTGCTCCTTTAGCCTAGCCTAATAGATGAGACTGCTCCTTTAGCCTAGCCTAATACATGAGACTGGTCCTTTAGCCTAGCCTAACAGATGAGACTGCTCCTTTAGCCTAGCCTAATACATGAGACTGCTCCTTTAGCCTAGCCTAACAGATGAGACTGCTCCTTTAGCCTAGCCTAACAGATGAGACTGCTCCTTTAGCCTAGCCTAATACATGAGACTTGGGAGTGGACAGTTTATTAAAATATTTTGAAACTGTGTTCCTGTTATAAACAACAGAGTAATGCAGTCTTATATTCTGGGTTATGATAGGGTAAGATAGATATGATAGGGTAAGATAGACAGTTATGATAGGGTAAGACAGATAAGATAGGGTAAGATAGATTTGATAGGGTAAGATAGATATGACAGGGTAAGATAGATATGATAGGGTAAGACAGATATGATAGGGTAAGATAGATATGATAGGGTAAGATAGATATGATAGGGTAAGATAGATATGATAGGGTAAGATAGATATGATAGGGTAAGACAGATATGATAGGGTAAGACAGATATGATAGGGTAAGATAGACATGATAGGGTAAGACAGATATGATAGGGTAAAATAGATATGATAGGGTAAGACAGATATGATAGGGTAAGATAGATATGATAGGGTAAGATAGATATGATAGGGTAAGACAGATATGATAGGGTAAGATGAATATGATAGGGTAAGATAGATATGATAGGGTAAGACAGATATGATAGGGTAAGATAGATATGATAGGGTAAGATAGATATGATAGGGTAAGACAGATATGATAGGGTAAGATAGATATGATATGGTAAGACAGATATGATAGGGTAAGACAGATATGATAGGGTAAGATAGACAGTTATGATAGGGTAAGACAGATATGATAGGGTAAGATAGATATGATAGGGTAAGATAGATATGACAGGGTAAGATAGACATGATAGGGTAAGACAGATATGATAGGGTAAGATAGATATGATAGGGTAAGATAGATATGATAGGGTAAGATAGACATGATAGGGTAAGATAGATATGATAGGGTAAGATAGATATGATAGGGTAAGATAGATATGATAGGGTAAGATAGACATGATAGGGTAAGACAGATATGATAGGGTAAGATAGACATGATGGGGTAAGATAGATATGATAGGGTAAGATAGATATGATAGGGTAAGATAGATATGATAGGGTAAGATAGATATGATAGGGTAAGATAGATATGATAGGGTAAGATAGATATGATAGGGTAAGATAGATATGATAGGGTAAGATAAACAGTTATGATAGGGTAAGATAGACAGTTATGATAGGGTAAGATAGACAGTTATGATAGGGTAAGATAGACAGTTATGATAGGGTAAGACATATATGATAGGGTAAGATATGTATGATAGGGTAAGATAGACATGATAGGGTAAAATAGACAGTTATGATAGGGTAAGATTTATATGATAGGGTAAGATAGACATGATAGGGTAAGATATACATGATAGGGTAAGATGGACATGATAGGGTAAGATAGACATTATAGGGTAAGATAGATATGATAGGGTAAGATAAACAGTTATGATAGGGTAAGATAGACAGTTATGATAGGGTAAGAGAGACAGTTATGATAGGGTAAGATATGTATGATAGGGTAAGATAGACATGATAGTGTACGATAGACATGATAGGGTAAGATAGACATGATAGGGTAAGATAGACATGATAGGGTAAGATAGACAGTTATGATAGGGTAAGATAGACAGTTATGATAGGGTAAGATATATATATAATAGGGTACGATATATATGATAGGGTAAGATAGACAGTTATGATAGGGTAAGATATATATGATAGGGTAAGATAGACATGATAGGGTAAGATAGATATGATAGGGTAAGAAAGATATGATAGGGTAAGATAGATATGATAGGGTAAGATAGACAGTTATATGATAGGTTAAGATAGACAGTTATGATAGGGTAAGATAGACAGTTATGATAGGGTAAGATAGATATGATAGGGTAAGATAGATATGATAGGTTAAGATAGACAGTTATGATAGGGTAAGATAGACAGTTATGATAGGGTAAGATATATATGATAGGGTAAGATATATATGATAGGGTAAGATATATATGATAGGGTAAGATAGACAGTTATGATAGGGTAAGATATATATGATAGGGTAAGATAGACATGATAGGGTAAGATAGATATGATAGGGTAAGAAAGATATGATAGGGTAAGATAGATATGATAGGGTAAGATAGACAGTTATATGATAGGTTAAGATAGACAGTTATGATAGGGTAAGATAGACAGTTATGATAGGGTAAGATAGACATGATAGGGTAAGATAGATATGATAGGGTAAGATAGATATGATAGGGTAAGATAGATATGATAGGGTAATATAGATATGATAGGGTAATATAGACATGATAGGGTAAGATGGACAGTTATGATAGGGTAAGATAGACAGTTATGATAGGGTAAGATAGACATGATAGGGTAAGATAGACATGATAGGGTAAGATAGACATGATAGGGTAAGATAGACAGTCGTGATAGGATAAGATAGATATTATCGGGTACGATAGATAAGAATGGGTAAGATAGACAGTTATGATAGGGTAAGATAGACAGTTATATGATAGGGTAAGATAGACAGTTATATGATAGGGTAAGATAGACAGTCGTGATAGGATAAGATAGATATGATCGGGTAAGATAGATATGATCGGGTAAGACAGTTATGATAGGGTAAGATAGATGTGATAGGGTAAGATAGAGAAGATAGCTTACCCTATCATATCTATCTTACCCTATGTCCTGACGATGCCCTTTCTGGGTGTAGATCGTGGCTTCCTCCTCTCTCACTCTCTCCTACACCCAGGTTCTGTTATCTCAGGTTGCAAATTGCTTGGTGAGACTCACTTCCCCTTTTCATGCAGAGAGAGAGACCAAAGAGTGAACAAAGGATTTTACTTGGCCGAACTCCTAAATCCCCAAAATGGGAAAATGAAACTATATGTCTACTTGTGAGAATGTGGGAAGGGTCCGTGGACACTTAAGGGACAGTTATGTTGAGTGTGTTTCATTTGGTGACCTCACGAAGGACAGGAAACAGACGCAACTATGTCTCTGAATGTGTACATTTCTCAATTACGGTGTTGGCATCTAATTCTTGTATAAAATTAATGAGTAAAGATGAAACAATTAGTGAAATGATGTAATGTGATGTTAACCTTTAATTTTAAGAGAATTGTATTCCCTGTAAAGTTGAACTAGTCAGTGGCCCCGCCCCTGTGAGCACAGACATGATCTGGATCGCCTCTTCTACTGTTACGAACAAAAGCTCCTCCTGAGAAAATCATCTTCAGACTAAGCAAACCAACAAACAACGTGAGCTGTGATTACGAATACTTAAGACTAACGCATACCTCGATTAGTAAACTGAGGTGGCACAGGTTTGAGTACCAAGACTAGAAAACCATACCACTTGGAGCGTTGGCTACACGGCTGGAACTCTGAGACTATCGATCCCTACAGAATAAGAGCAAATCTTAGATACTAACTACTAGTCTGCAGCTAGAAATGATGTAAACCTGGGATGCGAAAACCGACAACCGCCAAAACATCCATTCTGTGAAAACATTTCCGAACGGTACTCTGAAGTATCCATTCTAACCGAGAAATACTACTTCAGGGAAACAGAAAGAGAGAGAGAGAGACTCAGATGAACTCTCCAGCAGACGGACCGGATTCCAACAGAGAAGACATCAATTACATACACCGTAAATATGTACTTGCAATTATTCTCGAATGAGCGGCCATTCATGTGCGAAGGATTAGCATTTCAAAGTCTATGATTATAGACTGTGTAATGAATGCATTTCGTTTTACCTGCTCTTTCTCAGTCCACACCCCCTTCCTTTTGATGCAGACAAGTCCTGTTCGTTCCTAATTCTCATTCGCTATTGAATTTCCTGTAATTTTTGGATTCAGACATAAGCACATTTTCTATTTTTCAATCGTTGTGTTAATATACATTTATATATATATTAATAAAAAAATAAATATATATATGAAACTAATTGTCATTCCCACTACCTGACTACATCAAACACACATATTGTCTCCGCTGTCTGTACTAGAGTGTTTGGCCGACCTTCCCAGACATCCCCCAGCCAGACAGTGTGTGTGTATCAGGATGTATTGACAGCTGTGTGTTGTGGGTTTGCTGGCTGTCTGGCTAGCCCAACAGGCTTAGAGGCAGAACCCTGACACAACCCTACTCCCACACTGATCTGCAGATACAACCCTGCTCCCACACACAACCAATGGCTGGTGGGAACAGAAAGGAAACAACCAATGACTGGTGGGAACAGAAAGGAAACAACCAATGACTGGTGGGAACAGAAAGGAAACAACCAATGACTGGTGGGAACAGAAAGGAAACAACCAATGACTGGAGGGAACAGAAAGGAAACAACCAATGGCTGGTGGGAACAGCAAGGAAACAACCAATGGCTGGTGGGAACAGCAAGGAAACAACCAATGACTGGTGGGAACAGAAAGGAAACAACCAATGACTGGAGGGAACAGAAAGGAAACAACCAATGACTGGAGGGAACAGAAAGGAAACAACCAATGACTGGTGGGAACAGAAAGGAAACAACCAATGACTGGTGGGAACAGAAAGGAAACAACCAATGACTGGAGGGAACAGAAAGGAAACAACCAATGGCTGGTGGGAACAGAAAGGAAACAACCAATGACTGGTGGGAACAGAAAGGAAACAACCAATGACTGGTGGGAACAGAAAGGAAACAACCAATGACTGGAGGCAACAGAAAGGAAACAACCAATGGCTGGTGGGAACAGAAAGGAAACAAACAATGACTGCTGGGAACAGGAAGGAAACAACCAATGACTGGAGGGAACAGAAAGGAAACAACCAATGGCTGGTGGGAACAGCAAGGAAACAACCAATGGCTGGTGGGAACAGAAAGGAAACAACCAATGACTGGTGGGAACAGAAAGGAAACAACCAATGACTGGAGGGAACAGAAAGGAAACAACCAATGACTGGAGGGAACAGGAAGGAAACAGTAAACATTACTGAAGGAGGAGAAGTGAATAGAGGACAGAGAAGATAAATAATGATACAGTGAATGCGGCCCAAATGCCCAAATGGACACTTTTCCCAACATTTATAGGGCCCTTGTCTAAAGAACTGCACTATATAGGGAATAGGGCTCTGGTCTATAGTAGTACACTATATAGTGAATAGGGCTCTGGTCTATAGTAGTACCACTATATAGGGAATAGGGTTCTGGTCTATAATAGTACCACTATATAGGGAATAGGGCTCTGGTCTATAGTAGTACACTATATAGGGAATAGGGTTCTGGTCTATAGTAGTACCACTATATAGGGAACAGGGCTCTAGTCAAAAGTAGTGCACTATATAGGGAATACGGCTCTGGTCTAATGTAGTGCACTACATAGGGAATAGGGCACCATTTGGGACAGTATTGTCACGTTGAAATATTAAGTCAGTCTTCCATCTGTACCTGATTCATCATCAGAATAGTTTTTTTCTCAGACCTTTCTAAGGACAGATTAATATGTTGCAGAACATACAACGTGGCCGTCACATGTTTAAGGGCTGCCTGAGAGCTCAGAGCCATTGTTTCACAAGTCAAACAGGTAGTCATTATTGAAAACACCAGAGAGACAGAGATAATACACTGAAGGAGAAATAACAGTGGGACAGAGTAGAGTCAAACAGCAATAAGGAGTCCAGAGAGACAGTAAGGGTCTCTACAGTGGCCCTGAAGTGCAAAGCAGCTTTTAAAAATGTAGTGACAGCAGAGAGAAGTTAGGTGTGACAATCAGTTCATGTGTAAACAGCATGCTACAATGGGGACTCACAAGTCTGGAGGCTTTAGATGGTTTCAGATGGATTTGACTAGCAATGACAGAGAGTGGAGACTGTTGCCTACGGTGAAGAGACAGGCTGTGGAAACAGTAGGAGATGACAGTAGTTAAGGAGGTGTGAGAGAGGGGGTGAGGGTGTGGAGGGGGTGTGAGAGAAGGGGTGAGGGTGTTGAGGAGGTGTGAGAGGGGGGGTGAGGGGGTTGAAGAGGTGTGAGAGAAGGGGTGAGGGTGTGGAGGAGGTGTGAGAGAGGGGTGAGGGTGTGGAGGAGGTGTGAGAGAGGGGGTGAAGATGTGGAGGGGGTGTGAGAGAGGAGGATAGTGGTTATTATGGGGCTAGAGAGAGAGAGAGACTGAGAGGATAGTGCTTATTATGGGGCTAGAGAGAAAGAGAGACTGAGAGGATAGTGCTTATTATGGGGCTAGAGAGAGAGAGAGAGAGAGAGAGAGAGAGATACTGAGAGGACAGTAGTTATTATGGGGCTGAGAGAGAGAGAGAGAGAGAGACTAAGATGACAGTAGTTATTATGGGGCTGAGAGAGAGAGAGAGAGAGAGAGAGAGAGAGAGAGAGAGAGAGAGAGAGACTAAGATGACAGTAGTTATTATGGGGCTGGAGAGAGAGCGAGACAGAGGACAGTAGTTATTATGGGGCTGGAGAGAGAGAGAGACAGAGGACAGTAGTTAGTATGGGGCTGGAGAGAGAGAGAGACAGAGAGAGAGATAGACAGAGGACAGTAGTTATTAGGGGCCTGGAGAGAGAGAAAGACAGAGGACAGTAGTTATTATGGGGCTGGAGAGAGAGAGAGGCAGAGAGAGAGAGAGGGAGACGGAGAGACAGAGGACAGTAGTTATTATGGGTCTGGAGAGAGAGAGAGACAGAGAGAGAGAGAGACAGAGGACAGTAGTTATTATGGGGCTGGAGAGAGAGAGAGACTAAGAGGACAGTAGTTATTATGGGGCTGAGAGAGAGAGACTAAGAGGACAGTAGTTATTATGGGGCTGGAGAGAGAGAGACAGCGAGAGAGAGACAGAGGACAGTAGTTATTATGGGGCTGGAGAGAGAGAGAGACAGAGGACAGTAGTTATTATGGGGCTGGAGAGAGAGAGACAGAGGACAGTAGTTATTATGGGGCTGGAGAGAGAGAGACAGAGAGAGAGAGAGACAGAGGACAGTAGTTGTTATGGGGCTGGAGAGAGAGAGAGACACAATTACTTGACACATTGGAAAGAATTAACAAAAAAACAGAGCAAACTAGAATGCTATTTGGCCCTAAACAGAGAGTACACAGCGGCAGAATACCTGACCACTGTGACTGACCCAAAATTAAGGAAAGCTTTGACTATGTACAGACTCAGTGAGCATAGCCTTGCTATTGAGAAAGGCCGCCGTAGGCAGACATGGCTCTCAAGAGAAGACAGGCTATGTGCTCACTGCCCACAAAATGAGGTGGAAACTGAGCTGCACTTCCTAACCTCCTGCCCAATGTATGACCATATTAGAGAGACATATTTCCCTCAGATTACACAGAAATTCCACAGTGTGCCATCACAGCAGCAAGATTTGTGACCTGTTGCCACGGGAAAAGGGCAACCAGTGAAGAACACACACCATTGTAAATACAACCCATATTTATGCTTATTTATTTTATCTTGTGTCCTTTAACCATTTGTACATTGTTAAAACACTGTATATATATATAATATGACATTTGTAATGTCTTTACTGTTTTGAAACCTCTGTATGTGTAATGTTTACTGTTAATTTTTGTTGTTTTTCACTTTATATATTCACTTTGTATGTTGTCTACCTCACTTGCTTTGGCAATGTTAACACATGTTTCCCATGCCAATAAAGCCCTTGAATTGAATTGAATTGAATTGAGAGCGAGAGAGAGAGAGACAGAGGACAGTAGTTATTATGGGGCTGGAGAGAGAGAGACAGAGGACAGTAGTTATTATGGGGCTGGAGAGAGAGAGACAGAGGACAGTAGGTATTATGGGGCTGGAGAGAGAGGCAGTGACGAGGCAAGTGGAGACTGCAGGGGAGGAGGACACTTTATGACTACTTTCCCCCTCCGAGTCAAATACACACTGCTACCACCCAAAACTGATTTGTGCTGGAGACAAGAAGGCATAGCTGGAGAAACTGGAGAAAGAGTCTCTGCACACTTCCAGTAAAATAGAAGTAGAGCCGCCAATCAGCCAGCCAGTGACTAAGCCTTATCGTTAATGAGCAGTGGACTGGTCTATGTCCCTTGGTGATTGACGTTATTATTCTGGTCCTGCCTCAGTAGAGGGTTGAAACAGACTGTCTGGCTATAGTGTTCAGCAGTAGAGCATCTGCAGATGGACTGTCTGGCTATAGTGTTCAGCAGTAGACCAGTAGAGCATCTGCAGATGGACTGTCTGGCTATAGTGTTCAGCAGTAGAGCATCTGCAGATGGACTGTCTGGATATAGTGTTCAGCAGTAGAGCATCTGCAGATGGACTGTCCGGATTGACTGTCTGGATATAGTGTTCAGCAGTAGAGCATCTGCAGATGGACTGTCTGGATTGACTGTCTGGATATAGTGTTCAGCAGTAGAGCATCTGCAGATGGACTGTCTGGATATAGTGTTCAGCAGTAGAGCATCTGCAGATGGACTGTCTGGCTATAGTGTTCAGCAGTAGAGCATCTGCAGATGGACTGTCTGGCTATAGTGTTCAGCAGTAGAGCATCTGCAGATGGACTGTCTGGCTATAGTGTTCAGCAGTAGAGCATCTGCAGATGGACTGTCTGGCTATAGTGTTCAGCAGTAGAGCATCTGCAGATGGACTGTCTGGATATAGTGTTCAGCAGTAGAGCATCTGCAGATGGACTGTCTGGATATAGTGTTCAGCAGTAGAGCATCTGCAGATGGACTGTCTGGCTATAGTGTTCAGCAGTAGAGCATCTGCAGATGGACTGTCTGGATATAGTGTTCAGCAGTAGAGCATCTGCAGATGGACTGTCCAAATAAAGTGTGGCCTCTCTCTTTCTCTCCCTTTTTCTCTCTCTGCCCCCCCCCCCATCTCCCTCCTCACACTCTCTCTCTCAATTAAATGTAAATTATTATTGTTTCGACATGTATTCAACACCTCATTTTTGCCACTAAACAGTCTCCATTTAAACTTCCATAACTTTTTTTCAGCTGGTCCTGGGGGACCTTCAAACGTGTCTTGCCTTTGGGAGTCCGAGAGCAAACATGGAGAACATCAACATGTTCGTAAGAGTCTCGTCTTTCCATAGATGGGTCATAATAGTTAGCCAATACGCAACCTAACAAATTTTGTGAGACAAACATCGCTCTAGCTCTCTCACCGTTCACCGCAGATGTCCCGTAGTCTAACAAACATCGCTCTAGCTCTCTCACCGTTCACTTCAGATGTCCCATAGTCGAACAAACATCGCTCTAGCTCTGTCACCGTTCACCGCAGATGTCCCATAGTCGAACAAACATCGCTCTAGCTCTCTCACCGTTCACCGCAGATGTCCCATAGTCGAACAAACAGCTCTGTCACCGTTCATCGCAGATGTCCCATAGTCGAACAAACATCGCTCTAGCTCTGTCACCGTTCACCGCAGATGTCCCATAGTCGAACAAACATCGCTCTAGCTCTCTCACCGTTCACCGCAGATGTCCCATAGTCGAACAAACATCGCTCTAGCTCTGTCACCGTTCACCGCAGATGTCCCGTAGTCAAACAAACATCGCTCTAGCTCTCTCACCGTTCACTTCAGATGTCCCGTAGTCGAACAAACATCGCTCTAGCTCTGTCACCGTTCACCGCAGATGCGGAAGTGCGACATTGGCGGACGCGATGGATTGAGACAAAGAAATATATTTCTATCTTAAACTGACAGATTTCTTACAGTTAAAAAAAAATATATACTAATTAAATCTCCGCAGTGGCGTGAACATCAACTCTAGGGGGTTAATGAAAAGTACAACTCCCTTCATCCCAGCGTCCCACATATTTCTTGACATTTCTCTGGTGATTGATTTGATTTCTCTCTAGAGAAATGGTGCAATCAAAATGGAATTCAAGTAATTAAACCAACTTTGGGCAATTAGTTGTTTATTTAGCATATTTCTGGTTCGCAAAACACTACCGGGGGGGGGGGGGGGGGGGGTTGCAGGGAGATTGAGGGAGACTGGGGATGATTGGGGGAGTGTGGGAGAGACAACAGTGCTTATTGAGGGACTATTGAGAGTCGGGAGGCCGAGGGAGAGCGTGGGTGACACAGCCTGCAGTTATTGTAGAGAGGCGTGAGAGACTGCAGACGAGGACAGAGTGTAGTAGAGGAGAACACAACAGAGTGGAGACCAGGACAGAGTGGAGACCAGGACAGAGTGGAGACCAGGACAGAGTGGAGACCAGGACAGAGTGGAGACCAGGACTGAGTGGAGACCAGGACTGAATAGAGAACAGGAATGAATAGAGAATAGGACAGATTGTAGTAGAGGAGAACATTCAATGGGGAATCTCTCTCTATCTTTCTCTCTGTACTCGTGTACTATAGCAGAGAGAAGGAAATTATATGATGTGACAATGAGAGAGATTGAATGGGATGTTGGACTAAATCTAGATAAAGCAATAATGGGAACTCAGAGAGCAGGCTGACGTCAACTAGATAGAGAGAGAGAGAGAGAGAGAAGAAGGGGTGAAGAAGAGGGAGAGAGAGGAGAGGGAGAGAGAGGAGAGCGAGAGAGAGGAGAGAGGAGAGAGAGGGGAGAGGAGAGAGGAGAGAGAGGAGAGAGGAGAGAGAGAGAGGAGAGCGAGATGGAGACTAAAGTATTTATATTAATGCAGCTGGGGAGAAGTGCAGGGTAAAACGTTGATATGCTTGACAATGCCCTCATTCAGTTTGGCCAAGACTATATTAATCAGCTCTACTGTTCCTCAACACACTGCAGTATCCAAATACAGTGTGTGAATATCAAACATCTGTATTCTACACTGCAGTATCCAAATACACTTGGTGAATGCCAAATATCAGAAGTTTGCATTTAGCTTCATGAGAGGTAAACAGAGGATAAGATTGTCAACAGGCATGTTTAATCTTGATGTCACGTGTACGCAGGGAGTCAGGAAGCAGAGAGTCATGGAGCAGGGAGTCAGGGAGCAGAGAGTCATGGAGCATGGAGTCAGGAAGCAGAGAGTCATGGAGCATTGAGTAAGGAAGCAGAGAGTCATGGAGTCCGTAAGCAGGGAGTCAGGAAGCAGGGAGTCAGAGAGCAGAGAGTCATGGAGTCCGTAAGCAGGGAGTCAGGAAGCAGGGAGTCAGGGAGCAGAGAGTCATGGAGTCCGTAAGCAGGGAGTCAGGAAGCAGGGAGTCAGGGAGCAGAGAGTCATGGAGTCCGTAAGCAGGGAGTCAGGGAGCAGAGAGTCAGGGAGCAGAGAGTCATGGAGTCCGTAAGCAGGGAGTCAGGAAGCAGAGAGTCAGGGAGCAGAGAGTCATGGAGTCCGTAAGCAGGGAGTCAGGGAGCAGAGAGTCATGGAGTCCGTAAGCAGGGAGTCAGGAAGCAGGGAGTCAGGGAGCAGAGAGTCATGGAGTCCGTAAGCAGGGAGTCAGGGAGCAGGGAGTCAGGGAGCAGAGAGTCATGGAGTCCGTAAGCAGGGAGTCAGGGAGCAGAGAGTCATGGAGTCTGTAAGCAGGGAGTCAGGGAGCAGAGAGTCAGGGATCAGAGAGTCATGGAGTCCGTAAGCAGGGAGTCAGGGAGCAGAGAGTCAGGGAGCAGAGAGTCAGGGAGCAGAGAGTCAGGGAGCAGACAGTCATGGAGTCCGTAAGAAGGGAGTCAGGGAGCAAAGAGTCATGGAGCAGAGAGTCAGGAAGCAGAGAGTCATGGAGTCCGTAAGCAGGGAGTCAGGAAGCAGAGAGTCATGGAGTCCGTAAGCAGGGAGTCAGGAAGCAGAGAGTCAGGGAGCAGAGAGTCAGGGAGCAGAGAGTAAGGGAGCAGAGAGTCATGGAGTCAGGGAGTCAGGGAGCAGGGAGTCAGGGAGAAGGGAGTCAGGAAGCAGAGAGTCAGGAAGCAGGGAGTCAGGGAGAAGGGAGTCAGGAAGCAGGGAGTCAGGAAGCAGAGAATCATGGAGTCCGTAAGCAGGGAGTCAGGACACAGAGAGTCAGGGGGTAGGGAGTCAGGGAGCAGAGAGTCAGAAAGCAGAGAGGCAGAGAGTCAGGGAGCAGGGAGTCAGGAAGCAGGGAGTCATGGAGTCCATAAGCAGGGAGTCAGGGAGAAGGGAGTCAGGAAGCAGGGAGTCAGGAAGCAGAGAGTCATGGAGTCCGTAAGCAGGGAGTCAGGAAGCAGGGAGTTATGGAGTCCGTAAGCAGGGAGTCAGGGAGCAGAGAGTCAGAGGGCAGGGAGTCAGAAAGCAGATAGTCAGGAAGCAGGGAGTCAGGGAGCAGGGAGTCAGGGAGCAGGGAGTCAGGGAGCAGGCAGTCAGGGAGCAGGGAGTCAGGAAGCAGGGAGTCAGGAAGCAGGGAGTCAGGAAGCAGGGAGTCAGGGAGCAGAGAGTCAGAAAGCAGAGAGTCATGGAGTCCGTAAGCAGCGAGTCAAGAAATCGGGAATTGAGTAAGCAGAGAGTTAGGGAACAGAGAGTCAGGAAGTAGAGAGGCAAGAAGTCAGGAAGCAGAGAGTCAGGGAGTAGAGAGTCAGGGAGCAGAGAGTCATGTAGTCCGTAAGCAGGGAGTCAGGGAGCAGAGAGTCAGGGAGCAGAGAGTCAGGGAGCAGAGAGTCATGGTGTCCGTAAGCAGGGAGTCAGGGAGCAGAGAGTCAGGGAGCAGAGAGTCAGGGAGTCAGGGAGCAGAGAGTCAGAAAGCAGAGAGGCAGGGAGTCAGGAAGCAGGGATTCAGGAAGCAGGGAGTCAGGGGGCAGGGACTCAGAAAGCAGAGAGTCAGGAAGCAGGGAGTCAGGGAGCAGGGAGTCAGGAAGCAGAGAATCATGGAGTCCGTAAGTAGGGAGTCAGGAAGCAGAGAGTCAGGGGGCAGGGACTCAGAAAGCAGAGAGTCAGGAAGCAGGGAGTCAGGGAGCAGGGAGAAGGGAGTCAGGAAGCAGGGAGTCAGGAAGCAGAGAGTCAGGAAGCGGGGAGTCAGGGAGAAGGGAGTCAGGAAGCAGGGAGTCAGAAAGCAGAGAGTCAGGAAGCAGGGAGTCAGGGAGCAGGGAGTCAGGGAGCAGGGAGTCAGGGAGCAGGGAGTCAGGAAGCAGGGAGTCAGGAAGCAGGGAGTCAGGGACCAATGGCTGGTGGGAACAGAAAGGAAACAAACAATGACTGCTGGGAACAGGAAGGAAACAACCAATGACTGGAGGGAACAGAAAGGAAACAACCAATGGCTGGTGGGAACAGCAAGGAAACAACCAATGGCTGGTGGGAACAGAAAGGAAACAACCAATGACTGGTGGGAACAGAAAGGAAACAACCAATGACTGGAGGGAACAGAAAGGAAACAACCAATGACTGGAGGGAACAGGAAGGAAACAGTAAACATTACTGAAGGAGGAGAAGTGAATAGAGGACAGAGAAGATAAATAATGATACAGTGAATGCGGCCCAAATGCCCAAATGGACACTTTTCCCAACATTTATAGGGCCCTTGTCTAAAGAACTGCACTATATAGGGAATAGGGCTCTGGTCTATAGTAGTACACTATATAGTGAATAGGGCTCTGGTCTATAGTAGTACCACTATATAGGGAATAGGGTTCTGGTCTATAATAGTACCACTATATAGGCAATAGGGCTCTGGTCTATAGTAGTACACTATATAGGGAATAGGGTTCTGGTCTATAGTAGTACCACTATATAGGGAACAGGGCTCTAGTCAAAAGTAGTGCACTATATAGGGAATACGGCTCTGGTCTAATGTAGTGCACTACATAGGGAATAGGGCACCATTTGGGACAGTATGTCACGTTGAAATATTAGGTCAGTCTTCCATCTGTACCTGATTCATCATCAGAATAGTTTTTTTCTCAGACCTTTCTAAGGACAGATTAATATGTTGCAGAACATACAACGTGGCCGTCACATGTTTAAGGGCTGCCTGAGAGCTCAGAGCCATTGTTTCACAAGTCAAACAGGTAGTCATTATTGAAAACACCAGAGAGACAGAGATAATACACTGAAGGAGAAATAACAGTGGGACAGAGTAGAGTCAAACAGCAATAAGGAGTCCAGAGAGACAGTAAGGGTCTCTACAGTGGCCCTGAAGTGCAAAGCAGCTTTTAAAAATGTAGTGACAGCAGAGAGAAGTTAGGTGTGACAATCAGTTCATGTGTAAACAGCATGCTACAATGGGGACTCACAAGTCTGGAGGCTTTAGATGGTTTCAGATGGATTTGACTAGCAATGACAGAGAGTGGAGACTGTTGCCTACGGTGAAGAGACAGGCTGTGGAAACAGTAGGAGATGACAGTAGTTAAGGAGGTGTGAGAGAGGGGGTGAGGGTGTGGAGGGGGTGTGAGAGAAGGGGTGAGGGTGTTGAGGAGGTGTGAGAGGGGGGGTGAGGGGGTTGAAGAGGTGTGAGAGAAGGGGTGAGGGTGTGGAGGAGGTGTGAGAGAGGGGTGAGGGTGTGGAGGAGGTGTGAGAGAGGGGGTGAAGATGTGGAGGGGGTGTGAGAGAGGAGGATAGTGGTTATTATGGGGCTAGAGAGAGAGAGAGACTGAGAGGATAGTGCTTATTATGGGGCTAGAGAGAAAGAGAGACTGAGAGGATAGTGCTTATTATGGGGCTAGAGAGAGAGAGAGAGAGAGAGAGAGAGATACTGAGAGGACAGTAGTTATTATGGGGCTGAGAGAGAGAGAGAGAGAGAGACTAAGATGACAGTAGTTATTATGGGGCTGAGAGAGAGAGAGAGAGAGAGAGAGAGAGAGAGAGAGAGAGAGAGAGAGACTAAGATGACAGTAGTTATTATGGGGCTGGAGAGAGAGCGAGACAGAGGACAGTAGTTATTATGGGGCTGGAGAGAGAGAGAGACAGAGGACAGTAGTTAGTATGGGGCTGGAGAGAGAGAGAGACAGAGAGAGAGATAGACAGAGGACAGTAGTTATTAGGGGCCTGGAGAGAGAGAAAGACAGAGGACAGTAGTTATTATGGGGCTGGAGAGAGAGAGAGGCAGAGAGAGAGAGAGGGAGACGGAGAGACAGAGGACAGTAGTTATTATGGGTCTGGAGAGAGAGAGAGACAGAGAGAGAGAGAGACAGAGGACAGTAGTTATTATGGGGCTGGAGAGAGAGAGAGACTAAGAGGACAGTAGTTATTATGGGGCTGAGAGAGAGAGACTAAGAGGACAGTAGTTATTATGGGGCTGGAGAGAGAGAGACAGCGAGAGAGAGACAGAGGACAGTAGTTATTATGGGGCTGGAGAGAGAGAGAGACAGAGGACAGTAGTTATTATGGGGCTGGAGAGAGAGAGACAGAGGACAGTAGTTATTATGGGGCTGGAGAGAGAGAGACAGAGAGAGAGAGAGACAGAGGACAGTAGTTGTTATGGGGCTGGAGAGAGAGAGAGACACAATTACTTGACACATTGGAAAGAATTAACAAAAAAACAGAGCAAACTAGAATGCTATTTGGCCCTAAACAGAGAGTACACAGCGGCAGAATACCTGACCACTGTGACTGACCCAAAATTAAGGAAAGCTTTGACTATGTACAGACTCAGTGAGCATAGCCTTGCTATTGAGAAAGGCCGCCGTAGGCAGACATGGCTCTCAAGAGAAGACAGGCTATGTGCTCACTGCCCACAAAATGAGGTGGAAACTGAGCTGCACTTCCTAACCTCCTGCCCAATGTATGACCATATTAGAGAGACATATTTCCCTCAGATTACACAGAAATTCCACAGTGTGCCATCACAGCAGCAAGATTTGTGACCTGTTGCCACGGGAAAAGGGCAACCAGTGAAGAACACACACCATTGTAAATACAACCCATATTTATGCTTATTTATTTTATCTTGTGTCCTTTAACCATTTGTACATTGTTAAAACACTGTATATATATATAATATGACATTTGTAATGTCTTTACTGTTTTGAAACCTCTGTATGTGTAATGTTTACTGTTAATTTTTGTTGTTTTTCACTTTATATATTCACTTTGTATGTTGTCTACCTCACTTGCTTTGGCAATGTTAACACATGTTTCCCATGCCAATAAAGCCCTTGAATTGAATTGAATTGAATTGAGAGCGAGAGAGAGAGAGACAGAGGACAGTAGTTATTATGGGGCTGGAGAGAGAGAGACAGAGGACAGTAGTTATTATGGGGCTGGAGAGAGAGAGACAGAGGACAGTAGGTATTATGGGGCTGGAGAGAGAGGCAGTGACGAGGCAAGTGGAGACTGCAGGGGAGGAGGACACTTTATGACTACTTTCCCCCTCCGAGTCAAATACACACTGCTACCACCCAAAACTGATTTGTGCTGGAGACAAGAAGGCATAGCTGGAGAAACTGGAGAAAGAGTCTCTGCACACTTCCAGTAAAATAGAAGTAGAGCCGCCAATCAGCCAGCCAGTGACTAAGCCTTATCGTTAATGAGCAGTGGACTGGTCTATGTCCCTTGGTGATTGACGTTATTATTCTGGTCCTGCCTCAGTAGAGGGTTGAAACAGACTGTCTGGCTATAGTGTTCAGCAGTAGAGCATCTGCAGATGGACTGTCTGGCTATAGTGTTCAGCAGTAGACCAGTAGAGCATCTGCAGATGGACTGTCTGGCTATAGTGTTCAGCAGTAGAGCATCTGCAGATGGACTGTCTGGATATAGTGTTCAGCAGTAGAGCATCTGCAGATGGACTGTCCGGATTGACTGTCTGGATATAGTGTTCAGCAGTAGAGCATCTGCAGATGGACTGTCTGGATTGACTGTCTGGATATAGTGTTCAGCAGTAGAGCATCTGCAGATGGACTGTCTGGATATAGTGTTCAGCAGTAGAGCATCTGCAGATGGACTGTCTGGCTATAGTGTTCAGCAGTAGAGCATCTGCAGATGGACTGTCTGGCTATAGTGTTCAGCAGTAGAGCATCTGCAGATGGACTGTCTGGCTATAGTGTTCAGCAGTAGAGCATCTGCAGATGGACTGTCTGGCTATAGTGTTCAGCAGTAGAGCATCTGCAGATGGACTGTCTGGATATAGTGTTCAGCAGTAGAGCATCTGCAGATGGACTGTCTGGATATAGTGTTCAGCAGTAGAGCATCTGCAGATGGACTGTCTGGCTATAGTGTTCAGCAGTAGAGCATCTGCAGATGGACTGTCTGGATATAGTGTTCAGCAGTAGAGCATCTGCAGATGGACTGTCCAAATAAAGTGTGGCCTCTCTCTTTCTCTCCCTTTTTCTCTCTCTGCCCCCCCCCCCATCTCCCTCCTCACACTCTCTCTCTCAATTAAATGTAAATTATTATTGTTTCGACATGTATTCAACACCTCATTTTTGCCACTAAACAGTCTCCATTTAAACTTCCATAACTTTTTTTCAGCTGGTCCTGGGGGACCTTCAAACGTGTCTTGCCTTTGGGAGTCCGAGAGCAAACATGGAGAACATCAACATGTTCGTAAGAGTCTCGTCTTTCCATAGATGGGTCATAATAGTTAGCCAATACGCAACCTAACAAATTTTGTGAGACAAACATCGCTCTAGCTCTCTCACCGTTCACCGCAGATGTCCCGTAGTCTAACAAACATCGCTCTAGCTCTCTCACCGTTCACTTCAGATGTCCCATAGTCGAACAAACATCGCTCTAGCTCTGTCACCGTTCACCGCAGATGTCCCATAGTCGAACAAACATCGCTCTAGCTCTCTCACCGTTCACCGCAGATGTCCCATAGTCGAACAAACAGCTCTGTCACCGTTCACCGCAGATGTCCCATAGTCGAACAAACATCGCTCTAGCTCTGTCACCGTTCACCGCAGATGTCCCATAGTCGAACAAACATCGCTCTAGCTCTCTCACCGTTCACCGCAGATGTCCCATAGTCGAACAAACATCGCTCTAGCTCTGTCACCGTTCACCGCAGATGTCCCGTAGTCAAACAAACATCGCTCTAGCTCTCTCACCGTTCACTTCAGATGTCCCGTAGTCGAACAAACATCGCTCTAGCTCTGTCACCGTTCACCGCAGATGCGGAAGTGCGACATTGGCGGACGCGATGGATTGAGACAAAGAAATATATTTCTATCTTAAACTGACAGATTTCTTACAGTTAAAAAAAAATATATACTAATTAAATCTCCGCAGTGGCGTGAACATCAACTCTAGGGGGTTAATGAAAAGTACAACTCCCTTCATCCCAGCGTCCCACATATTTCTTGACATTTCTCTGGTGATTGATTTGATTTCTCTCTAGAGAAATGGTGCAATCAAAATGGAATTCAAGTAATTAAACCAACTTTGGGCAATTAGTTGTTTATTTAGCATATTTCTGGTTCGCAAAACACTACCGGGGGGGGGGGGGGGGGGGGGGGGTTGCAGGGAGATTGAGGGAGACTGGGGATGATTGGGGGAGTGTGGGAGAGACAACAGTGCTTATTGAGGGACTATTGAGAGTCGGGAGGCCGAGGGAGAGCGTGGGTGACACAGCCTGCAGTTATTGTAGAGAGGCGTGAGAGACTGCAGACGAGGACAGAGTGTAGTAGAGGAGAACACAACAGAGTGGAGACCAGGACAGAGTGGAGACCAGGACAGAGTGGAGACCAGGACAGAGTGGAGACCAGGACAGAGTGGAGACCAGGACTGAGTGGAGACCAGGACTGAATAGAGAACAGGAATGAATAGAGAATAGGACAGATTGTAGTAGAGGAGAACATTCAATGGGGAATCTCTCTCTATCTTTCTCTCTGTACTCGTGTACTATAGCAGAGAGAAGGAAATGATATGATGTGACAATGAGAGAGATTGAATGGGATGTTGGACTAAATCTAGATAAAGCAATAATGGGAACTCAGAGAGCAGGCTGACGTCAACTAGATAGAGAGAGAGAGAGAGAGAGAAGAAGGGGTGAAGAAGAGGGAGAGAGAGGAGAGGGAGAGAGAGGAGAGCGAGAGAGAGGAGAGAGGAGAGAGAGGGGAGAGGAGAGAGGAGAGAGAGGAGAGAGGAGAGAGAGAGAGGAGAGCGAGATGGAGACTAAAGTATTTATATTAATGCAGCTGGGGAGAAGTGCAGGGTAAAACGTTGATATGCTTGACAATGCCCTCATTCAGTTTGGCCAAGACTATATTAATCAGCTCTACTGTTCCTCAACACACTGCAGTATCCAAATACAGTGTGTGAATATCAAACATCTGTATTCTACACTGCAGTATCCAAATACACTTGGTGAATGCCAAATATCAGAAGTTTGCATTTAGCTTCATGAGAGGTAAACAGAGGATAAGATTGTCAACAGGCATGTTTAATCTTGATGTCACGTGTACGCAGGGAGTCAGGAAGCAGAGAGTCATGGAGCAGGGAGTCAGGGAGCAGAGAGTCATGGAGCATGGAGTCAGGAAGCAGAGAGTCATGGAGCATTGAGTAAGGAAGCAGAGAGTCATGGAGTCCGTAAGCAGGGAGTCAGGAAGCAGGGAGTCAGAGAGCAGAGAGTCATGGAGTCCGTAAGCAGGGAGTCAGGAAGCAGGGAGTCAGGGAGCAGAGAGTCATGGAGTCCGTAAGCAGGGAGTCAGGAAGCAGGGAGTCAGGGAGCAGAGAGTCATGGAGTCCGTAAGCAGGGAGTCAGGGAGCAGAGAGTCAGGGAGCAGAGAGTCATGGAGTCCGTAAGCAGGGAGTCAGGAAGCAGAGAGTCAGGGAGCAGAGAGTCATGGAGTCCGTAAGCAGGGAGTCAGGGAGCAGAGAGTCATGGAGTCCGTAAGCAGGGAGTCAGGAAGCAGGGAGTCAGGGAGCAGAGAGTCATGGAGTCCGTAAGCAGGGAGTCAGGGAGCAGGGAGTCAGGGAGCAGAGAGTCATGGAGTCCGTAAGCAGGGAGTCAGGGAGCAGAGAGTCATGGAGTCTGTAAGCAGGGAGTCAGGGAGCAGAGAGTCAGGGATCAGAGAGTCATGGAGTCCGTAAGCAGGGAGTCAGGGAGCAGAGAGTCAGGGAGCAGAGAGTCAGGGAGCAGAGAGTCAGGGAGCAGACAGTCATGGAGTCCGTAAGAAGGGAGTCAGGGAGCAAAGAGTCATGGAGCAGAGAGTCAGGAAGCAGAGAGTCATGGAGTCCGTAAGCAGGGAGTCAGGAAGCAGAGAGTCATGGAGTCCGTAAGCAGGGAGTCAGGAAGCAGAGAGTCAGGGAGCAGAGAGTCAGGGAGCAGAGAGTAAGGGAGCAGAGAGTCATGGAGTCAGGGAGTCAGGGAGCAGGGAGTCAGGGAGAAGGGAGTCAGGAAGCAGAGAGTCAGGAAGCAGGGAGTCAGGGAGAAGGGAGTCAGGAAGCAGGGAGTCAGGAAGCAGAGAATCATGGAGTCCGTAAGCAGGGAGTCAGGACACAGAGAGTCAGGGGGTAGGGAGTCAGGGAGCAGAGAGTCAGAAAGCAGAGAGGCAGAGAGTCAGGGAGCAGGGAGTCAGGAAGCAGGGAGTCATGGAGTCCATAAGCAGGGAGTCAGGGAGAAGGGAGTCAGGAAGCAGGGAGTCAGGAAGCAGAGAGTCATGGAGTCCGTAAGCAGGGAGTCAGGAAGCAGGGAGTTATGGAGTCCGTAAGCAGGGAGTCAGGGAGCAGAGAGTCAGAGGGCAGGGAGTCAGAAAGCAGATAGTCAGGAAGCAGGGAGTCAGGGAGCAGGGAGTCAGGGAGCAGGGAGTCAGGGAGCAGGCAGTCAGGGAGCAGGGAGTCAGGAAGCAGGGAGTCAGGAAGCAGGGAGTCAGGAAGCAGGGAGTCAGGGAGCAGAGAGTCAGAAAGCAGAGAGTCATGGAGTCCGTAAGCAGCGAGTCAAGAAATCGGGAATTGAGTAAGCAGAGAGTTAGGGAACAGAGAGTCAGGAAGTAGAGAGGCAAGAAGTCAGGAAGCAGAGAGTCAGGGAGTAGAGAGTCAGGGAGCAGAGAGTCATGTAGTCCGTAAGCAGGGAGTCAGGGAGCAGAGAGTCAGGGAGCAGAGAGTCAGGGAGCAGAGAGTCATGGTGTCCGTAAGCAGGGAGTCAGGGAGCAGAGAGTCAGGGAGCAGAGAGTCAGGGAGTCAGGGATCAGAGAGTCAGAAAGCAGAGAGGCAGGGAGTCAGGAAGCAGGGATTCAGGAAGCAGGGAGTCAGGGGGCAGGGACTCAGAAAGCAGAGAGTCAGGAAGCAGGGAGTCAGGGAGCAGGGAGTCAGGAAGCAGAGAATCATGGAGTCCGTAAGTAGGGAGTCAGGAAGCAGAGAGTCAGGGGGCAGGGACTCAGAAAGCAGAGAGTCAGGAAGCAGGGAGTCAGGGAGCAGGGAGAAGGGAGTCAGGAAGCAGGGAGTCAGGAAGCAGAGAGTCAGGAAGCGGGGAGTCAGGGAGAAGGGAGTCAGGAAGCAGGGAGTCAGAAAGCAGAGAGTCAGGAAGCAGGGAGTCAGGGAGCAGGGAGTCAGGGAGCAGGGAGTCAGGGAGCAGGGAGTCAGGAAGCAGGGAGTCAGGAAGCAGGGAGTCAGGGAGCAGAGAATCATGGAGTCCGTAAGCAGGGAGTCAGGACGCAGAGAGTCAGGGAGCAGGGAGTTAGGAAGCAGGGAGTCAGGAAGCAGGGAGTCAGGGAGCAGGGAGTCAGGGAGCAGAGAGTCAGAAAGCAGAGAGGCAGAGAGTCAGGGAGCAGGGAGTCAGGAAGCAGGGAGTCATGGAGTCCGTAAGCAGGGAGTCAGGGAGAAGGGAGTCAGGAAGCAGGGAGTCAGGAAGCAGAGAGTCATGGAGTCCATAAGCAGGGAGTCAGGAAGCAGGGAGTCATGGAGTCCGTAAGCAGGGAGTCAGGGAGCAGAGAGTCAGGGGGCAGGGAGTCAAAAAGCAGAGAGTCAGGAAGCAGGGAGTCAGGGAGCAGGGAGTCAGGGAGCAGGGAGTCAGGGAGCAGGCAGTCAGGGAGCAGGGAGTCAGGAAGCAGGGAGTCAGGGAGCAGGGAGAAGGGAATCAGCAAGCAGGGAGTCAGGAAGCAGGGAGTCAGGAAGCGGGGAGTCAGGGAGAAGGGAGTCAGGAAGCAGGGAGTCAGAAAGCAGGGAGTCAGTAAGCAGGGAGTCAGGGAGCAGGGAGTCAGGGAGCAGGGAGTCAGGGAGCAGGGAGTCAGGAAGCAGGGAGTCAGGAAGCAGGGAGTCAGGGAGCAGAGAATCATGGAGTCCGTAAGCAGGGAGTCAGGACGCAGAGAGTCAGGGGGTAGGGACTCAGAAAGCAGAGAGTCAGGAAGCAGGGAGTCAGGGAGCAGGGAGTCAGGGAGCAGAGAGTCAGAAAGCAGAGAGGCAGAGAGTCACGGAGCAGGGAGTCAGGAAGCAGGGAGTCATGGAGTCCGTAAGCAGGGAGTCAGGGAGAAGGGAGTCAGGAAGCAGGGAGTCAGGAAGCAGAGAGTCATGGAGTCCATAAGCAGGGAGTCAGGAAGCAGGGAGTCATGGAGTCCGTAAGCAGGGAGTCAGGGAGCAGAGAGTCAGGGGGCAGGGAGTCAAAAAACAGAGAGTCAGGAAGCAGGGAGTCAGGGAGCAGGGAGTCAGGGAGCAGGGAGTCAGGGAGCAGGCAGTCAGGGAGCAGGGAGTCAGGAAGCAGGGAGTCAGGAAGCAGGGAGTCAGGGAGCAGAGAGTCAGAAAGCAGAGAGTCATGGAGTCCGTAAGCAGGGAGTCAGGAAGTCGGGAATTCAGTAAGCAGAGAGTTAGGGAACAGAGAGTCAGGAAGTAGAGAGGCAAGGAGTCAGGAAGCAGAGAGTCAGGGAGCAGAGAGTCAGGGAGCAGAGAGTCAGGGAGCAGAGAGTCAGGGAGCAGAGAGTAAGGGAGCAGAGAGTCATGGAGTCTGTAAGCAGTGAGTCCGTAAGCAGGGAGTCAGGGAGCAGAGAGTCAGGGAGCAGAGAGTCAGGGAGTCAGGGAGGAGAGAGTCAGAAAGCAGAGAGGCAGGGAGTCAGGAAGCAGGGAGTCAGGAAGCAGGGAGTCAGGGGGCAGGGACTCAGAAAGCAGAGAGTCAGGAAGCAGGGAGTCAGGGAGCAGGGAGTCAGGGAGAAGGGAGTCAGGTAGCCGAGAGTCAAGAAGCAGGGAGTCAGGGAGAAGGGAGTCAGGAAGCAGGGAGTCAGGAAGCAGAGAATCATGGAGTCCGTAAGCAGGGAGTCAGGATGCAGAGATTCAGGGGGTAGGGACTCAGAAAGCAGAGAGTCAGGAAGCAGGGAGTCAGGGAGCAGGGAGTCAGGGAGCAGGGAGTCAGGAAGCAGGGAGTCAGGAAGCAGGGAGTCAGGGAGCAGGGAGTCAGGGAGCAGAGAGTCAGAAAGCAGAGAGGCAGAGAGTCAGGGAGCAGGGAGAAGGGAGTCAGGAAGCAGGGAGTCAGGAAGCAGAGAGTCAGGAAGCGGGGAGTCAGGGAGAAGGTAGTCAGGAAGCAGGGAGTCAGAAAGCAGAGAGTCAGGAAGCCGGGAGTCAGGGAGCAGGGAGTCAGGGAGCAGGGAGTCAGGGAGCAGAGAGTCAGGGAGCAGGGAGTCAGGAAGCAGGGAGTCAGGAAGCAGGGAGTCAGGGAGCAGGGAGTCAGGGAGCAGAGAGTCAGAAAGCAGAGAGGCAGAGAGTCAGGGAGCAGGGAGTCAGGAAGCAGGGAGTCATGGAGTCCGTAAGCAGGGAGTCAGGGAGAAGGGAGTCAGGAAGCAGGGAGTCAGGAAGCAGAGAGTCATGGAGTCCATAAGCAGGGAGTCAGGAAGCAGGGAGTCATGGAGTCCGTAAGCAGGGAGTCAGGGAGCAGAGAGTCAGGGGGCAGGGAGTCAAAAAGCAGAGAGTCAGGAAGCAGGGAGTCAGGGAGCAGGGAGTCAGGGAGCAGGGAGTCAGGGAGCAGGCAGTCAGGGAGCAGGGAGTCAGGAAGCAGGGAGTCAGGGAGCAGGGAGAAGGGAATCAGCAAGCAGGGAGTCAGGAAGCAGGGAGTCAGGAAGCGGGGAGTCAGGGAGAAGGGAGTCAGGAAGCAGGGAGTCAGAAAGCAGGGAGTCAGTAAGCAGGGAGTCAGGGAGCAGGGAGTCAGGGAGCAGGGAGTCAGGGAGCAGGGAGTCAGGAAGCAGGGAGTCAGGAAGCAGGGAGTCAGGGAGCAGAGAATCATGGAGTCCGTAAGCAGGGAGTCAGGACGCAGAGAGTCAGGGGGTAGGGACTCAGAAAGCAGAGAGTCAGGAAGCAGGGAGTCAGGGAGCAGGGAGTCAGGGAGCAGAGAGTCAGAAAGCAGAGAGGCAGAGAGTCACGGAGCAGGGAGTCAGGAAGCAGGGAGTCATGGAGTCCGTAAGCAGGGAGTCAGGGAGAAGGGAGTCAGGAAGCAGGGAGTCAGGAAGCAGAGAGTCATGGAGTCCATAAGCAGGGAGTCAGGAAGCAGGGAGTCATGGAGTCCGTAAGCAGGGAGTCAGGGAGCAGAGAGTCAGGGGGCAGGGAGTCAAAAAACAGAGAGTCAGGAAGCAGGGAGTCAGGGAGCAGGGAGTCAGGGAGCAGGGAGTCAGGGAGCAGGCAGTCAGGGAGCAGGGAGTCAGGAAGCAGGGAGTCAGGAAGCAGGGAGTCAGGGAGCAGAGAGTCAGAAAGCAGAGAGTCATGGAGTCCGTAAGCAGGGAGTCAGGAAGTCGGGAATTCAGTAAGCAGAGAGTTAGGGAACAGAGAGTCAGGAAGTAGAGAGGCAAGGAGTCAGGAAGCAGAGAGTCAGGGAGCAGAGAGTCAGGGAGCAGAGAGTCAGGGAGCAGAGAGTCAGGGAGCAGAGAGTAAGGGAGCAGAGAGTCATGGAGTCTGTAAGCAGTGAGTCCGTAAGCAGGGAGTCAGGGAGCAGAGAGTCAGGGAGCAGAGAGTCAGGGAGTCAGGGAGGAGAGAGTCAGAAAGCAGAGAGGCAGGGAGTCAGGAAGCAGGGAGTCAGGAAGCAGGGAGTCAGGGGGCAGGGACTCAGAAAGCAGAGAGTCAGGAAGCAGGGAGTCAGGGAGCAGGGAGTCAGGGAGAAGGGAGTCAGGTAGCCGAGAGTCAAGAAGCAGGGAGTCAGGGAGAAGGGAGTCAGGAAGCAGGGAGTCAGGAAGCAGAGAATCATGGAGTCCGTAAGCAGGGAGTCAGGATGCAGAGATTCAGGGGGTAGGGACTCAGAAAGCAGAGAGTCAGGAAGCAGGGAGTCAGGGAGCAGGGAGTCAGGGAGCAGGGAGTCAGGAAGCAGGGAGTCAGGAAGCAGGGAGTCAGGGAGCAGGGAGTCAGGGAGCAGAGAGTCAGAAAGCAGAGAGGCAGAGAGTCAGGGAGCAGGGAGAAGGGAGTCAGGAAGCAGGGAGTCAGGAAGCAGAGAGTCAGGAAGCGGGGAGTCAGGGAGAAGGTAGTCAGGAAGCAGGGAGTCAGAAAGCAGAGAGTCAGGAAGCCGGGAGTCAGGGAGCAGGGAGTCAGGGAGCAGGGAGTCAGGGAGCAGAGAGTCAGGGAGCAGGGAGTCAGGAAGCAGGGAGTCAGGAAGCAGGGAGTCAGGGAGCAGGGAGTCAGGGAGCAGAGAGTCAGAAAGCAGAGAGGCAGAGAGTCAGGGAGCAGGGAGTCAGGAAGCAGGGAGTCATGGAGTCCGTAAGCAGGGAGTCAGGGAGAAGGGAGTCAGGAAGCAGGGAGTCAGGAAGCAGAGAGTCATGGAGTCCATAAGCAGGGAGTCAGGAAGCAGGGAGTCATGGAGTCCGTAAGCAGGGAGTCAGGGAGCAGAGAGTCAGGGGGCAGGGAGTCAAAAAGCAGAGAGTCAGGAAGCAGGGAGTCAGGGAGCAGGGAGTCAGGGAGCAGGGAGTCAGGGAGCAGGCAGTCAGGGAGCAGGGAGTCAGGAAGCAGGGAGTCAGGGAGCAGGGAGAAGGGAGTCAGGAAGCAGGGAGTCAGGAAGCAGAGAGTCAGGAAGCGGGGAGTCAGGGAGAAGGGAGTCAGGAAGCAGGGAGTCAGAAAGCAGGGAGTCAGGAAGCAGGGAGTCAGGGAGCAGGGAGTCAGGGAGCAGGGAGTCAGGGAGCAGGGAGTCAGGAAGCAGGGAGTCAGGAAGCAGGGAGTCAGGGAGCAGAGAATCATGGAGTCCGTAAGCAGGGAGTCAGGACGCAGAGAGTCAGGGGGTAGGGAGTCAGGGAGCAGGGAGTCAGGGAGCAGAGAGTCAGAAAGCAGAGAGGCAGAGAGTCAGGGAGCAGGGAGTCAGGAAGCAGGGAGTCATGGAGTCCGTAAGCAGGGAGTCAGGGAGAAGGGAGTCAGGAAGCAGGGAGTCAGGAAGCAGAGAGTCATGGAGTCCATAAGCAGGGAGTCAGGAAGCAGGGAGTCATGGAGTCCGTAAGCAGGGAGTCAGGGAGCAGAGAGTCAGGGAGCAGGCAGTCAGGGAGCAGGGAGTCAGGAAGCAGGGAGTCAGGAAGCAGGGAGTCAGGGAGCAGAGAGTCAGAAAGCAGAGAGTCATGGAGTCCGTAAGCAGGGAGTCAGGAAGTCGGGAATTCAGTAAGCAGAGAGTTAGGGAACAGAGAGTCAGGGAGTCAGGGAGCAGGGAGTCAGGGAGCAGGCAGTCAGGGAGCAGGGAGTCAGGAAGCAGGGAGTCAGGAAGCAGGGAGTCAGGGAGCAGAGAGTCAGAAAGCAGAGAGTCATGGAGTCCGTAAGCAGGGAGTCAGGACGTCGGGAATTCAGTAAGCAGAGAGTTAGGGAACAGAGAGTCAGGAAGTAGAGAGGCAAGGAGTCAGGAAGCAGAGAGTCAGGGAGCAGAGAGTCAGGGAGCAGAGAGTCAGGGAGCAGAGAGTCAGGGAGCAGAGAGTAAGGGAGCAGAGAGTCATGGAGTCTGTAAGCAGTGAGTCCGTAAGCAGGGAGTCAGGGAGCAGAGAGTCAGGGAGCAGAGAGTCAGGGAGTCAGGGAGGAGAGAGTCAGAAAGCAGAGAGGCAGGGAGTCAGGAAGCAGGGAGTCAGGAAGCAGGGAGTCAGGGGGCAGGGACTCAGAAAGCAGAGAGTCAGGAAGCAGGGAGTCAGGGAGCAGGGAGTCAGGGAGAAGGGAGTCAGGTAGCCGAGAGTCAAGAAGCAGGGAGTCAGGGAGAAGGGAGTCAGGGAGCAGGGAGTCAGGAAGCAGGGAGTCAGGAAGCAGGGAGTCAGGGAGCAGGGAGTCAGGGAGCAGAGAGTCAGAAAGCAGAGAGGCAGAGAGTCAGGGAGCAGGGAGAAGGGAGTCAGGAAGCAGGGAGTCAGGAAGCAGAGAGTCAGGAAGCGGGGAGTCAGGGAGAAGGTAGTCAGGAAGCAGGGAGTCAGAAAGCAGAGAGTCAGGAAGCCGGGAGTCAGGGAGCAGGGAGTCAGGGAGCAGGGAGTCAGGGAGCAGAGAGTCAGGGAGCAGGGAGTCAGGAAGCAGGGAGTCAGGAAGCAGGGAGTCAGGGAGCAGGGAGTCAGGGAGCAGAGAGTCAGAAAGCAGAGGGGCAGAGAGTCAGGGAGCAGGGAGTCAGGAAGCAGGGAGTCATGGAGTCCGTAAGCAGGGAGTCAGGGAGAAGGGAGTCAGGAAGCAGGGAGTCAGGAAGCAGAGAGTCATGGAGTCCATAAGCAGGGAGTCAGGAAGCAGGGAGTCATGGAGTCCGTAAGCAGGGAGTCAGGGAGCAGAGAGTCAGGGGGCAGGGAGTCAAAAAGCAGAGAGTCAGGAAGCAGGGAGTCAGGGAGCAGGGAGTCAGGGAGCAGGGAGTCAGGGAGCAGGCAGTCAGGGAGCAGGGAGTCAGGAAGCAGGGAGTCAGGGAGCAGGGAGAAGGGAGTCAGGAAGCAGGGAGTCAGGAAGCAGAGAGTCAGGAAGCGGGGAGTCAGGGAGTAGGGAGTCAGGAAGCAGGGAGTCAGAAAGCAGGGAGTCAGGAAGCAGGGAGTCAGGGAGCAGGGAGTCAGGGAGCAGGGAGTCAGGGAGCAGGGAGTCAGGAAGCAGGGAGTCAGGAAGCAGGGAGTCAGGGAGCAGAGAATCATGGAGTCCGTAAGCAGGGAGTCAGGACGCAGAGAGTCAGGGGGTAGGGAGTCAGGGAGCAGGGAGTCAGGGAGCAGAGAGTCAGAAAGCAGAGAGGCAGAGAGTCAGGGAGCAGGGAGTCAGGAAGCAGGGAGTCATGGAGTCCGTAAGCAGGGAGTCAGGGAGAAGGGAGTCAGGAAGCAGGGAGTCAGGAAGCAGAGAGTCATGGAGTCCATAAGCAGGGAGTCAGGAAGCAGGGAGTCATGGAGTCCGTAAGCAGGGAGTCAGGGAGCAGAGAGTCAGGGGGCAGGGAGTCAAAAAGCAGAGAGTCAGGAAGCAGGGAGTCAGGGAGCAGGGAGTCAGGGAGCAGGGAGTCAGGGAGCAGGCAGTCAGGGAGCAGGGAGTCAGGAAGCAGGGAGTCAGGAAGCAGGGAGTCAGGGAGCAGAGAGTCAGAAAGCAGAGAGTCATGGAGTCCGTAAGCAGGGAGTCAGGAAGTCGGGAATTCAGTAAGCAGAGAGTTAGGGAACAGAGAGTCAGGAAGTAGAGAGGCAAGGAGTCAGGAAGCAGAGAGTCAGGGAGCAGAGAGTCAGGGAGCAGAGAGTCAGGGAGCAGAGAGTAAGGGAGCAGAGAGTCATGGAGTCTGTAAGCAGGGAGTCAGGGAGCAGAGAGTCAGGGAGCAGAGAGTCAGGGAGTCAGGGAGGAGAGAGTCAGAAAGCAGAGAGGCAGGGAGTCAGGAAGCAGGGAGTCAGGAAGCAGGGAGTCATGGAGTCCGTAAGCAGGGAGTCAGGGAGAAGGGAGTCAGGAAGCAGGGAGTCAGGAAGCAGAGAGTCATGGAGTCCGTAAGCAGGGAGTCAGGAAGCAGAGAGTCAGGGGGCAGGGACTCAGAAAGCAGAGAGTCAGGAAGCAGGGAGTCAGGGAGCAGGGAGAAGGGAGTCAGGAAGCAGGGAGTCAGGAAGCAGAGAGTCAGGAAGCGGGGAGTCAGGGAGAAGGTAGTCAGGAAGCAGGGAGTCAGAAAGCAGAGAGTCAGGAAGCAGGGAGTCAGGGAGCAGGGAGTCAGGGAGCAGGGAGTCAGGGAGCAGAGAGTCAGGGAGCAGGGAGTCAGGAAGCAGGGAGTCAGGAAGCAGGGAGTCAGGGAGCAGGGAGTCAGGGAGCAGAGAGTCAGAAAGCAGAGAGGCAGAGAGTCAGGGAGCAGGGAGTCAGGAAGCAGGGAGTCATGGAGTCCGTAAGCAGGGAGTCAGGGAGAAGGGAGTCAGGAAGCAGGGAGTCAGGAAGCAGAGAGTCATGGAGTCCATAAGCAGGGAGTCAGGAAGCAGGGAGTCATGGAGTCCGTAAGCAGGGAGTCAGGGAGCAGAGAGTCAGGGGGCAGGGAGTCAAAAAGCAGAGAGTCAGGAAGCAGGGAGTCAGGGAGCAGGGAGTCAGGGAGCAGGGAGTCAGGGAGCAGGCAGTCAGGGAGCAGGGAGTCAGGAAGCAGGGAGTCAGGGAGCAGGGAGAAGGGAGTCAGGAAGCAGGGAGTCAGGAAGCAGAGAGTCAGGAAGCGGGGAGTCAGGGAGAAGGGAGTCAGGAAGCAGGGAGTCAGAAAGCAGGGAGTCAGGAAGCAGGGAGTCAGGGAGCAGGGAGTCAGGGAGCAGGGAGTCAGGGAGCAGGGAGTCAGGAAGCAGGGAGTCAGGAAGCAGGGAGTCAGGGAGCAGAGAATCATGGAGTCCGTAAGCAGGGAGTCAGGACGCAGAGAGTCAGGGGGTAGGGACTCAGAAAGCAGAGAGTCAGGAAGCAGGGAGTCAGGGAGCAGGGAGTCAGGGAGCAGAGAGTCAGAAAGCAGAGAGGCAGAGAGTCAGGGAGCAGGGAGTCAGGAAGCAGGGAGTCATGGAGTCCGTAAGCAGGGAGTCAGGGAGAAGGGAGTCAGGAAGCAGGGAGTCAGGAAGCAGAGAGTCATGGAGTCCATCAGCAGGGAGTCAGGAAGCAGGGAGTCATGGAGTCCGTAAGCAGGGAGTCAGGGAGCAGAGAGTCAGGGGGCAGGGAGTCAAAAAGCAGAGAGTCAGGAAGCAGGGAGTCAGGGAGCAGGGAGTCAGGGAGCAGGGAGTCAGGGAGCAGGCAGTCAGGGAGCAGGGAGTCAGGAAGCAGGGAGTCAGGAAGCAGGGAGTCAGGGAGCAGAGAGTCAGAAAGCAGAGAGTCATGGAGTCCGTAAGCAGGGAGTCAGGAAGTCGGGAATTCAGTAAGCAGAGAGTTAGGGAACAGAGAGTCAGGAAGTAGAGAGGCAAGGAGTCAGGAAGCAGAGAGTCAGGGAGCAGAGAGTCAGGGAGCAGAGAGTCAGGGAGCAGAGAGTCAGGGAGCAGAGAGTAAGGGAGCAGAGAGTCATGGAGTCTGTATGCAGTGAGTCCGTAAGCAGGGAGTCAGGGAGCAGAGAGTCAGGGAGCAGAGAGTCAGGGAGTCAGGGAGGAGTGAGTCAGAAAGCAGAGAGGCAGGGAGTCAGGAAGCAGGGAGTCAGGAAGCAGGGAGTCAGGGGACTTTGACTCAGAAAGCAGAGAGTCAGGAAGCAGGGAGTCAGGGAGCAGGGAGTCAGGGAGAAGGGAGTCAGGTAGCCGAGAGTCAAGAAGCAGGGAGTCAGGGAGAAGGGAGTCAGGAAGCAGGGAGTCAGGAAGCAGAGAATCATGGAGTCCGTAAGCAGGGAGTCAGGATGCAGAGATTCAGGGGGTAGGGACTCAGAAAGCAGAGAGTCAGGAAGCAGGGAGTCAGGGAGCAGGGAGTCAGGGAGCAGGGAGTCAGGAAGCAGGGAGTCAGGAAGCAGGGAGTCAGGGAGCAGGGAGTCAGGGAGCAGAGAGTCAGAAAGCAGAGAGGCAGAGAGTCAGGGAGCAGGGAGAAGGGAGTCAGGAAGCAGGGAGTCAGGAAGCAGAGAGTCAGGAAGCGGGGAGTCAGGGAGAAGGTAGTCAGGAAGCAGGGAGTCAGAAAGCAGAGAGTCAGGAAGCCGGGAGTCAGGGAGCAGGGAGTCAGGGAGCAGGGAGTCAGGGAGCAGAGAGTCAGGGAGCAGGGAGTCAGGAAGCAGGGAGTCAGGAAGCAGGGAGTCAGGGAGCAGGGAGTCAGGGAGCAGAGAGTCAGAAAGCAGAGAGGCAGAGAGTCAGGGAGCAGGGAGTCAGGAAGCAGGGAGTCATGGAGTCCGTAAGCAGGGAGTCAGGGAGAAGGGAGTCAGGAAGCAGGGAGTCAGGAAGCAGAGAGTCATGGAGTCCATAAGCAGGGAGTCAGGAAGCAGGGAGTCATGGAGTCCGTAAGCAGGGAGTCAGGGAGCAGAGAGTCAGGGGGCAGGGAGTCAAAAAGCAGAGAGTCAGGAAGCAGGGAGTCAGGGAGCAGGGAGTCAGGGAGCAGGGAGTCAGGGAGCAGGCAGTCAGGGAGCAGGGAGTCAGGAAGCAGGGAGTCAGGGAGCAGGGAGAAGGGAGTCAGGAAGCAGGGAGTCAGGAAGCAGAGAGTCAGGAAGCGGGGAGTCAGGGAGAAGGGAGTCAGGAAGCAGGGAGTCAGAAAGCAGGGAGTCAGGAAGCAGGGAGTCAGGGAGCAGGGAGTCAGGGAGCAGGGAGTCAGGGAGCAGGGAGTCAGGAAGCAGGGAGTCAGGAAGCAGGGAGTCAGGGAGCAGAGAATCATGGAGTCCGTAAGCAGGGAGTCAGGACGCAGAGAGTCAGGGGGTAGGGAGTCAGGGAGCAGGGAGTCAGGGAGCAGAGAGTCAGAAAGCAGAGAGGCAGAGAGTCAGGGAGCAGGGAGTCAGGAAGCAGGGAGTCATGGAGTCCGTAAGCAGGGAGTCAGGGAGAAGGGAGTCAGGAAGCAGGGAGTCAGGAAGCAGAGAGTCATGGAGTCCATAAGCAGGGAGTCAGGAAGCAGGGAGTCATGGAGTCCGTAAGCAGGGAGTCAGGGAGCAGAGAGTCAGGGGGCAGGGAGTCAAAAAGCAGAGAGTCAGGAAGCAGGGAGTCAGGGAGCAGGGAGTCAGGGAGCAGGGAGTCAGGGAGCAGGCAGTCAGGGAGCAGGGAGTCAGGAAGCAGGGAGTCAGGAAGCAGGGAGTCAGGGAGCAGAGAGTCAGAAAGCAGAGAGTCATGGAGTCCGTAAGCAGGGAGTCAGGAAGTCGGGAATTCAGTAAGCAGAGAGTTAGGGAACAGAGAGTCAGGAAGTAGAGAGGCAAGGAGTCAGGAAGCAGAGAATCAGGGAGCAGAGAGTCAGGGAGCAGAGAGTCAGGGAGCAGAGAGTAAGGGAGCAGAGAGTCATGGAGTCTGTAAGCAGGGAGTCAGGGAGCAGAGAGTCAGGGAGCAGAGAGTCAGGGAGTCAGGGAGGAGAGAGTCAGAAAGCAGAGAGGCAGGGAGTCAGGAAGCAGGGAGTCAGGAAGCAGGGAGTCATGGAGTCCGTAAGCAGGGAGTCAGGGAGAAGGGAGTCAGGAAGCAGGGAGTCAGGAAGCAGAGAGTCATGGAGTCCGTAAGCAGGGAGTCAGGAAGCAGAGAGTCAGGGGGCAGGGACTCAGAAAGCAGAGAGTCAGGAAGCAGGGAGTCAGGGAGCAGGGAGAAGGGAGTCAGGAAGCAGGGAGTCAGGAAGCAGAGAGTCAGGAAGCGGGGAGTCAGGGAGAAGGTAGTCAGGAAGCAGGGAGTCAGAAAGCAGAGAGTCAGGAAGCAGGGAGTCAGGGAGCAGGGAGTCAGGGAGCAGGGAGTCAGGGAGCAGAGAGTCAGGGAGCAGGGAGTCAGGAAGCAGGGAGTCAGGAAGCAGGGAGTCAGGGAGCAGGGAGTCAGGGAGCAGAGAGTCAGAAAGCAGAGAGGCAGAGAGTCAGGGAGCAGGGAGTCAGGAAGCAGGGAGTCATGGAGTCCGTAAGCAGGGAGTCAGGGAGAAGGGAGTCAGGAAGCAGGGAGTCAGGAAGCAGAGAGTCATGGAGTCCATAAGCAGGGAGTCAGGAAGCAGGGAGTCATGGAGTCCGTAAGCAGGGAGTCAGGGAGCAGAGAGTCAGGGGGCAGGGAGTCAAAAAGCAGAGAGTCAGGAAGCAGGGAGTCAGGGAGCATGGAGTCAGGGAGCAGGGAGTCAGGGAGCAGGCAGTCAGGGAGCAGGGAGTCAGGAAGCAGGGAGTCAGGGAGCAGGGAGAAGGGAGTCAGGAAGCAGGGAGTCAGGAAGCAGAGAGTCAGGAAGCGGAGAGTCAGGGAGAAGGGAGTCAGGAAGCAGGGAGTCAGAAAGCAGGGAGTCAGGAAGCAGGGAGTCAGGGAGCAGGGAGTCAGGGAGCAGGGAGTCAGGGAGCAGGGAGTCAGGAAGCAGGGAGTCAGGAAGCAGGGAGTCAGGGAGCAGAGAATCATGGAGTCCGTAAGCAGGGAGTCAGGACGCAGAGAGTCAGGGGGTAGGGACTCAGAAAGCAGAGAGTCAGGAAGCAGGGAGTCAGGGAGCAGGGAGTCAGGGAGCAGAGAGTCAGAAAGCAGAGAGGCAGAGAGTCAGGGAGCAGGGAGTCAGGAAGCAGGGAGTCATGGAGTCCGTAAGCAGGGAGTCAGGGAGAAGGGAGTCAGGAAGCAGGGAGTCAGGAAGCAGAGAGTCATGGAGTCCATCAGCAGGGAGTCAGGAAGCAGGGAGTCATGGAGTCCGTAAGCAGGGAGTCAGGGAGCAGAGAGTCAGGGGGCAGGGAGTCAAAAAGCAGAGAGTCAGGGAGCAGGGAGTCAGGGAGCAGGGAGTCAGGGAGCAGGCAGTCAGGGAGCAGGGAGTCAGGAAGCAGGGAGTCAGGAAGCAGGGAGTCAGGGAGCAGAGAGTCAGAAAGCAGAGAGTCATGGAGTCCGTAAGCAGGGAGTCAGGAAGTCGGGAATTCAGTAAGCAGAGAGTTAGGGAACAGAGAGTCAGGAAGTAGAGAGGCAAGGAGTCAGGAAGCAGAGAGTCAGGGAGCAGAGAGTCAGGGAGCAGAGAGTCAGGGAGCAGAGAGTCAGGGAGCAGAGAGTAAGGGAGCAGAGAGTCATGGAGTCTGTATGCAGTGAGTCCGTAAGCAGGGAGTCAGGGAGCAGAGAGTCAGGGAGCAGAGAGTCAGGGAGTCAGGGAGGAGAGAGTCAGAAAGCAGAGAGGCAGGGAGTCAGGAAGCAGGGAGTCAGGAAGCAGGGAGTCAGGGGGCAGGGACTCAGAAAGCAGAGAGTCAGGAAGCAGGGAGTCAGGGAGCAGGGAGTCAGGGAGAAGGGAGTCAGGTAGCCGAGAGTCAAGAAGCAGGGAGTCAGGGAGAAGGGAGTCAGGAAGCAGGGAGTCAGGAAGCAGAGAATCATGGAGTCCGTAAGCAGGGAGTCAGGACGCAGAGATTCAGGGGGTAGGGACTCAGAAAGCAGAGAGTCAGGAAGCAGGGAGTCAGGGAGCAGGGAGTCAGGGAGCAGAGAGTCAGAAAGCAGAGAGGCAGAGAGTCAGGGAGCAGGGATTCAGGAAGCAGGGAGTCATGGAGTCCGTAAGCAGGGAGTCAGGGAGAAGGGAGTCAGGAAGCAGGGAGTCAGGAAGCAGAGAGTCATGGAGTCCGTAAGCAGGGAGTCAGGAAGCAGGGAGTCAGGGAGCAGAGAGTCATGTAATCCGTAAGCAGGGAGTCAGGGAGCAGAGAGTCAGGGAGCAGAGAGTCAGGGAGCAGAGAGTCAGAAAGCAAAGAGGCAGGGAGTCAGGAAGCAGGGAGTCAGGAAGCAGGGAGTCAGGGGGCAGGGACTCAGAAAGCAGAGAGTCAGGAAGCAGGGAGTCAGGAAGCAGGGAGTCAGGAAGCAGAGAGTCAGGAAGCGGAGAGTCAGGGAGAAGGGAGTCAGGAAGCAGGGAGTCAGAAAGCAGGGAGTCAGGAAGCAGGGAGTCAGGGAGCAGGGAGTCAGGGAGCAGGGAGTCAGGGAGCAGGGAGTCAGGAAGCAGGGAGTCAGGAAGCAGGGAGTCAGGGAGCAGAGAATCATGGAGTCCGTAAGCAGGGAGTCAGGACGCAGAGAGTCAGGGGGTAGGGAGTCAGGGAGCAGGGAGTCAGGGAGCAGAGAGTCAGAAAGCAGAGAGGCAGAGAGTCAGGGAGCAGGGAGTCAGGAAGCAGGGAGTCATGGAGTCCGTAAGCAGGGAGTCAGGGAGAAGGGAGTCAGGAAGCAGGGAGTCAGGAAGCAGAGAGTCATGGAGTCCATAAGCAGGGAGTCAGGAAGCAGGGAGTCATGGAGTCCGTAAGCAGGGAGTCAGGGAGCAGAGAGTCAGGGGGCAGGGAGTCAAAAAGCAGAGAGTCAGGAAGCAGGGAGTCAGGGAGCAGGGAGTCAGGGAGCAGGGAGTCAGGGAGCAGGCAGTCAGGGAGCAGGGAGTCAGGAAGCAGGGAGTCAGGAAGCAGGGAGTCAGGGAGCAGAGAGTCAGAAAGCAGAGAGTCATGGAGTCCGTAAGCAGGGAGTCAGGAAGTCGGGAATTCAGTAAGCAGAGAGTTAGGGAACAGAGAGTCAGGAAGTAGAGAGGCAAGGAGTCAGGAAGCAGAGAATCAGGGAGCAGAGAGTCAGGGAGCAGAGAGTCAGGGAGCAGAGAGTAAGGGAGCAGAGAGTCATGGAGTCTGTAAGCAGGGAGTCAGGGAGCAGAGAGTCAGGGAGCAGAGAGTCAGGGAGTCAGGGAGGAGAGAGTCAGAAAGCAGAGAGGCAGGGAGTCAGGAAGCAGGGAGTCAGGAAGCAGGGAGTCATGGAGTCCGTAAGCAGGGAGTCAGGGAGAAGGGAGTCAGGAAGCAGGGAGTCAGGAAGCAGAGAGTCATGGAGTCCGTAAGCAGGGAGTCAGGAAGCAGAGAGTCAGGGGGCAGGGACTCAGAAAGCAGAGAGTCAGGAAGCAGGGAGTCAGGGAGCAGGGAGAAGGGAGTCAGGAAGCAGGGAGTCAGGAAGCAGAGAGTCAGGAAGCGGGGAGTCAGGGAGAAGGTAGTCAGGAAGCAGGGAGTCAGAAAGCAGAGAGTCAGGAAGCAGGGAGTCAGGGAGCAGGGAGTCAGGGAGCAGGGAGTCAGGGAGCAGAGAGTCAGGGAGCAGGGAGTCAGGAAGCAGGGAGTCAGGAAGCAGGGAGTCAGGGAGCAGGGAGTCAGGGAGCAGAGAGTCAGAAAGCAGAGAGGCAGAGAGTCAGGGAGCAGGGAGTCAGGAAGCAGGGAGTCATGGAGTCCGTAAGCAGGGAGTCAGGGAGAAGGGAGTCAGGAAGCAGGGAGTCAGGAAGCAGAGAGTCATGGAGTCCATAAGCAGGGAGTCAGGAAGCAGGGAGTCATGGAGTCCGTAAGCAGGGAGTCAGGGAGCAGAGAGTCAGGGGGCAGGGAGTCAAAAAGCAGAGAGTCAGGAAGCAGGGAGTCAGGGAGCATGGAGTCAGGGAGCAGGGAGTCAGGGAGCAGGCAGTCAGGGAGCAGGGAGTCAGGAAGCAGGGAGTCAGGGAGCAGGGAGAAGGGAGTCAGGAAGCAGGGAGTCAGGAAGCAGAGAGTCAGGAAGCGGAGAGTCAGGGAGAAGGGAGTCAGGAAGCAGGGAGTCAGAAAGCAGGGAGTCAGGAAGCAGGGAGTCAGGGAGCAGGGAGTCAGGGAGCAGGGAGTCAGGGAGCAGGGAGTCAGGAAGCAGGGAGTCAGGAAGCAGGGAGTCAGGGAGCAGAGAATCATGGAGTCCGTAAGCAGGGAGTCAGGACGCAGAGAGTCAGGGGGTAGGGACTCAGAAAGCAGAGAGTCAGGAAGCAGGGAGTCAGGGAGCAGGGAGTCAGGGAGCAGAGAGTCAGAAAGCAGAGAGGCAGAGAGTCAGGGAGCAGGGAGTCAGGAAGCAGGGAGTCATGGAGTCCGTAAGCAGGGAGTCAGGGAGAAGGGAGTCAGGAAGCAGGGAGTCAGGAAGCAGAGAGTCATGGAGTCCATCAGCAGGGAGTCAGGAAGCAGGGAGTCATGGAGTCCGTAAGCAGGGAGTCAGGGAGCAGAGAGTCAGGGGGCAGGGAGTCAAAAAGCAGAGAGTCAGGGAGCAGGGAGTCAGGGAGCAGGGAGTCAGGGAGCAGGCAGTCAGGGAGCAGGGAGTCAGGAAGCAGGGAGTCAGGAAGCAGGGAGTCAGGGAGCAGAGAGTCAGAAAGCAGAGAGTCATGGAGTCCGTAAGCAGGGAGTCAGGAAGTCGGGAATTCAGTAAGCAGAGAGTTAGGGAACAGAGAGTCAGGAAGTAGAGAGGCAAGGAGTCAGGAAGCAGAGAGTCAGGAAGCAGGGAGTCAGGGAGCATGGAGTCAGGGAGCAGGGAGTCAGGGAGCAGGCAGTCAGGGAGCAGAGAGTCAGGGAGCAGAGAGTCAGGGAGCAGAGAGTAAGGGAGCAGAGAGTCATGGAGTCTGTATGCAGTGAGTCCGTAAGCAGGGAGTCAGGGAGCAGAGAGTCAGGGAGCAGAGAGTCAGGGAGTCAGGGAGGAGAGAGTCAGAAAGCAGAGAGGCAGGGAGTCAGGAAGCAGGGAGTCAGGAAGCAGGGAGTCAGGGGGCAGGGACTCAGAAAGCAGAGAGTCAGGAAGCAGGGAGTCAGGGAGCAGGGAGTCAGGGAGAAGGGAGTCAGGTAGCCGAGAGTCAAGAAGCAGGGAGTCAGGGAGAAGGGAGTCAGGAAGCAGGGAGTCAGGAAGCAGAGAATCATGGAGTCCGTAAGCAGGGAGTCAGGACGCAGAGATTCAGGGGGTAGGGACTCAGAAAGCAGAGAGTCAGGAAGCAGGGAGTCAGGGAGCAGGGAGTCAGGGAGCAGAGAGTCAGAAAGCAGAGAGGCAGAGAGTCAGGGAGCAGGGATTCAGGAAGCAGGGAGTCATGGAGTCCGTAAGCAGGGAGTCAGGGAGAAGGGAGTCAGGAAGCAGGGAGTCAGGAAGCAGAGAGTCATGGAGTCCGTAAGCAGGGAGTCAGGAAGCAGGGAGTCAGGGAGCAGAGAGTCATGTAATCCGTAAGCAGGGAGTCAGGGAGCAGAGAGTCAGGGAGCAGAGAGTCAGGGAGCAGAGAGTCAGAAAGCAAAGAGGCAGGGAGTCAGGAAGCAGGGAGTCAGGAAGCAGGGAGTCAGGGGGCAGGGACTCAGAAAGCAGAGAGTCAGGAAGCAGGGAGTCAGGGAGCAGGTAGTCAGGAAGCAGAGAATCATGGAGTCCGTAAGCAGGGAGTCAGGAAGCAGAGAGTCAGGGGGCAGGGACTCAGAAAGCAGAGAGTCAGGAAGCAGGGAGTCAGGGAGCAGGGAGAAGGGAGTCAGGAAGCAGGGAGTCAGGAAGCAGGGAGTCAGGGAGCAGAGAATCATGGAGTCCGTAAGCAGGGAGTCAGGACGCAGAGAGTCAGGAAGCGGGGAGTCAGGGAGAAGGGAGTCAGGAAGCAGGGAGTCAGGAAGCAGGGAGTCAGGAAGCAGGGAGTCAGGGAGCAGAGAATCATGGAGTCCGTAAGCAGGGAGTCAGGACGCAGAGAGTCAGGGGGTAGGGACTCAGAAAGCAGAGAGTCAGGAAGCAGGGAGTCATGGAGCAGGGAGTCAGGGAGCAGAGAGTCAGGAAGCAGGGAGTCTGGAAGCAGGGAGTCATGGAGTCCGTAAGCAGGGAGTCAGGGAGAAGGGAGTCAGGAAGCAGGGAGTCATGGAGTCAAGAAGCAGGGAGTCAGGGAGAAGGGAGTCAGGAAGCAGGGAGTCAGGAAGCAGAGAGTCATGGAGTCCGTAAGCAGGGAGTCAGGAAGCAGGGAGTCATGGAGTCCGTAAGCAGGGAGTCAGGGAGCAGAGAGTCAGGGGGCAGGGAGTCAGAAAGCAGAGAGTCAGGAAGCAGGGAGTCAGGGAGCAGGGAGTCAGGGAGCAGGGAGTCAGGGAGCAGGCAGTCAGGGAGCAGGGAGTCAGGAAGCAGGGAGTCAGGAAGCAGGGAGTCAGGGAGCAGAGAGTCAGAAAGCAGAGAGTCATGGAGTCCGTAAGCAGGGAGTCAGGAAGTCGGGAATTCAGTAAGCAGAGAGTTAGGGAACAGAGAGTCAGGAAGTAGAGAGGCAAGGAGTCAGGAAGCAGAGAGTCAGGGAGCAGAGAGTCAGGGAGCAGGGAGTCAGGGAGCAGGGAGTCAGGGAGCAGAGAGTCAGAAAGCAGAGAGGCAGAGAGTCAGGGAGCAGGGATTCAGGAAGCAGGGAGTCATGGAGTCCGTAAGCAGGGAGTCAGGGAGAAGGGAGTCAGGAAGCAGGGAGTCAGGAAGCAGAGAGTCATGGAGTCCGTAAGCAGGGAGTCAGGAAGCAGGGAGTCAGGGAGCAGAGAGTCATGTAATCCGTAAGCAGGGAGTCAGGGAGCAGAGAGTCAGGGAGCAGAGAGTCAGGGAGCAGAGAGTCAGAAAGCAAAGAGGCAGGGAGTCAGGAAGCAGGGAGTCAGGAAGCAGGGAGTCAGGGGGCAGGGACTCAGAAAGCAGAGAGTCAGGAAGCAGGGAGTCAGGGAGCAGGTAGTCAGGAAGCAGAGAATCATGGAGTCCGTAAGCAGGGAGTCAGGAAGCAGAGAGTCAGGGGGCAGGGACTCAGAAAGCAGAGAGTCAGGAAGCAGGGAGTCAGGGAGCAGGGAGAAGGGAGTCAGGAAGCAGGGAGTCAGGAAGCAGGGAGTCAGGGAGCAGAGAATCATGGAGTCCGTAAGCAGGGAGTCAGGACGCAGAGAGTCAGGAAGCGGGGAGTCAGGGAGAAGGGAGTCAGGAAGCAGGGAGTCAGGAAGCAGGGAGTCAGGAAGCAGGGAGTCAGGGAGCAGAGAATCATGGAGTCCGTAAGCAGGGAGTCAGGACGCAGAGAGTCAGGGGGTAGGGACTCAGAAAGCAGAGAGTCAGGAAGCAGGGAGTCATGGAGCAGGGAGTCAGGGAGCAGAGAGTCAGGAAGCAGGGAGTCTGGAAGCAGGGAGTCATGGAGTCCGTAAGCAGGGAGTCAGGGAGAAGGGAGTCAGGAAGCAGGGAGTCATGGAGTCAAGAAGCAGGGAGTCAGGGAGAAGGGAGTCAGGAAGCAGGGAGTCAGGAAGCAGAGAGTCATGGAGTCCGTAAGCAGCGAGTCAGGAAGCAGGGAGTCATGGAGTCCGTAAGCAGGGAGTCAGGGAGCAGAGAGTCAGGGGGCAGGGAGTCAGAAAGCAGAGAGTCAGGAAGCAGGGAGTCAGGGAGCAGGGAGTCAGGGAGCAGGGAGTCAGGGAGCAGGCAGTCAGGGAGCAGGGAGTCAGGAAGCAGGGAGTCAGGAAGCAGGGAGTCAGGGAGCAGAGAGTCAGAAAGCAGAGAGTCATGGAGTCCGTAAGCAGGGAGTCAGGAAGTCGGGAATTCAGTAAGCAGAGAGTTAGGGAACAGAGAGTCAGGAAGTAGAGAGGCAAGGAGTCAGGAAGCAGAGAGTCAGGGAGCAGAGAGTCAGGGAGCAGAGAGTCAGGGAGCAGAGAGTCAGGAAGCAGGGAGTCAGGGAGCAGGGAGTCAGGGAGCAGAGAGTCAGAAAGCAGAGAGGCAGAGAGTCAGGGAGCAGGGAGTCAGGAAACAGGGAGTCAGGGAGCAGGGAGTCAGGGAGAAGGGAGTCAGGTAGCCGAGAGTCAAGAAGCAGGGAGTCAGGGAGAAGGGAGTCAGGAAACAGGGAGTCAGGAAGCAGAGAATCATGGAGTCCGTAAGCAGGGAGTCAGGACGCAGAGATTCAGGGGGTAGGGACTCAGAAAGCAGAGAGTCAGGAAGCAGGGAGTCAGGGAGCAGGGAGTCAGGGAGCAGAGAGTCAGAAAGCAGAGAGGCAGAGAGTCAGGGAGCAGGGAGTCAGGAAGCAGGGAGTCATGGAGTCCGTAAGCAGGGAGTCAGGGAGAAGGGAGTCAGGAAGCAGGGAGTCAGGAAGCAGAGAGTCATGGAGTCCGTAAGCAGGGAGTCAGGAAGCAGAGAGTCAGGGGGCAGGGACTCAGAAAGCAGAGAGTCAGGAAGCAGGGAGTCAGGGAGCAGGGAGAAGGGAGTCAGGAAGCAGGGAGTCAAGAAGCAGAGAGTCAGGAAGCGGGGAGTCAGGGAGAAGGTAGTCAGGAAGCAGGGAGTCAGAAAGCAGAGAGTCAGGAAGCAGGGAGTCAGGGAGCAGGGAGTCAGGGAGCAGAGAGTCAGGGAGCAGGGAGTCAGGAAGCAGGGAGTCAGGAAGCAGGGAGTCAGGACGCAGAGAGTCAGGGGGTAGGGACTCAGAAAGCAGAGAGTCAGAAAGCAGGGAGTCAGGAAGCAGGGAGTCATGGAGTCCGTAAGCAGGGAGTCAGGGAGAAGGGAGTCAGGAAGCAGGGAGTCAGGAAGCAGAGAGTCATGGAGTCCGTAAGCAGGGAGTCAGGAAGCAGGGAGTCAGGGAGCAGAGAGTCATGTAATCCATAAGCAGGGAGTCAGGGAGCAGAGAGTCAGGGAGCAGAGAGTCAGGGAGCAGAGAGTCATGGAGTCCGTAAGCAGGGAGTCAGGGAGCAGAGAGTCAGGGAGCAGAGAGTCAGGGAGTCAGGGAGCAGAGTCAGAAAGCAAAGAGGCAGGGAGTCAGGAAGCAGGGAGTCAGGAAGCAGGGAGTCAGGGGGCAGGGACTCAGAAAGCAGAGAGTCAGGAAGCAGGGAGTCAGGGAGCAGGTAGTCAGGAAGCAGAGAATCATGGAGTCCGTAAGCAGGGAGTCAGGAAGCAGAGAGTCAGGGGGCAGGGACTCAGAAAGCAGAGAGTCAGGAAGCAGGGAGTCAGGGAGCAGGGAGAAGGGAGTCAGGAAGCAGGGAGTCAGGAAGCAGAGAGTCAGGAAGCGGGGAGTCAGGGAGAAGAGAATCATGGAGTCCGTAAGCAGGGAGTCAGGACGCAGAGAGTCAGGGGGTAGGTACTCAGAAAGCAGAGAGTCAGGAAGCAGGGAGTCATGGAGCAGGGAGTCAGGGAGCAGAGAGTCAGAAAGCAGAGAGGCAGAGAGTCAGGAAGCAGGGAGTCATGGAGTCCGTAAGCAGGGAGTCAGGGAGAAGGGAGTCAGGAAGCAGGGAGTCATGGAGTCCGTAAGCAGGGAGTCAGGGAGAAGGGAGTCAGGAAATAGGGAGTCAGGAAGCAGAGAGTCATGGAGTCCGTAAGCAGGGAGTCAGGAAGCAGGGAGTCATGGAGTCCGTAAGCAGGGAGTCAGGGAGCAGAGAGTCAGGGGGCAGGGAGTCAGGGAGCAGGCAGTCAGGGAGCAGGGAGTCAGGAAGCAGGGAGTCAGGAAGCAGGGAGTCAGGGAGCAGAGAGTCAGAAAGCAGAGAGTTGGAGTCCGTAAGCAGGGAGTCAGGAAGTCGGGAATTCAGTAAGCAGAGAGTTAGGGAACAGAGAGTCAGGAAGTAGAGAGGCAAGGAGTCAGGAAGCAGATAGTCAGGGAGCAGAGAGTCAGGGAGCAGAGAGTCAGGGAGCAGAGAGTCAGGGAGCAGAGAGTAAGGGAGCAGAGAGTCATGGAGTCCGTAAGCAGGGAGTCAGGGAGCAGAGAGTCAGGGAGCAGAGAGTCAGGTAGTCAGGGAGGAGAGAGTCAGAAAGCAGAGAGGCAGGGAGTCAGGAAGCAGGGAGTCAGGAAGCAGGGAGTCAGGGGGCAGGGACTCAGAAAGCAGAGAGTCAGGAAGCAGGGAGTCAGGGAGCAGGGAGTCAGGGAGAAGGGAGTCAGGAAGCAGGGAGTCAGGAAGCAGAGAGTCATGGAGTCCGTAAGCAGGGAGTCAGGAAGCAGGGAGTCATGGAGTCCGTAAGCAGGGAGTCAGGGAGCAGAGAGTCAGGGGGCAGGGAGTCAGAAAGCAGAGAGTCAGGAAGCAGGGAGTCAGGGAGCAGGCAGTCAGGGAGCAGGGAGTCAGGAAGCAGGGAGTCAGGAAGCAGGGAGTCAGGGAGCAGAGAGTCAGAAAGCAGAGATTTGGAGTCCGTAAGCAGGGAGTCAGGAAGTCGGGAATTCAGTAAGCAGAGAGTTAGGGAACAGAGAGTCAGGAAGTAGAGAGGCAAGGAGTCAGGAAGCAGATAGTCAGGGAGCAGAGAGTCAGGGAGCAGAGAGTCAGGGAGCAGAGAGTCAGGGAGCAGAGAGTAAGGGAGCAGAGAGTCATGGAGTCCGTAAGCAGTGAGTCCGTAAGCAGGGAGTCAGGGAGCAGAGAGTCAGGGAGCAGAGAGTCAGGGAGTCAGGGAGGAGAGAGTCAGAAAGCAGAGAGGCAGGGAGTCAGGAAGCAGGGAGTCAGGAAGCAGGGAGTCAGGGGGCAGGGACTCAGAAAGCAGAGAGTCAGGAAGCAGGGAGTCAGGGAGCAGGGAGTCAGGGAGAAGGGAGTCAGGAAGCAGAGAGTCAAGAAGCAGGGAGTCAGGGAGAAGGGAGTCAGGAAGCAGGGAGTCAGGAAGAAGAGAATCATGGAGTCCGTAAGCAGGGAGTCAGGACGCAGAGAGTCAGGGGGTAGGGACTCAGAAAGCAGAGAGTCAGGAAGCAGGGAGTCAGGGAGCAGGGAGTCAGGGAGCAGAGAGTCAGAAAGCAGAGAGGCAGAGAGTCTGGGAGCAGGGAGTCAGGAAGCAGGGAGTCATGGAGTCCGTAAGCAGGGAGTCAGGGAGAAGGGAGTCCGTAAGCAGGGAGTCAGGAAGCAGAGAGTCATGGAGTCCTTAAGCAGGGAGTCAGGAAGCAGTGAGTCATGGAGCAGGGAGTCAGGGAGCAGAGAGTCAGGGAGTCCGTAAGCAGGGAGTCAGGAAGCAGGGAGTCATGGAGTCCGTAAGCAGGGAGTCAGGGAGCAGAGAGTCAGGGGGCAGGGAGTCAGAAAGCAGAGAGTCAGGAAGCAGGGAGTCAGGGAGCAGGGAGTCAGGGAGCAGGGAGTCAGGGAGCAGGCAGTCAGGGAGCAGGGAGTCAGGAAGCAGGGAGTCAGGAAGCAGGGAGTCAGGGAGCAGAGAGTCAGAAAGCAGAGAGTCATGGAGTCCGTAAGCAGGGAGTCAGGAAGTCGGGAATTCAGTAAGCAGAGAGTTAGGGAACAGAGAGTCAGGAAGTAGAGAGGCAAGGAGTCAGGAAGCAGAGAGTCAGGGAGCAGAGAGTCAGGGAGCAGAGAGTCAGGGAGCAGAGAGTCAGGAAGCAGGGAGTCAGGGAGCAGGGAGTCAGGGAGCAGAGAGTCAGAAAGCAGAGAGGCAGAGAGTCAGGGAGCAGGGAGTCAGGGAGAAGGGAGTCAGGTAGCCGAGAGTCAAGAAGCAGGGAGTCAGGGAGAAGGGAGTCAGGAAGCAGGGAGTCAGGAAGCAGAGAATCATGGAGTCCGTAAGCAGGGAGTCAGGACGCAGAGATTCAGGGGGTAGGGACTCAGAAAGCAGAGAGTCAGGAAGCAGGGAGTCAGGGAGCAGGGAGTCAGGGAGCAGAGAGTCAGAAAGCAGAGAGGCAGAGAGTCAGGGAGCAGGGAGTCAGGAAGCAGGGAGTCATGGAGTCCGTAAGCAGGGAGTCAGGGAGAAGGGAGTCAGGAAGCAGGGAGTCAGGAAGCAGAGAGTCATGGAGTCCGTAAGCAGGGAGTCAGGAAGCAGAGAGTCAGGGGGCAGGGACTCAGAAAGCAGAGAGTCAGGAAGCAGGGAGTCAGGGAGCAGGGAGAAGGGAGTCAGGAAGCAGGGAGTCAGGAAGCAGAGAGTCAGGAAGCGGGGAGTCAGGGAGAAGGTAGTGAGGAAGCAGGGAGTCAGAAAGCAGAGAGTCAGGAAGCAGGGAGTCAGGGAGCAGGGAGTCAGGGAGCAGAGAGTCAGGGAGCAGGGAGTCAGGAAGCAGGGAGTCAGGAAGCAGGGAGTCAGGACGCAGAGAGTCAGGGGGTAGGGACTCAGAAAGCAGAGAGTCAGAAAGCAGGGAGTCAGGGAGCAGGGAGTCAGGGAGCACAGAGTCAGAAAGCAGAGAGGCAGAGAGTCAGGGAGCAGGGAGTCAGGAAGCAGGGAGTCATGGAGTCCGTAAGCAGGGAGTCAGGGAGAAGGGAATCAGGAAGCAGGGAGTCAGGAAGCAGAGTGTCATGGAGTCCGTAAGCAGGGAGTCAGGAAGCAGGGAGTCAGGGAGCAGAGAGTCATGTAATCCGTAAGCAGGGAGTCAGGGAGCAGAGAGTCAGGGAGCAGAGAGTCAGGGAGCAGAGAGTCATGGAGTCCGTAAGCAGGGAGTCAGGGAGCAGAGAGTCAGGGAGCAGAGAGTCAGGGAGTCAGGGAGCAGAGAGTCAGAAAGCAAAGAGGCAGGGAGTCAGGAAGCAGGGAGTCAGAGGGCAGGGACTCAGAAAGCAGAGAGTCAGGAAGCAGGGAGTCAGGGAGCAGGTAGTCAGGAAGCAGAGAATCATGGAGTCCGTAAGCAGGGAGTCAGGAAGCAGAGAGTCAGGGGGCAGGGACTCAGAAAGCAGAGAGTCAGGAAGCAGGGAGTCAGGGAGAAGAGAATCATGGAGTCCGTAAGCAGGGAGTCAGAAAGCAGAGAGTCAGGAAGCAGGGAGTCATGGAGCAGGGAGTCAGGGAGCAGAGAGTCAGAAAGCAGAGAGGCAGAGAGTCAGGAAGCAGGGAGTCAGGAAGCAGGGAGTCATGGAGTCCGTAAGCAGGGAGTCAGGGAGAAGGGAGTCAGGAAGCAGGGAGTCATGGAGTCCGTAAGCAGGGAGTCAGGGAGAAGGGAGTCAGGAAGCAGGGAGTCAGGAAGCAGAGAGTCATGGAGTTCGTAAGCAGGGAGTCAGGAAGCAGGGAGTCATGGAGTCCGTAAGCAGGGAGTCAGGGAGCAGAGAGTCAGGGGGCAGGGAGTCAGAAAGCAGAGAGTCAGGAAGCAGGGAGTCAGGGAGCAGGGAGTCAGGGAGCAGGGAGTCAGGGAGCAGGCAGTCAGGGAGCAGGGAGTCAGGAAGCAGGGAGTCAGGAAGCAGGGAGTCAGGGAGCAGAGAGTCAGAAAGCAGAGAGTTGGAGTCCGTAAGCAGGGAGTCAGGAAGTCGGGAATTCAGTAAGCAGAGAGTTAGGGAACAGACAGTCAGGAAGTAGAGAGGCAAGGAGTCAGGAAGCAGATAGTCAGGGAGCAGAGAGTCAGGGAGCAGAGAGTCAGGGAGCAGAGAGTCAGGGAGCAGAGAGTAAGGGAGCAGAGAGTCATGGAGTCCGTAAGCAGTGAGTCCGTAAGCAGGGAGTCAGGGAGCAGAGAGTCAGGGAGCAGAGAGTCAGGGAGTCAGGGAGGAGAGAGTCAGAAAGCAGAGAGGCAGGGAGTCAGGAAGCAGGGAGTCAGGAAGCAGGGAGTCAGGGGGCAGGGACTCAGAAAGCAGAGAGTCAGGAAGCAGGGAGTCAGGGAGCAGGGAGTCAGGGAGAAGGGAGTCAGGAAGCAGAGAGTCAAGAAGCAGGGAGTCAGGGAGCAGGGAGTCAGGGAGCAGGGAGTCAGGGAGCAGGCAGTCAGGGAGCAGGGAGTCAGGAAGCAGGGAGTCAGGAAGCAGGGAGTCAGGGAGCAGAGAGTCAGAAAGCAGAGAGTCATGGAGTCCGTAAGCAGGGAGTCAGGAAGTCGGGAATTCAGTAAGCAGAGAGTTAGGGAACAGAGAGTCAGGAAGTAGAGAGGCAAGGAGTCAGGAAGCAGAGAGTCAGGGAGCAGAGAGTCAGGGAGCAGAGAGTCAGGGAGCAGAGAGTCAAAAAGCAGGGAGTCAGGAAGCAGGGAGTCAGGGAGCAGGGAGTCAGGAAGCAGAGAGTCAGAAAGCAGAGAGGCAGAGAGTCAGGGAGCAGGGAGTCAGGAAGCAGGGAGTCAGGGAGCAGGGAGTCAGGGAGAAGGGAGTCAGGTAGCCGAGAGTCAAGAAGCAGGGAGTCAGGGAGAAGGGAGTCAGGAAGCAGGGAGTCAGGAAGCAGAGAATCATGGAGTCCGTAAGCAGGGAGTCAGGACGCAGAGATTCAGGGGGTAGGGACTCAGAAAGCAGAGAGTCAGGACGCAGGGAGTCAGGGAGTAGGGAGTCAGGGAGCAGAGAGTCAGAAAGCAGAGAGGCAGAGAGTCAGGGAGCAGGGAGTCAGGAAGCAGGGAGTCATGGAGTCCGTAAGCAGGGAGTCAGGGAGAAGGGAGTCAGGAAGCAGGGAGTCAGGAAGCAGAGAGTCATGGAGTCCGTAAGCAGGGAGTCAGGAAGCAGAGAGTCAGGGGGCAGGGACTTAGAAAGCAGAGAGTCAGGAAGCAGGGAGTCAGGGAGCAGGGAGTCAGGAAGCAGGGAGTCAAGAAGCAGAGAGTCAGGAAGCGGGGAGTCAGGGAGAAGGTAGTCAGGAAGCAGGGAGTCAGAAAGCAGAGAGTCAGGAAGCAGGGAGTCAGGGAGCAGGGAGTCAGGGAGCAGAGAGTCAGGGAGCAGGGAGTCAGGAAGCAGGGAGTCAGGAAGCAGGGAGTCAGGACGCAGAGAGTCAGGGGGTAGGGACTCAGAAAGCAGAGAGTCAGAAAGCAGGGAGTCAGGGAGCAGGGAGTCAGGGAGCACAGAGTCAGAAAGCAGAGAGGCAGAGAGTCAGGGAGCAGGGAGTCAGGGAGCAGAGAGTCATGTAATCCGTAAGCAGGGAGTCAGGGAGCAGAGAGTCAGGGAGCAGAGAGTCATGGAGTCCGTAAGCAGGGAGTCAGGGAGCAGAGAGTCAGGGAGCAGAGAGTCAGGGAGTCAGGGAGCAGGGAGTCAGGAAGCAGGGAGTCAGGAAGCAGGGAGTCAGGGGGCAGGGACTCAGAAAGCAGAGAGTCAGGAAGCAGGGAGTCAGGGAGCAGGTAGTCAGGAAGCAGAGAATCATGGAGTCCGTAAGCAGGGAGTCAGGAAGCAGAGAGTCAGGGGGCAGGGACTCAGAAAGCAGAGAGTCAGGAAGCAGGGAGTCAGGGAGCAGGGAGAAGGGAGTCAGGAAGCAGGGAGTCAGGAAGCAGAGAGTCAGGAAGCGGGGAGTCAGGGAGAAGAGAATCATGGAGTCCGTAAGCAGGGAGTCAGGACGCAGAGAGTCAGGGGGTAGGGACTCAGAAAGCAGAGAGTCAGGAAGCAGGGAGTCATGGAGCAGGGAGTCAGGGAGCAGAGAGTCAGAAAGCAGAGAGGCAGAGAGTCAGGAAGCAGGGAGTCAGGAAGCAGGGAGTCATGGAGTCCGTAAGCAGGGAGTAAGGGAGAAGGGAGTCAGGAAGCAGGGAGTCATGGAGTCCGTAAGCAGGGAGTCAGGGAGAAGGGAGTCAGGAAGCAGGGAGTCAGGAAGCAGAGAGTCATGGAGTCCGTAAGCAGGGAGTCAGGAAGCAGGGAGTCATGGAGTCCGTAAGCAGGGAGTCAGGGAGCAGAGAGTCAGGGGGCAGGGAGTCAGAAAGCAGAGAGTCAGGAAGCAGGGAGTCAGGGAGCAGGGAGTCAGGGAGCAGGGAGTCAGGGAGCAGGCAGTCAGGGAGCAGGGAGTCAGGAAGCAGGGAGTCAGGAAGCAGGGAGTCAGGGAGCAGAGAGTCAGAAAGCAGAGAGTTGGAGTCCGTAAGCAGGGAGTCAGGAAGTCGGGAATTCAGTAAGCAGAGAGTTAGGGAACAGAGAGTCAGGAAGTAGAGAGGCAAGGAGTCAGGAAGCAGATAGTCAGGGAGCAAAGAGTCAGGGAGCAGAGAGTCAGGGAGCAGAGAGTCAGGGAGCAGAAAGTAAGGGAGCAGAGAGTCATGGAGTCCGTAAGCAGTGAGTCCGTAAGCAGGGAGTCAGGGAGCAGAGAGTCAGGGAGCAGAGAGTCAGGGAGTCAGGGAGGAGAGAGTCAGAAAGCAGAGAGGCAGGGAGTCAGGAAGCAGGGAGTCAGGAAGCAGGGAGTCAGGGGGCAGGGACTCAGAAAGCAGAGAGTCAGGAAGCAGGGAGTCAGGGAGCAGGGAGTCAGGGAGAAGGGAGTCAGGAAGCAGGGAGTCAGGAAACAGAGAGTCATGGAGTCCGTAAGCAGGGAGTCAGGAAGCAGGGAGTCATGGAGTCCGTAAGCAGGGAGTCAGGGAGCAGAGAGTCAGGGGGCAGGGAGTCAGAAAGCAGAGAGTCAGGAAGCAGGGAGTCAGGGAGCAGGCAGTCAGGGAGCAGGGAGTCAGGAAGCAGGGAGTCAGGAAGCAGGGAGTCAGGGAGCAGAGAGTCAGAAAGCAGAGAGTTGGAGTCCGTAAGCAGGGAGTCAGGAAGTCGGGAATTCAGTAAGCAGAGAGTTAGGGAACATAGAGTCAGGAAGTAGAGAGGCAAGGAGTCAGGAAGCAGATAGTCAGGGAGCAGAGAGTCAGGGAGCAGAGAGTCAGGGAGCAGAAAGTCAGGGAGCAGAGAGTAAGGGAGCAGAGAGTCATGGAGTCCGTAAGCAGGGAGTCAGGGAGCAGAGAGTCAGGGAGTCAGGGAGGAGAGAGTCAGAAAGCAGAGAGGCAGGGAGTCAGGAAGCAGGGAGTCAGGAAGCAGGGAGTCAGGGGGCAGGGAGTCAGAAAGCAGAGAGTCAGGAAGCAGGGAGTCAGGGAGCAGGGAGTCAGGGAGAAGGGAGTCAGGAAGCAGAGAGACAAGAAGCAGGGAGTCAGGGAGAAGGGAGTCAGGAAGCAGGGAGTCAGGAAGAAGAGAATCATGGAGTCCGTAAGCAGGGAGTCAGGACGCAGAGTGTCAGGGGGTAGGGACTCAGAAAGCAGAGAGTCAGGAAGCAGGGAGTCAGGGAGCAGGGAGTCAGGGAGCAGAGAGTCAGAAAGCAGAGAGGCAGAGAGTCAGGGAGCAGGGAGTCAGGAAGCAGGGAGTCATGGAGTCCGTAAGCAGGGAGTCAGGGAGAAGGGAGTCCGTAAGCAGGGAGTCAGGAAGCAGAGAGTCATGGAGTCCGTAAGCAGGGAGTCAGGAAGCAGTGAGTCATGGAGCAGGGAGTCAGGGAGCAGAGAGTCAGGGAGTCCGTAAGCAGGGAGTCAGGAAGCAGGGAGTCATGGAGTCCGTAAGCAGGGAGTCAGGGAGCAGAGAGTCAGGGGGCAGGGAGTCAGAAAGCAGAGAGTCAGGAAGCAGGGAGTCAGGGAGCAGGGAGTCAGGGAGCAGGGAGTCAGGGAGCAGGCAGTCAGGGAGCAGGGAGTCAGGAAGCAGGGAGTCAGGAAGCAGGGAGTCAGGGAGCAGAGAGTCAGAAAGCAGAGAGTCATGGAGTCCGTAAGCAGGGAGTCAGGAAGTCGGGAATTCAGTAAGCAGAGAGTTAGGGAACAGAGAGTCAGGAAGTAGAGAGGCAAGGAGTCAGGAAGCAGAGAGTCAGGGAGCAGAGAGTCAGGGAGCAGAGAGTCAGGGAGCAGAGAGTCAGGAAGCAGGGAGTCAGGGAGCAGGGAGTCAGGGAGCAGAGAGTCAGAAAGCAGAGAGTCAGAAAGCAGGGAGTCAGGGAGCAGGGAGTCAGGGAGCACAGAGTCAGAAAGCAGAGAGGCAGAGAGTCAGGGAGCAGGGAGTCAGGGAGCAGAGAGTCATGTAATCCGTAAGCAGGGAGTCAGGGAGCAGAGAGTCAGGGAGCAGAGAGTCATGGAGTCCGTAAGCAGGGAGTCAGGGAGCAGAGAGTCTGGGAGCAGAGAGTCAGGGAGTCAGGGAGCAGGGAGTCAGGAAGCAGGGAGTCAGGAAGCAGGGAGTCAGGGGGCAGGGACTCAGAAAGCAGAGAGTCAGGAAGCAGGGAGTCAGGGAGCAGGTAGTCAGGAAGCAGAGAATCATGGAGTCCGTAAGCAGGGAGTCAGGAAGCAGAGAGTCAGGGGGCAGGGACTCAGAAAGCAGAGAGTCAGGAAGCAGGGAGTCAGGGAGCAGGGAGAAGGGAGTCAGGAAGCAGGGAGTCAGGAAGCAGAGAGTCAGGAAGCGGGGAGTCAGGGAGAAGAGAATCATGGAGTCCGTAAGCAGGGAGTCAGGACGCAGAGAGTCAGGGGGTAGGGACTCAGAAAGCAGAGAGTCAGGAAGCAGGGAGTCATGGAGCAGGGAGTCAGGGAGCAGAGAGTCAGAAAGCAGAGAGGCAGAGAGTCAGGAAGCAGGGAGTCAGGAAGCAGGGAGTCATGGAGTCCGTAAGCAGGGAGTAAGGGAGAAGGGAGTCAGGAAGCAGGGAGTCATGGAGTCCGTAAGCAGGGAGTCAGGGAGAAGGGAGTCAGGAAGCAGGGAGTCAGGAAGCAGAGAGTCATGGAGTCCGTAAGCAGGGAGTCAGGAAGCAGGGAGTCATGGAGTCCGTAAGCAGGGAGTCAGGGAGCAGAGAGTCAGGGGGCAGGGAGTCAGAAAGCAGAGAGTCAGGAAGCAGGGAGTCAGGGAGCAGGGAGTCAGGGAGCAGGGAGTCAGGGAGCAGGCAGTCAGGGAGCAGGGAGTCAGGAAGCAGGGAGTCAGGAAGCAGGGAGTCAGGGAGCAGAGAGTCAGAAAGCAGAGAGTTGGAGTCCGTAAGCAGGGAGTCAGGAAGTCGGGAATTCAGTAAGCAGAGAGTTAGGGAACAGAGAGTCAGGAAGTAGAGAGGCAAGGAGTCAGGAAGCAGATAGTCAGGGAGCAAAGAGTCAGGGAGCAGAGAGTCAGGGAGCAGAGAGTCAGGGAGCAGAAAGTAAGGGAGCAGAGAGTCATGGAGTCCGTAAGCAGTGAGTCCGTAAGCAGGGAGTCAGGGAGCAGAGAGTCAGGGAGCAGAGAGTCAGGGAGTCAGGGAGGAGAGAGTCAGAAAGCAGAGAGGCAGGGAGTCAGGAAGCAGGGAGTCAGGAAGCAGGGAGTCAGGGGGCAGGGACTCAGAAAGCAGAGAGTCAGGAAGCAGGGAGTCAGGGAGCAGGGAGTCAGGGAGAAGGGAGTCAGGAAGCAGGGAGTCAGGAAACAGAGAGTCATGGAGTCCGTAAGCAGGGAGTCAGGAAGCAGGGAGTCATGGAGTCCGTAAGCAGGGAGTCAGGGAGCAGAGAGTCAGGGGGCAGGGAGTCAGAAAGCAGAGAGTCAGGAAGCAGGGAGTCAGGGAGCAGGCAGTCAGGGAGCAGGGAGTCAGGAAGCAGGGAGTCAGGAAGCAGGGAGTCAGGGAGCAGAGAGTCAGAAAGCAGAGAGTTGGAGTCCGTAAGCAGGGAGTCAGGAAGTCGGGAATTCAGTAAGCAGAGAGTTAGGGAACATAGAGTCAGGAAGTAGAGAGGCAAGGAGTCAGGAAGCAGATAGTCAGGGAGCAGAGAGTCAGGGAGCAGAGAGTCAGGGAGCAGAAAGTCAGGGAGCAGAGAGTAAGGGAGCAGAGAGTCATGGAGTCCGTAAGCAGGGAGTCAGGGAGCAGAGAGTCAGGGAGTCAGGGAGGAGAGAGTCAGAAAGCAGAGAGGCAGGGAGTCAGGAAGCAGGGAGTCAGGAAGCAGGGAGTCAGGGGGCAGGGAGTCAGAAAGCAGAGAGTCAGGAAGCAGGGAGTCAGGGAGCAGGGAGTCAGGGAGAAGGGAGTCAGGAAGCAGAGAGACAAGAAGCAGGGAGTCAGGGAGAAGGGAGTCAGGAAGCAGGGAGTCAGGAAGAAGAGAATCATGGAGTCCGTAAGCAGGGAGTCAGGACGCAGAGTGTCAGGGGGTAGGGACTCAGAAAGCAGAGAGTCAGGAAGCAGGGAGTCAGGGAGCAGGGAGTCAGGGAGCAGAGAGTCAGAAAGCAGAGAGGCAGAGAGTCAGGGAGCAGGGAGTCAGGAAGCAGGGAGTCATGGAGTCCGTAAGCAGGGAGTCAGGGAGAAGGGAGTCCGTAAGCAGGGAGTCAGGAAGCAGAGAGTCATGGAGTCCGTAAGCAGGGAGTCAGGAAGCAGTGAGTCATGGAGCAGGGAGTCAGGGAGCAGAGAGTCAGGGAGTCCGTAAGCAGGGAGTCAGGAAGCAGGGAGTCATGGAGTCCGTAAGCAGGGAGTCAGGGAGCAGAGAGTCAGGGGGCAGGGAGTCAGAAAGCAGAGAGTCAGGAAGCAGGGAGTCAGGGAGCAGGGAGTCAGGGAGCAGGGAGTCAGGGAGCAGGCAGTCAGGGAGCAGGGAGTCAGGAAGCAGGGAGTCAGGAAGCAGGGAGTCAGGGAGCAGAGAGTCAGAAAGCAGAGAGTCATGGAGTCCGTAAGCAGGGAGTCAGGAAGTCGGGAATTCAGTAAGCAGAGAGTTAGGGAACAGAGAGTCAGGAAGTAGAGAGGCAAGGAGTCAGGAAGCAGAGAGTCAGGGAGCAGAGAGTCAGGGAGCAGAGAGTCAGGGAGCAGAGAGTCAGGAAGCAGGGAGTCAGGGAGCAGGGAGTCAGGGAGCAGAGAGTCAGAAAGCAGAGAGGCAGAGAGTCAGGGAGCAGGGAGTCAGGAAGCAGGGAGTCAGGGAGCAGGGAGTCAGGGAGAAGGGAGTCAGGTAGCCGAGAGTCAAGAAGCAGGGAGTCAGGGAGAAGGGAGTCAGGAAGCAGAGAATCATGGAGTCCGTAAGCAGGGAGTCAGGACGCAGAGATTCAGGGGGTAGGGACTCAGAAAGCAGAGAGTCAGGAAGCAGGGAGTCAGGGAGCAGGGAGTCAGGGAGCAGAGAGTCAGAAAGCAGAGAGGCAGAGAGTGAGGGAGCAGGGAGTCAGGAAGCAGGGAGTCATGGAGTCCGTAAGCAGGGAGTCAGGGAGAAGGGAGTCAGGAAGCAGGGAGTCAGGAAGCAGAGAGTCATGGAGTCCGTAAGCAGGGAGTCAGGAAGCAGAGAGTCAGGGGGCAGGGACTCAGAAAGCAGAGAGTCAGGAAGCAGGGAGTCAGGGAGCAGGGAGAAGGGAGTCAGGAAGCAGGGAGTCAGGAAGCAGAGAGTCAGGAAGCGGGGAGTCAGGGAGAAGGTAGTCAGGAAGCAGGGAGTCAGAAAGCAGAGAGTCAGGAAGCAGGGAGTCAGGGAGCAGGGAGTCAGGGAGCAGAGAGTCAGGGAGCAGGGAGTCAGGAAGCAGGGAGTCAGGAAGCAGGGAGTCAGGACGCAGAGAGTCAGGGGGTAGGGACTCAGAAAGCAGAGAGTCAGAAAGCAGGGAGTCAGGGAGCAGGGAGTCATGGAGTCCGTAAGCAGGGAGTCAGGGAGAAGGGAGTCGGGAAGCAGGGAGTCAGGAAGCAGAGAGTCATGGAGTCCGTAAGCAGGGAGTCAGGAAGCAGGGAGTCAGGGAGCAGAGAGTCATGTAATCCGTAAGCAGGGAGTCAGGGAGCAGAGAGTCAGGGAGCAGAGAGTCAGGGAGCAGAGAGTCATGGAGTCCGTAAGCAGGGAGTCAGGGAGCAGAGAGTCAGGGAGCAGAGAGTCAGGGAGTCAGGGAGCAGAGAGTCAGAAAGCAAAGAGGCAGGGAGTCAGGAAGCAGGGAGTCAGGAAGCAGGGAGTCAGGGGGCAGGGACTCAGAAAGCAGAGAGTCAGGAAGCAGGGAGTCAGGGAGCAGGTAGTCAGGAAGCAGAGAATCATGGAGTCCGTAAGCAGGGAGTCAGGAAGCAGAGAGTCAGGGGGCAGAGAGGCAGAGAGTCAGAGAGCAGGGAGTCAGGAAGCAGGGAGTCATGGAGTCCGTAAGCAGGGAGTCAGGGAGAAGGGAGTCCGTAAGCAGGGAGTCAGGAAGCAGAGAGTCATGGAGTCCGTAAGCAGGGAGTCAGGAAGCAGTGAGTCATGGAGCAGGGAGTCAGGGAGCAGAGAGTCAGGGGGCAGGGAGTCAGAAAGCAGAGAGTCAGGAAGCAGGGAGTCAGGGAGCAAGGAGTCAGGGAGCAGGGAGTCAGGGAGCAGGCAGTCAGGGAGCAGGGAGTCAGGAAGCAGGGAGTCAGGAAGCAGGGAGTCATGGAGTCCATAAGCAGGGAGTCAGGAAGCAGGGAGTCAGGAAGCAGAGAGTCATGGAGTCCGTAAGCAGGGAGTCAGGAAGCAGGGAGTCATGGAGTCCGTAAGCAGGGAGTCAGGGAGCAGAGAGTCAGGGGGCAGGGAGTCAGAAAGCAGAGAGTCAGGAAGCAGGGAGTCAGGGAGCAGGGAGTCAGGGAGCAGGGAGTCAGGGAGCAGGCAGTCAGGGAGCAGGGAGTCAGGAAGCAGGGAGTCAGGAAGCAGGGAGTCAGGGAGCAGAGAGTCAGAAAGCAGAGAGTCTGAGTCCGTAAGCAGGGAGTCAGGAAGTCGGGAATTCATTAAGCAGAGAGTTAGGGAACAGAGAGTCAGGAAGTAGAGAGGCAAGGAGTCAGGAAGCAGAGAGTCAGGGAGCAGAGAGTCAGGGAGCAGAGAGTAAGGGAGCAGAGAGTCATGGAGTCCGTAAGCAGGGAGTCAGGGAGCAGAGAGTCAGGGAGCAGAGAGTCAGGGAGTCAGGAAGGAGAGAGTCAGAAAGCAGAGAGGCAGGGAGTCAGGAAGCAGGGAGTCAGGAAGCAGGGATTCAGGGGGCAGGGACTCAGAAAGCAAAGAGGCAAAGAGTCAGGGAGCAGGGAGTCAGGAAGCAGGGAGTCATGGAGTCAGGAAGCAGGGAGTCAGGGAGCAGGGAGTCAGGGAGCAGAGAGGCAGAAAGCAGAGAGTCATGGAGTCCGTAAGCAGGGAGTCAGGAAGCAGGGAGTCATGGAGTCCGTAAGCAGGGAGTCAGGGAGCAGAGAGTCAGGGGGCAGGGAGTCAGAAAGCAGAGAGTCAGGAAGCAGGGAGTCAGGGAGCAGGGAGTCAGGGAGCAGGGAGTCAGGGAGCAGGCAGTCAGGGAGCAGGGAGTCAGGAAGCAGGGAGTCAGGAAGCAGGGAGTCAGGGAGCAGAGAGTCAGAAAGCAGAGAGTCTGAGTCCGTAAGCAGGGAGTCAGGAAGTCGGGAATTCAGTAAGCAGAGAGTTAGGGAACAGAGAGTCAGGAAGTAGAGAGGCAAGGAGTCAGGAAGCAGAGAGTCAGGGAGCAGAGAGTCAGGGAGCAGAGAGTAAGGGAGCAGAGAGTCATGGAGTCCGTAAGCAGGGAGTCAGGGAGCAGAGAGTCAGGGAGCAGAGAGTCAGGGAGTCAGGAAGGAGAGAGTCAGAAAGCATAGAGGCAGGGAGTCAGGAAGCAGGGAGTCAGGAAGCAGGGAGTCAGGGGGCAGGGACTCAGAAAGCAAAGAGGCAGAGAGTCAGGGAGCAGGGAGTCAGGAAGCAGGGAGTCATGGAGTCCGTAAGCAGGGAGTCAGGGAGCAGGGAATCAGGGAGCAGAGAGGCAGAAAGCAGAGAGGCAGAGAGTCAGGGAGCAGGGAGTCAGGAAGCAGGGAGTCAGGAAGCAGAGAGTCATGGAGTCCGTAAGCAGGGAGTCAGGAAGCAGGGAGTCATGGAGCAGGGAGTCAGGGAGCAGAGAGTCAGGGGGCAGGGAGTCAGAAAGCAGAGAGTCAGGAAGCAGGGAGTCAGGGAGCAAGGAGTCAGGGAGCAGGGAGTCAGGGAGCAGGCAGTCAGGGAGCAGGGAGTCAGGAAGCAGGGAGTCAGGAAGCAGGGAGTCAGGGAGCAGAGAGTCAGAAAGCAGAGAGTCGGAGTCCGTAAGCAGGGAGTCAGGAAGTCGGGAATTCAGTAAGCAGAGAGTTAGGGAACAGAGAGTCAGGAAGTAGAGAGGCAAGGAGTCAGGAAGCAGAGAGTCAGGGAGCAGAGATTCAGGGAGCAGAGAGTCAGGGAGCAGAGAGTCAGGGAGCAGAGAGTAAGGGAGCAGAGAGTCATGGAGTCCGTAAGCAGTGAGTCCGTAAGCAGGGAGTCAGGGAGCAGGGAGTCAGGGAGCAGGGAGTCAGGGAGAAGGGAGTCAGGAAGCAGAGAGTCAAGAAGCAGGGAGTCAGGGAGAAGGGAGTCAGGAAGCAGGGAGTCAGGAAGAAGAGAATCATGGAGTCCATAAGCAGGGAGTCAGGACGCAGAGAGTCAGGGGGTAGGTACTCAGAAAGCAGAGAGTCAGGAAGCAGGGAGTCAGGGAGCAGGGAGTCAGGGAGCAGAGAGTCAGAAAGCAGAGAGGCAGAGAGTCAGGGAGCAGGGAGTCAGGTAGCAGGGAGTCATGGAGTCCGTAAGCAGGGAGTCAGGGAGAAGGGAGTCCGTAAGCAGGGAGTCAGGAAGCAGATAGTCATGGAGTCCGTAAGCAGGGAGTCAGGAAGCAGGGAGTCAGGAAGCAAGGAGTCAGGGAGCAGAGAGTCAGAAAGCAGAGAGTCGGAGTCCGTAAGCAGGGAGTCAGGAAGTCGGGAATTCAGTAAGCAGAGAGTTAGGGAACAGAGAGTCAGGAAGTAGAGAGGCAAGGAGTCAGGAAGCAGAGAGTCAGGGATCAGAGAGTCAGGGAGCAGAGAGTCAGGGAGCAGAGAGTCAGGGAGCAGAGAGTAAGGGAGCAGAGAGTCATGGAGTCCGTAAGCAGGGAGTCAGGGAGCAGAGAGTCAGGGAGCAGAGAGTCAGGGAGTCAGGGAGGAGAGAGTCAGAAAGCAGAGAGGCAGGGAGTCAGGAAGCAGGGAGTCAGGAAGCAGGGAGTCAGGGGGCAGGGACTCAGAAAGCAGAGAGTCAGGAAGCAGGGAGTCAGGGAGAAGGGAGTCAGGAAGCAGGGAGTCAGGAAGAAGAAAATCATGGAGTCCGTAAGCAGGGAGTCAGGACGCAGAGAGTCAGGGGGTAGGTACTCAGAAAGCAGAGAGTCAGGAAGCAGGGAGTCAGGGAACAGGGAGTCAGGGAGCAGAGAGTCAGAAAGCAGAGAGGCAGAGAGTCAGGGAGCAGGGAGTCAGGAAGCAGGGAGTCATGGAGTCCGTAAGCAGGGAGTCAGGGAGAAGGGAGTCCGTAAGCAGGGAGTCAGGAAGCAGAGAGTCATGGAGTCCGTAAGCAGGGAGTCAGGAAGCAGGGAGTCATGGAGCAGGGAGTCAGGGAGCAGAGAGTCAGGGGGCAGGGAGTCAGAAAGCAGAGAGTCAGGAAGCAGAGAGTCATGGAGTCCGTAAGCAGGGAGTCAGGAAGCAGGGAGTCATGGAGCAGGGAGTCAGGGAGCAGAGAGTCAGGGGGCAGGGAGTCAGAAAGCAGAGAGTCAGGAAGCAGGGAGTCAGGGAGCAAGGAGTCAGGGAGCAGGGAGTCAGGGAGCAGGCAGTCAGGGAGCAGGGAGTCAGGAAGCAGGGAGTCAGGAAGCAGGGAGTCAGGGAGCAGAGAGTCAGAAAGCAGAGAGTCGGAGTCCGTAAGCAGGGAGTCAGGAAGTCGGGAATTCAGTAAGCAGAGAGTTAGGGAACAGAGAGTCAGGAAGTAGAGAGGCAAGGAGTCAGGAAGCAGAGAGTCAGGGAGCAGAGATTCAGGGAGCAGAGAGTCAGGGAGCAGAGAGTCAGGGAGCAGAGAGTAAGGGAGCAGAGAGTCATGGAGTCCGTAAGCAGTGAGTCCGTAAGCAGGGAGTCAGGGAGCAGGGAGTCAGGGAGCAGGGAGTCAGGGAGAAGGGAGTCAGGAAGCAGAGAGTCAAGAAGCAGGGAGTCAGGGAGAAGGGAGTCAGGAAGCAGGGAGTCAGGAAGAAGAGAATCATGGAGTCCATAAGCAGGGAGTCAGGACGCAGAGAGTCAGGGGGTAGGTACTCAGAAAGCAGAGAGTCAGGAAGCAGGGAGTCAGGGAGCAGGGAGTCAGGGAGCAGAGAGTCAGAAAGCAGAGAGGCAGAGAGTCAGGGAGCAGGGAGTCAGGTAGCAGGGAGTCATGGAGTCCGTAAGCAGGGAGTCAGGGAGAAGGGAGTCCGTAAGCAGGGAGTCAGGAAGCAGATAGTCATGGAGTCCGTAAGCAGGGAGTCAGGAAGCAGGGAGTCAGGAAGCAAGGAGTCAGGGAGCAGAGAGTCAGAAAGCAGAGAGTCGGAGTCCGTAAGCAGGGAGTCAGGAAGTCGGGAATTCAGTAAGCAGAGAGTTAGGGAACAGAGAGTCAGGAAGTAGAGAGGCAAGGAGTCAGGAAGCAGAGAGTCAGGGATCAGAGAGTCAGGGAGCAGAGAGTCAGGGAGCAGAGAGTCAGGGAGCAGAGAGTAAGGGAGCAGAGAGTCATGGAGTCCGTAAGCAGGGAGTCAGGGAGCAGAGAGTCAGGGAGCAGAGAGTCAGGGAGTCAGGGAGGAGAGAGTCAGAAAGCAGAGAGGCAGGGAGTCAGGAAGCAGGGAGTCAGGAAGCAGGGAGTCAGGGGGCAGGGACTCAGAAAGCAGAGAGTCAGGAAGCAGGGAGTCAGGGAGAAGGGAGTCAGGAAGCAGGGAGTCAGGAAGAAGAAAATCATGGAGTCCGTAAGCAGGGAGTCAGGACGCAGAGAGTCAGGGGGTAGGTACTCAGAAAGCAGAGAGTCAGGAAGCAGGGAGTCAGGGAACAGGGAGTCAGGGAGCAGAGAGTCAGAAAGCAGAGAGGCAGAGAGTCAGGGAGCAGGGAGTCAGGAAGCAGGGAGTCATGGAGTCCGTAAGCAGGGAGTCAGGGAGAAGGGAGTCCGTAAGCAGGGAGTCAGGAAGCAGAGAGTCATGGAGTCCGTAAGCAGGGAGTCAGGAAGCAGGGAGTCATGGAGCAGGGAGTCAGGGAGCAGAGAGTCAGGGGGCAGGGAGTCAGAAAGCAGAGAGTCAGGAAGCAGGGAGTCAGGGAGCAAGGAGTCAGGGAGCAGGGAGTCAGGGAGCAGGCAGTCAGGGAGCAGGGAGTCAGGAAGCAGGGAGTCAGGAAGCAGGGAGTCAGGGAGCAGAGAGTCAGAAAGCAGAGAGTCGGAGTCCGTAAGCAGGGAGTCAGGAAGTCGGCAATTCAGTAAGCAGAGAGTTAGGGAACAGAGAGTCAGGAAGTAGAGAGGCAAGGAGTCAGGAATCAGAGAGTCAGGGAGCAGAGAGTCAGGGAGCAGAGAGTCAGGGAGCAGAGAGTCAGGGAGCAGAGAGTAAGGGAGCAGAGAGTCATGGAGTCCGTAAGCAGTGAGTCCGTAAGCAGGGAGTCAGGGAGCAGAGAGTCAGGGAGCAGAGAGTCAGGGAGTCAGGGAGGAGAGAGTCAGAAAGCAGAGAGGCAGGGAGTCAGGAAGCAGGGAGTCAGGAAGCAGGGAGTCAGGGGGCAGGGACTCAGAAAGCAGAGAGTCAGGAAGCAGGGAGTCAGGGAGAAGGGAGTCAGGAAGCAGAGAGTCAAGAAGCAGGGAGTCAGGGAGAAGGGAGTCAGGAAGCAGGGAGTCAGGAAGAAGAAAATCATGGAGTCCGTAAGCAGGGAGTCAGGACGCAGAGAGTCAGGGGGTAGGTACTCAGAAAGCAGAGAGTCAGGAAGCAGGGAGTCAGGGAGCAGGGAGTCAGGGAGCAGAGAGTCAGAAAGCAGAGAGGCAGAGAGTCAGGGAGCAGGGAGTCAGGAAGCAGGGAGTCATGGAGTCCGTAAGCAGGGAGTCAGGGAGAAGGGAGTCCGTAAGCAGGGAGTCAGGAAGCAGAGAGTCATGGAGTCCGTAAGCAGGGAGTCAGGAAGCAGGGAGTCATGGAGCAGGGAGTCAGGGAGCAGAGAGTCAGGGGGCAGGGAGTCAGAAAGCAGAGAGTCAGGAAGCAGGGAGTCAGGGAGCAAGGAGTCAGGGAGCAGGGAGTCAGGGAGCAGGCAGTCAGGGAGCAGGGAGTCAGGAAGCAGGGAGTCAGGAAGCAAGGAGTCAGGGAGCAGGGAGTCAGGGAGCAGGCAGTCAGGGAGCAGGGAGTCAGGAAGTCGGGAATTCAGTAAGCAGAGAGTTAGGGAACAGAGAGTCAGGAAGTAGAGAGGCAAGGAGTCAGGAAGCAGAGAGTCAGGGAGCAGAGAGTCAGGGAGCAGAGAGTCAGGGAGGAGAGAGTCAGAAAGCAGAGAGGCAGGGAGTCAGGAAGCAGGGAGTCAGGAAGCAGGGAGTCAGGGGGCAGAGAGTCAGGGAGCAGAGAGTCAGGGAGCAGAGAGTCAGGGAGCAGAGAGTCAGGGAGCAGAGATTCAGGGAGCAGAGAGTCAGGGAGCAGAGAGTCATGGAGTACGTAAGCAGTGAGTCCGTAAGCAGGGAGTCAGGGAGCAGAGAGTCAGGGAGCAGAGAGTCAGGGAGTCAGGGAGGAGAGAGTCAGAAAGCAGAGAGGCAGGGAGTCAGGAAGCAGGGAGCAGAGAGTCAGGGCCAGAGAGTCAGGGAGTCAGGGAGCAGAGAGTCAGAAAGCAAAGAGGCACGGAGTCAGGAAGCAGGGAGTCAGGAAGCAGGGAGTCAGGGAGCAGGGAGTCAGGAAGCAGAGAATCATGGAGTCCGTAAGCAGGGAGTCAGGAAGCAGAGAGTCAGGGGGCAGGGACTCAGAAAGCAGAGAGTCAGGAAGCAGGGAGTCAGGGAGCAGGGAGAAGGGAGTCAGGAAGCAGGGAGTCAGGAAGCAGAGAGTCAGGAAGCGGGGAGTCAGGGAGAAGGGAGTCAGGAAGCAAGGAGTCAGGAAGCGGGGAGTCAGGAAGCAGGGAGTCAGGGAGCAGAGAATCATGGAGTCCGTAAGCAGGGAGTCAGGACGCAGAGAGTCAGGGGGTAAGGACTCAGAAAGCAGAGAGTCAGGAAGCAGGGAGTCATGGAGCAGGGAGTCAGGGAGCAGAGAGTCAGAAAGCAGAGAGGCAGAGAGTCAGGAAGCAGAGAGTCATGGAGTCCGTAAGCAGGGAGTCAGGAAGCAGGGAGTCATGGAGTCCGTAAGCAGGGAGTCAGGGAGCAGAGAGTCAGGGGGCAGGGAGTCAGAAAGCAGAGAGTCAGGAAGCAGGGAGTCAGGGAGCAGGGAGTCAGGGAGCAGGGAGTCAGGGAGCAGGCAGTCAGGGAGCAGGGAGTCAGGAACCAGGGAGTCAGGAAGCAGGGAGTCAGGAAGCAGGGAGTCAGAAAGCAGAGAGTCGGAGTCCGTAAGCAGGGAGTCAGGAAGTCGGGAATTCAGTAAGCAGAGAGTTAGGGAACAGAGAGTCAGGAAGTAGAGAGGCAAGGAGTCAGGAAGCAGAGAGTCAGGGAGCAGAGAGTCAGGGAGCAGAGAGTCAGGGAGCAGAGAGTCAGGGAGCAGAGAGTAAGGGAGCAGAGAGTCATGGAGTCCGTAAGCAGTGACTCCGTAAGCAGGGAGTCAGGGAGCAGAGAGTCAGGGAGCAGAGAGTCAGGGAGTCAGGGAGGAGAGAGTCAGAAAGCAGAGAGGCAGGGAGTCAGGAAGCAGGGAGTCAGGAAGCAGGGAGTAAGGGGGCAGGGACTCAGAAAGCAGAGAGTCAGGAAGCAGGGAGTCAGGGAGCAGGGAGTCAGGGAGAAGGGAGTCAGGAAGCAGAGAGTCAAGAAGCAGGGAGTCAGGGAGAAGGGAGTCAGGAAGCAGGGAGTCAGGAAGAAGAGAATCATGGAGTCAGTAAGCAGGGAGTCAGGACGCAGAGAGTCAGGGGGTAGGGACTCAGAAAGCAGAGAGTCAGGAAGCAGGGAGTCAGGGAGCAGGGAGTCAGGGAGCAGAGAGTCAGAAAGCAGAGAGGCAGAGAGTCAGGGAGCAGGGAGTCAGGAAGCAGGGAGTCATGGAGTCCGTAAGCAGGGAGTCAGGGAGAAGGGAGTCCGTAAGCAGGGAGTCAGGAAGCAGAGAGTCATGGAGTCCGTAAGCAGGGAGTCAGGAAGCAGGGAGTCATGGAGCAGGGAGTCAGGGAGCAGAGAGTCAGGGGGCAGGGAGTCAGAAAGCAGAGAGTCAGGAAGCAGGGAGTCAGGGAGCAAGGAGTCAGGGAGCAGGGAGTCAGGGAGCAGGCGGTCAGGGAGCAGGGAGTCAGGAAGCAGGGAGTCAGGAAGCAGGGAGTCATGGAGTCCGTAAGCAGGGAGTCGGGAAGCAGGGAGTCAGGAAGCAGAGAGTCATGGAGTCCGTAAGCAGGGAGTCAGGAAGCAGGGAGTCATGGAGTCCGTAAGCAGTGAGTCAGGGAGCAGAGAGTCAGGGGGCAGGGAGTCAGAAAGCAGAGAGTCAGGAAGCAGGGAATCAGGGAGCAGGGAGTCAGGGAGCAGGGAGTCAGGGAGCAGGCAGTCAGGGAGCAGGGAGTCAGGAAGCAGGGAGTCAGGAAGCAGGGAGTCAGGGAGCAGAGAGTCAGAAAGCAGAGAGTCGGAGTCCGTAAGCATGGAGTCAGGAAGTCGGGAATTCAGTAAGCAGAGAGTTAGGGAACAGAGAGTCAGGAAGTAGAGAGGCAAGGAGTCAGGAAGCAGAGAGTCAGGGAGCAGAGAGTCAGGGAGCAGAGAGTCAGGGAGCAGAGAGTCAGGGAGCAGAGAGTAAGGGAGCAGAGAGTCATGGAGTCCGTAAGCAGGGAGTCATGGAGCAGAGAGTCAGGGAGCAGAGAGTCAGGGAGTCAGGGAGGAGAGAGTCAGAAAGCAGAGAGGCAGGGAGTCAGGAAGCAGGGAGTCAGGAAGCAGGGAGTCAGGGAGAAGGGAGTCAGGAAGCAGGGAGTCAGGAAGAAGAGAATCATGGAGTCCGTAAGCAAGGAGTCAGGACGCAGAGAGTCAGGGGGTAGGGACTCTGAAAGCAGAGAGTCAGGAAGCAGGGAGTCAGGGAGCAGGGAGTCAGGGAGCAGAGAGTCAGAAAGCAGAGAGGCAGAGAGTCAGGGAGCAGGGAGTCAGGAAGCAGGGAGTCATGGAGTCCGTAAGCAGGGAATCAGGGAGAAGGGAGTCCGTAAGCAGGGAGTCAGGAAGCAGAGAGTCATGGAGTCCGTAAGCAGGGAGTCAGGAAGCAGGGAGTCATGGAGCAGGGAGTCATGGAGCAGGGAGTCAGGGGGCAGGGAGTCAGAAAGCAGAGAGTCAGGAAGCAGGGAGTCAGGGAGCAAGGAGTCAGGGAGCAGGGAGTCAGGGAGCAGGGAGTCAGGAAGCAGGGAGTCAGGAAGCAGGGAGTCAGGGAGAAGAGAGTCAGAAAGCAGAGAGTCATGGAGTCCTTAAGCAGGGAGTCAGGAAGTCGGGAATTGAGTAAGCAGAGAGTTAGGGAACAGAGAGTCAGGAAGTAGAGATGCAAGGAGTCAGGAAGCAGAGAGTCAGGGAGTAAAGAGTCAGGGAGCAGAGAGTCATGTAGTCCGTAAGCAGGGAGTCAGGAAGCAGAGAGTCATGGAGTCCGTAAGCAGGGAGTCAGGGAGCAGAGAGTCAGGGAGCAGAGAGTCAGGGAGCAGAGAGTCATGGAGTCCGTAAGCAGGGAGTCAGGGAGCAGAGAGTCAGGGAGCAGAGAGTCATGGAGTCAGGGAGCAGAGAGTCAGAAAGCAGAGAGGCAGGGAGTCAGGAAGCAGGGAGTCAGGAAGCAGGGAGTCAGGGGGCAGGGACTCAGAAAGCAGAGAGTCAGGAAGCAGGGAGTCAGGGAGCAGGGAGTCAGGAAGCAGGGAGTCAGAAAGCAGAGAGTCAGGAAGCAGGGAGTCAGGGAGCAGGGAGAAGGGAGTCAGGAAGCAGGGAGTCAGGAAGCAGAGAGTCAGGAAGCGGGGACTCAGGGAGAAGGGAGTCAGGAAGCAGGGAGTCAGAACGCAGAGTGTCAGGAAGCAGGGAGTCAGGGAGCAGGGAGTCAGGGAGCAGGGAATCAGGGAGCAGGGAGTCAGGAAGCAGGGAGTCAGGAAGCAGGGAGTCAGGGAGCAGAGAATCATGTAGTCCGTAAGCAGGGAGTCAGGACGAAGAGAGTCAGGGGGTAGGGACTCAGAAAGCAGAGAGTCAGGAAGCAGGGAGTCAGGGAGCAGGGAGTCAGGGAGCAGAGAGTCAGGGGGTAGGGACTCAGAAAGCAGGGAGTCAGGAAGCAGGGAGTCAGGGAGCAGAGAGTCAGAAAGCAGAGAGTCATGGAGTCCGTAATCAGGGAGTCAGGAAGTCGGGAATTCAGTAAGCAGAGAGTTAGGGAACAGAGAGTCAGGAAGTAGAGAGGCAAGGAGTCAGGAAGCAGAGAGTCAGGGAGCAGAGAGTCAGGGAGCAGAGAGTAAGGGAGCAGAGAGTCATGGAGTCCGTAAGCAGGGAGTCAGGGAGAAGAGAGTCAGGGAGCAGAGAGTCAGGGAGTCAGGGAGGAGAGAGTCAGAAAGCAGAGAGGCAGGGAGTCAGGAAGCAGGGAGTCAGGAAGCAGGGAGTCAGGGAGAAGGGAGTCAGGAAGCAGAGAGTCATGGAGTCCGTAAGCAGGGAGTCAGGAAGCAGGGAGTCATGGAGTCCGTAAGCAGTGAGTCAGGGAGCAGAGAGTCAGGGGGCAGGGAGTCAGAAAGCAGAGAGTCAGGAAGCGGGGAATCAGGGAGCAGGGAGTCAGGGAGCAGGGAGTCAGGGAGCAGGCAGTCAGGGAGCAGGGAGTCAGGAAGCAGGGAGTCAGGAAGCAGGGAGTCAGGGAGCAGAGAGTCAGAAAGCAGAGAGTCGGAGTCCGTAAGCAGGGAGTCAGGAAGTCGGGAATTCAGTAAGCAGAGAGTTAGGGAACAGAGAGTCAGGAAGTAGAGAGGCAAGGAGTCAGGAAGCAGAGAGTCAGGGAGCAGAGAGTCAGGGAGCAGAGAGTCAGGGAGCAGAGAGTCAGGGAGCAGAGAGTAAGGGAGCAGAGAGTCATGGAGTCCGTAAGCAGGGAGTCAGGGAGCAGAGAGTCAGGGAGCAGAGAGTCAGGGAGTCAGGGAGGAGAGAGTCAGAAAGCAGAGAGGCAGGGAGTCAGGAAGCAGGGAGTCAGGAAGCAGGGAGTCAGGGAGAAGGGAGTCAGGAAGCAGGGAGTCAGGAAGAAGAGAATCATGGAGTCCGTAAGCAGGGAGTCAGGACGCAGAGAGTCAGGGGGTAGGGACTCAGAAAGCAGAGAGTCAGGAAGCAGGGAGTCAGGGAGCAGGGAGTCAGGGAGCAGAGAGTCAGAAAGCAGAGAGGCAGAGAGTCAGGGAGCAGGGAGTCAGGAAGCAGGGAGTCATGGAGTCCGTAAGCAGGGAATCAGGGAGAAGGGAGTCCGTAAGCAGGGAGTCAGGAAGCAGAGAGTCATGGAGTCCGTAAGCAGGGAGTCAGGAAGCAGGGAGTCATGGAGCAGGGAGTCATGGAGCAGGGAGTCAGGGGGCAGGGAGTCAGAAAGCAGAGAGTCAGGAAGCAGGGAGTCAGGGAGCAAGGAGTCAGGGAGCAGGGAGTCAGGGAGCAGGCAGTCAGGGAGCAGGGAGTCAGGAAGCAGGGAGTCAGGAAGCAGGGAGTCAGGGAGAAGAGAGTCAGAAAGCAGAGAGTCATGGAGTCCTTAAGCAGGGAGTCAGGAAGTCGGGAATTGAGTAAGCAGAGAGTTAGGGAACAGAGAGTCAGGAAGTAGAGATGCAAGGAGTCAGGAAGCAGAGAGTCAGGGAGTAAAGAGTCAGGGAGCAGAGAGTCATGTAGTCCGTAAGCAGGGAGTCAGGAAGCAGAGAGTCATGGAGTCCGTAAGCAGGGAGTCAGGGAGCAGAGAGTCAGGGAGCAGAGAGTCAGGGAGCAGAGAGTCATGGAGTCCGTAAGCAGGGAGTCAGGGAGCAGAGAGTCAGGGAGCAGAGAGTCATGGAGTCAGGGAGCAGAGAGTCAGAAAGCAGAGAGGCAGGGAGTCAGGAAGCAGGGAGTCAGGAAGCAGGGAGTCAGGGGGCAGGGACTCAGAAAGCAGAGAGTCAGGAAGCAGGGAGTCAGGGAGCAGGGAGTCAGGAAGCAGAGAATCATGGAGTCCGTAAGCAGGGAGTCAGGAAGCAAGGAGTCAGGAAGAAGGGAGTCAGGAAGCAGGGAGTCAGAAAGCAGAGAGTCAGGAAGCAGGGAGTCAGGGAGCAGGGAGAAGGGAGTCAGGAAGCAGGGAGTCAGGAAGCAGAGAGTCAGGAAGCGGGGACTCAGGGAGAAGGGAGTCAGGAAGCAGGGAGTCAGAACGCAGAGTGTCAGGAAGCAGGGAGTCAGGGAGCAGGGAGTCAGGGAGCAGGGAATCAGGGAGCAGGGAGTCAGGAAGCAGGGAGTCAGGAAGCAGGGAGTCAGGGAGCAGAGAATCATGTAGTCCGTAAGCAGGGAGTCAGGACGAAGAGAGTCAGGGGGTAGGGACTCAGAAAGCAGAGAGTCAGGAAGCAGGGAGTCAGGGAGCAGGGAGTCAGGGAGCAGAGAGTCAGGGGGTAGGGACTCAGAAAGCAGGGAGTCAGGAAGCAGGGAGTCAGGGAGCAGAGAGTCAGAAAGCAGAGAGTCATGGAGTCCGTAATCAGGGAGTCAGGAAGTCGGGAATTCAGTAAGCAGAGAGTTAGGGAACAGAGAGTCAGGAAGTAGAGAGGCAAGGAGTCAGGAAGCAGAGAGTCAGGGAGCAGAGAGTCAGGGAGCAGAGAGTAAGGGAGCAGAGAGTCATGGAGTCCGTAAGCAGGGAGTCAGGGAGAAGAGAGTCAGGGAGCAGAGAGTCAGGGAGTCAGGGAGGAGAGAGTCAGAAAGCAGAGAGGCAGGGAGTCAGGAAGCAGGGAGTCAGGAAGCAGGGAGTCAGGGAGAAGGGAGTCAGGAAGCAGAGAGTCATGGAGTCCGTAAGCAGGGAGTCAGGAAGCAGGGAGTCATGGAGTCCGTAAGCAGTGAGTCAGGGAGCAGAGAGTCAGGGGGCAGGGAGTCAGAAAGCAGAGAGTCAGGAAGCAGGGAATCAGGGAGCAGGGAGTCAGGGAGCAGGGAGTCAGGGAGCAGGCAGTCAGGGAGCAGGGAGTCAGGAAGCAGGGAGTCAGGAAGCAGGGAGTCAGGGAGCAGAGAGTCAGAAAGCAGAGAGTCGGAGTCCGTAAGCAGGGAGTCAGGAAGTCGGGAATTCAGTAAGCAGAGAGTTAGGGAACAGAGAGTCAGGAAGTAGAGAGGCAAGGAGTCAGGAAGCAGAGAGTCAGGGAGCAGAGAGTCAGGGAGCAGAGAGTCAGGGAGCAGAGAGTCAGGGAGCAGAGAGTAAGGGAGCAGAGAGTCATGGAGTCCGTAAGCAGGGAGTCAGGGAGCAGAGAGTCAGGGAGCAGAGAGTCAGGGAGTCAGGGAGGAGAGAGTCAGAAAGCAGAGAGGCAGGGAGTCAGGAAGCAGGGAGTCAGGAAGCAGGGAGTCAGGGAGAAGGGAGTCAGGAAGCAGGGAGTCAGGAAGAAGAGAATCATGGAGTCCGTAAGCAGGGAGTCAGGACGCAGAGAGTCAGGGGGTAGGGACTCAGAAAGCAGAGAGTCAGGAAGCAGGGAGTCAGGGAGCAGGGAGTCAGGGAGCAGAGAGTCAGAAAGCAGAGAGGCAGAGACTCAGGGAGCAGGGAGTCAGGAAGCAGGGAGTCATGGAGTCCGTAAGCAGGGAATCAGGGAGAAGGGAGTCCGTAAGCAGGGAGTCAGGAAGCAGAGAGTCATGGAGTCCGTAAGCAGGGAGTCAGGAAGCAGGGAGTCATGGAGCAGGGAGTCATGGAGCAGGGAGTCAGGGGGCAGGGAGTCAGAAAGCAGAGAGTCAGGAAGCAGGGAGTCAGGGAGCAAGGAGTCAGGGAGCAGGGAGTCAGGGAGCAGGCAGTCAGGGAGCAGGGAGTCAGGAAGCAGGGAGTCAGGAAGCAGGGAGTCAGGGAGAAGAGAGTCAGAAAGCAGAGAGTCATGGAGTCCTTAAGCAGGGAGTCAGGAAGTCGGGAATTGAGTAAGCAGAGAGTTAGGGAACAGAGAGTCAGGAAGTAGAGATGCAAGGAGTCAGGAAGCAGAGAGTCAGGGAGTAAAGAGTCAGGGAGCAGAGAGTCATGTAGTCCGTAAGCAGGGAGTCAGGAAGCAGAGAGTCATGGAGTCCGTAAGCAGGGAGTCAGGGAGCAGAGAGTCAGGGAGCAGAGAGTCAGGGAGCAGAGAGTCATGGAGTCCGTAAGCAGGGAGTCAGGGAGCAGAGAGTCAGGGAGCAGAGAGTCATGGAGTCAGGGAGCAGAGAGTCAGAAAGCAGAGAGGCAGGGAGTCAGGAAGCAGGGAGTCAGGAAGCAGGGAGTCAGGGGGCAGGGACTCAGAAAGCAGAGAGTCAGGAAGCAGGGAGTCAGGGAGCAGGGAGTCAGGAAGCAGAGAATCATGGAGTCCGTAAGCAGGGAGTCAGGAAGCAAGGAGTCAGGGGGCAGGGACTCAGAAAGCAGAGAGTCAGGAAGCGGGGAGTCAGGAAGAAGGGAGTCAGGAAGCAGGGAGTCAGAAAGCAGAGAGTCAGGAAGCAGGGAGTCAGGGAGCAGGGAGAAGGGAGTCAGGAAGCAGGGAGTCAGGAAGCAGAGAGTCAGGAAGCGGGGACTCAGGGAGAAGGGAGTCAGGAAGCAGGGAGTCAGAACGCAGAGAGTCAGGAAGCAGGGAGTCAGGGAGCAGGGAGTCAGGGAGCAGGGAGTCAGGGAGCAGGGAGTCAGGAAGCAGGGAGTCAGGAAGCAGGGAGTCAGGGAGCAGAGAATCATGTAGTCCGTAAGCAGGGAGTCAGGACGAAGAGAGTCAGGGGGTAGGGACTCAGAAAGCAGAGAGTCAGGAAGCAGGGAGTCAGGGAGCAGGGAGTCAGGGAGCAGAGAGTCAGGGGGTAGGGACTCAGAAAGCAGGGAGTCAGGAAGCAGGGAGTCAGGGAGCAGAGAGTCAGAAAGCAGAGAGTCATGGAGTCCGTAATCAGGGAGTCAGGAAGTCGGGAATTCAGTAAGCAGAGAGTTAGGGAACAGAGAGTCAGGAAGTAGAGAGGCAAGGAGTCAGGAAGCAGAGAGTCAGGGAGCAGAGAGTCAGGGAGCAGAGAGTAAGGGAGCAGAGAGTCATGGAGTCCGTAAGCAGGGAGTCAGGGAGAAGAGAGTCAGGGAGCAGAGAGTCAGGGAGTCAGGGAGGAGAGAGTCAGAAAGCAGAGAGGCAGGGAGTCAGGAAGCAGGGAGTCAGGAAGCAGGGAGTCAGGGAGAAGGGAGTCAGGAAGCAGGGAGTCAGGAAGAAGAGAATCATGGAGTCCGTAAGCAGGGAGTCAGGACGCAGAGAGTCAGGGGGTAGGGACTCAGAAAGCAGAGAGTCAGGAAGCAGGGAGTCAGGGAGCAGGGAGTCAGGGAGCAGAGAGTCAGAAAGCAGAGAGGCAGAGAGTCAGGGAGCAGGGAGTCAGGAAGCAGGGAGTCATGGAGTCCGTAAGCAGGGAATCAGGGAGAAGGGAGTCCGTAAGCAGGGAGTCAGGAAGCAGAGAGTCATGGAGTCCGTAAGCAGGGAGTCAGGAAGCAGGGAGTCATGGAGCAGGGAGTCATGGAGCAGGGAGTCAGGGGGCAGGGAGTCAGAAAGCAGAGAGTCAGGAAGCAGGGAGTCAGGGAGCAAGGAGTCAGGGAGCAGGGAGTCAGGGAGCAGGCAGTCAGGGAGCAGGGAGTCAGGAAGCAGGGAGTCAGGAAGCAGGGAGTCAGGGAGAAGAGAGTCAGAAAGCAGAGAGTCATGGAGTCCTTAAGCAGGGAGTCAGGAAGTCGGGAATTGAGTAAGCAGAGAGTTAGGGAACAGAGAGTCAGGAAGTAGAGATGCAAGGAGTCAGGAAGCAGAGAGTCAGGGAGTAAAGAGTCAGGGAGCAGAGAGTCATGTAGTCCGTAAGCAGGGAGTCAGGAAGCAGAGAGTCATGGAGTCCGTAAGCAGGGAGTCAGGGAGCAGAGAGTCAGGGAGCAGAGAGTCAGGGAGCAGAGAGTCATGGAGTCCGTAAGCAGGGAGTCAGGGAGCAGAGAGTCAGGGAGCAGAGAGTCATGGAGTCAGGGAGCAGAGAGTCAGAAAGCAGAGAGGCAGGGAGTCAGGAAGCAGGGAGTCAGGAAGCAGGGAGTCAGGGGGCAGGGACTCAGAAAGCAGAGAGTCAGGAAGCAGGGAGTCAGGGAGCAGGGAGTCAGGAAGCAGAGAATCATGGAGTCCGTAAGCAGGGAGTCAGGAAGCAAGGAGTCAGGGGGCAGGGACTCAGAAAGCAGAGAGTCAGGAAGCGGGGAGTCAGGAAGAAGGGAGTCAGGAAGCAGGGAGTCAGAAAGCAGAGAGTCAGGAAGCAGGGAGTCAGGGAGCAGGGAGAAGGGAGTCAGGAAGCAGGGAGTCAGGAAGCAGAGAGTCAGGAAGCGGGGACTCAGGGAGAAGGGAGTCAGGAAGCAGGGAGTCAGAACGCAGAGAGTCAGGAAGCAGGGAGTCAGGGAGCAGGGAGTCAGGGAGCAGGGAGTCAGGGAGCAGGGAGTCAGGAAGCAGGGAGTCAGGAAGCAGGGAGTCAGGGAGCAGAGAATCATGTAGTCCGTAAGCAGGGAGTCAGGACGAAGAGAGTCAGGGGGTAGGGACTCAGAAAGCAGAGAGTCAGGAAGCAGGGAGTCAGGGAGCAGGGAGTCAGGGAGCAGAGAGTCAGGGGGTAGGGACTCAGAAAGAAGGGAGTCAGGAAGCAGGGAGTCAGGGAGCAGAGAGTCAGAAAGCAGAGAGTCATGGAGTCCGTAATCAGGGAGTCAGGAAGTCGGGAATTCAGTAAGCAGAGAGTTAGGGAACAGAGAGTCAGGAAGTAGAGAGGCAAGGAGTCAGGAAGCAGAGAGTCAGGGAGCAGAGAGTCAGGGAGCAGAGAGTCAGGGAGCAGAGAGTCAGGGAGCAGAGAGTAAGGGAGCAGAGAGTCATGGAGTCCGTAAGCAGGGAGTCAGGGAGCAGAGAGTCAGGGAGCAGAGAGTCAGGGAGTCAGGGAGGAGAGAGTCAGAAAGCAGAGAGGCAGGGAGTCAGGAAGCAGGGAGTCAGGAAGCAGGGAGTCAGGACGCAGAGAGTCAGGGGGTAGGGACTCAGAAAGCAGAGAGTCAGGAAGCAGGGAGTCAGGGAGCAGGGAGTCAGGGAGCAGAGAGTCAGAAAGCAGAGAGGCAGAGAGTCAGGGAGCAGGGAGTCAGGAAGCAGGGAGTCATGGAGTCCGTAAGCAGGGAATCAGGGAGAAGGGAGTCCGTAAGCAGGGAGTCAGGAAGCAGAGAGTCATGGAGTCCGTAAGCAGGGAGTCAGGAAGCAGGGAGTCATGGAGCAGGGAGTCATGGAGCAGGGAGTCAGGGGGCAGGGAGTCAGAAAGCAGAGAGTCAGGAAGCAGGGAGTCAGGGAGCAAGGAGTCAGGGAGCAGGGAGTCAGGGAGCAGGCAGTCAGGGAGCAGGGAGTCAGGAAGCAGGGAGTCAGGAAGCAGGGAGTCAGGGAGAAGAGAGTCAGAAAGCAGAGAGTCATGGAGTCCTTAAGCAGGGAGTCAGGAAGTCGGGAATTGAGTAAGCAGAGAGTTAGGGAACAGAGAGTCAGGAAGTAGAGATGCAAGGAGTCAGGAAGCAGAGAGTCAGAAAGCAGAGAGGCAGGGAGTCAGGAAGCAGGGAGTCAGGAAGCAGGGAGTCAGGGGGCAGGGACTCAGAAAGCAGAGAGTCAGGAAGCAGGGAGTCAGGGAGCAGGGAGTCAGGAAGCAGAGAATCATGGAGTCCGTAAGCAGGGAGTCAGGAAGCAAGGAGTCAGGGGGCAGGGACTCAGAAAGCAGAGAGTCAGGAAGCGGGGAGTCAGGAAGAAGGGAGTCAGGAAGCAGGGAGTCAGAAAGCAGAGAGTCAGGAAGCAGGGAGTCAGGGAGCAGGGAGAAGGGAGTCAGGAAGCAGGGAGTCAGGAAGCAGAGAGTCAGGAAGCGGGGACTCAGGGAGAAGGGAGTCAGGAAGCAGGGAGTCAGAACGCAGAGAGTCAGGAAGCAGGGAGTCAGGGAGCAGGGAGTCAGGGAGCAGGGAGTCAGGGAGCAGGGAGTCAGGAAGCAGGGAGTCAGGAAGCAGGGAGTCAGGGAGCAGGGAGTCAGGAAGCAGAGAATCATGGAGTCCGTAAGCAGGGAGTCAGGAAGCAAGGAGTCAGGGGGCAGGGACTCAGAAAGCAGAGAGTCAGGAAGCGGGGAGTCAGGAAGAAGGGAGTCAGGAAGCAGGGAGTCAGAAAGCAGAGAGTCAGGAAGCATGGAGTCAGGGAGCAGGGAGAAGGGAGTCAGGAAGCAGGGAGTCAGGAAGCAGAGAGTCAGGAAGCGGGGACTCAGGGAGAAGGGAGTCAGGAAGCAGGGAGTCAGAACGCAGAGAGTCAGGAAGCAGGGAGTCAGGGAGCAGGGAGTCAGGGAGCAGGGAGTCAGGGAGCAGGGAGTCAGGAAGCAGGGAGTCAGGAAGCAGGGAGTCAGGGAGCAGAGAATCATGTAGTCCGTAAGCAGGGAGTCAGGACGAAGAGAGTCAGGGGGTAGGGACTCAGAAAGCAGAGAGTCAGGAAGCAGGGAGTCAGGGAGCAGGGAGTCAGGGAGCAGAGAGTCAGGGGGTAGGGACTCAGAAAGCAGGGAGTCAGGAAGCAGGGAGTCAGGGAGCAGAGAGTCAGAAAGCAGAGAGTCATGGAGTCCGTAATCAGGGAGTCAGGAAGTCGGGAATTCAGTAAGCAGAGAGTTAGGGAACAGAGAGTCAGGAAGTAGAGAGGCAAGGAGTCAGGAAGCAGAGAGTCAGGGAGCAGAGAGTCAGGGAGCAGAGAGTCAGGGAGCAGAGAGTCAGGGAGCAGAGAGTAAGGGAGCAGAGAGTCATGGAGTCCGTAAGCAGGGAGTCAGGGAGCAGAGAGTCAGGGAGCAGAGAGTCAGGGAGTCAGGGAGGAGAGAGTCAGAAAGCAGAGAGGCAGGGAGTCAGGAAGCAGGGAGTCAGGAAGCAGGGAGTCAGGGAGAAGGGAGTCAGGAAGCAGGGAGTCAGGAAGAAGAGAATCATGGAGTCCGTAAGCAGGGAGTCAGGACGCAGAGAGTCAGGGGGTAGGGACTCAGAAAGCAGAGAGTCAGGAAGCAGGGAGTCAGGGAGCAGGGAGTCAGGGAGCAGAGAGTCAGAAAGCAGAGAGGCAGAGAGTCAGGGAGCAGGGAGTCAGGAAGCAGGGAGTCATGGAGTCCGTAAGCAGGGAATCAGGGAGAAGGGAGTCCGTAAGCAGGGAGTCAGGAAGCAGAGAGTCATGGAGTCCGTAAGCAGGGAGTCAGGAAGCAGGGAGTCATGGAGCAGGGAGTCATGGAGCAGGGAGTCAGGGGGCAGGGAGTCAGAAAGCAGAGAGTCAGGAAGCAGGGAGTCAGGGAGCAAGGAGTCAGGGAGCAGGGAGTCAGGGAGCAGGCAGTCAGGGAGCAGGGAGTCAGGAAGCAGGGAGTCAGGAAGCAGGGAGTCAGGGAGAAGAGAGTCAGAAAGCAGAGAGTCATGGAGTCCTGAAGCAGGGAGTCAGGAAGTCGGGAATTGAGTAAGCAGAGAGTTAGGGAACAGAGAGTCAGGAAGTAGAGATGCAAGGAGTCAGGAAGCAGAGAGTCAGGGAGTAAAGAGTCAGAGCAGAGAGTCATGTAGTCCGTAAGCAGGGAGTCAGGAAGCAGAGAGTCATGGAGTCCGTAAGCAGGGAGTCAGGGAGCAGAGAGTCAGGGAGCAGAGAGTCAGGGAGCAGAGAGTCATGGAGTCCGTAAGCAGGGAGTCAGGGAGCAGAGAGTCAGGGAGCAGAGAGTCATGGAGTCAGGGAGCAGAGAGTCAGAAAGCAGAGAGGCAGGGAGTCAGGAAGCAGGGAGTCAGGAAGCAGGGAGTCAGGGGGCAGGGACTCAGAAAGCAGAGAGTCAGGAAGCAGGGAGTCAGGGAGCAGGGAGTCAGGAAGCAGAGAATCATGGAGTCCGTAAGCAGGGAGTCAGGAAGCAAGGAGTCAGGGGGCAGGGACTCAGAAAGCAGAGAGTCAGGAAGCGGGGAGTCAGGAAGAAGGGAGTCAGGAAGCAGGGAGTCAGAAAGCAGAGAGTCAGGAAGCAGGGAGTCAGGGAGCAAGGAGAAGGGAGTCAGGAAGCAGGGAGTCAGGAAGCAGAGAGTCAGGAAGCGGGGACTCAGGGAGAAGGGAGTCAGGAAGCAGGGAGTCAGAAAGCAGAGAGTCAGGAAGCAGGGAGTCAGGGAGCAGGGAGTCAGGGAGCAGGGAGTCAGGAAGCAGGGAGTCAGGAAGCAGGGAGTCAGGGAGCAGAGAATCATGTAGTCCATAAGCAGGGAGTCAGGACGAAGAGAGTCAGGGGGTAGGGACTCAGAAAGCAGAGAGTTAGGAAGCAGGGAGTCAGGGAGCAGGGAGTCAGGGAGCAGAGAGTCAGGGGGTAGGGACTCAGAAAGCAGGGAGTCAGGAAGCAGGGAGTCAGGGAGCAGAGAGTCAGAAAGCAGAGAGTCATGGAGTCCGTAATCAGGGAGTCAGGAAGTAGGGAATTCAGTAAGCAGAGAGTTAGGGAACAGAGAGTCAGGGAGCAGAGAGTCAGGGAGCAGTGAGTAAGGGAGCAGATAGTCATGGAGTCCGTAAGCAGTGAGTCCGTAAACAGGGAGTCAGGGAGCAGAGAGTCAGGGAGCAGAGAGTCAGGGAGTCAGGGAGGAGAGAGTTAGAAAGCAGAGAGGCAGGGGGCAGGGACTCAGAAAGCAGAGAGTCAGGAAGCAGGGAGTCAGGAAGCAGGGAGTCAGGGGGTAGGGACTCAGAAAGCAGAGAGTCAGGAAGCAGGGAGTCAGGGAGCAGGGAGTCAGGGAGAAGGGAGTCAGGAAGCAGAGAGTCAGGAAGCAGGGAGTCAGGGAGAAGGGAGTCAGGAAGCAGGGAGTCAGGAAGCAGAGAATCATGGAGTCTGTAAGCAGGGAGTCAGAACGCAGAGAGTCAGGGGGTAGGGAGTCAGGGAGCAGAGAGTCAGAAAGCAGAGAGGCAGAGAGTCAGGGAGCAGGGAGTCAGGAAGCAGGGAGTCAGGAAGCAGAGAGTCATGGAGTCCGTAAGCAGGGAGTCAGGAAGCAGGGAGTCAGGGAGAAGGGAGTCAGGAAGCAGGGAGTCAGGAAGCAGAGAGTCATGGAGTCCGTAAGCAGGGAGTCAGGGAGAAGGGAGTCAGGAAGCAGGGAGTCAGGAAGCAGAGAGTCATGGAGTCCGTAAGCAGGGAGTCAGGAAGCAGGGAGTCAGGGAGCAGAGAGTCATGTAGTCCGTAAGCAGGGAGTCAGGAAGCAGGGAGTCAGGGAGCAGAGAGTCATGTAGTCCGTAAGCAGGGAGTCAGGGAGCAGCGAGTCAGGGAGCAGAGAGTGAGGGAGCAGAGAGTCATGGAGTCCGTAAGCAGGGAGTCAGGGAGCAGAGAGTCAGGGAGCAGAGAGTCAGGGAGTCAGGGAGTAGAGAGTCAGAAAGCAAAGAGGCAGGGAGTCAGGAAGCAGGGAGTCAGGACGCAGAGAGTCAGGGGGTAGGGACTCAGAAAGCAGAGAGTCAGGAAGCAGGGAGTCAGGGAGCAGGGAGTCAGGGAGCAGAGAGTCAGAAAGCAGAGAGGCAGAGAGTCAGGGAGCAGGGAGTCAGGAAGCAGGGAGTCATGGAGTCCGTAAGCAGGGAATCAGGGAGAAGGAAGTCCGTAAGCAGGGAGTCAGGAAGCAGAGAGTCATGGAGTCCGTAAGCAGGGAGTCAGGAAGCAGGGAGTCATGGAGCAGGGAGTCATGGAGCAGGGAGTCAGGGGGCAGGGAGTCAGAAAGCAGAGAGTCAGGAAGCAGGGAGTCAGGGAGCAAGGAGTCAGGGAGCAGGGAGTCAGGGAGCAGGCAGTCAGGGAGCAGGGAGTCAGGAAGCAGGGAGTCAGGAAGCAGGGAGTCAGGGAGAAGAGAGTCAGAAAGCAGAGAGTCATGGAGTCCTTAAGCAGGGAGTCAGGAAGTCGGGAATTGAGTAAGCAGAGAGTTAGGGAACAGAGAGTCAGGAAGTAGAGATGCAAGGAGTCAGGAAGCAGAGAGTCAGAAAGCAGAGAGGCAGGGAGTCAGGAAGCAGGGAGTCAGGAAGCAGGGAGTCAGGGGGCAGGGACTCAGAAAGCAGAGAGTCAGGAAGCAGGGAGTCAGGGAGCAGGGAGTCAGGAAGCAGAGAATCATGGAGTCCGTAAGCAGGGAGTCAGGAAGCAAGGAGTCAGGGGGCAGGGACTCAGAAAGCAGAGAGTCAGGAAGCGGGGAGTCAGGAAGAAGGGAGTCAGGAAGCAGGGAGTCAGAAAGCAGAGAGTCAGGAAGCAGGGAGTCAGGGAGCAGGGAGAAGGGAGTCAGGAAGCAGAGAGTCAGGAAGCGGGGACTCAGGGAGAAGGGAGTCAGGAAGCAGGGAGTCAGAACGCAGAGAGTCAGGAAGCAGGGAGTCAGGGAGCAGGGAGTCAGGGAGCAGGGAGTCAGGGAGCAGGGAGTCAGGAAGCAGGGAGTCAGGAAGCAGGGAGTCAGGGAGCAGGGAGTCAGGAAGCAGAGAATCATGGAGTCCGTAAGCAGGGAGTCAGGAAGCAAGGAGTCAGGGGGCAGGGACTCAGAAAGCAGAGAGTCAGGAAGCGGGGAGTCAGGAAGAAGGGAGTCAGGAAGCAGGGAGTCAGAAAGCAGAGAGTCAGGAAGCAGGGAGTCAGGGAGCAGGGAGAAGGGAGTCAGGAAGCAGGGAGTCAGGAAGCAGAGAGTCAGGAAGCGGGGACTCAGGGAGAAGGGAGTCAGGAAGCAGGGAGTCAGAACGCAGAGAGTCAGGAAGCAGGGAGTCAGGGAGCAGGGAGTCAGGGAGCACGGAGTCAGGGAGCAGGGAGTCAGGAAGCAGGGAGTCAGGAAGCAGGGAGTCAGGGAGCAGAGAATCATGTAGTCCGTAAGCAGGGAGTCAGGACGAAGAGAGTCAGGGGGTAGGGACTCAGAAAGCTGAGAGTCAGGAAGCAGGGAGTCAGGGAGCAGGGAGTCAGGGAGCAGAGAGTCAGGGGGTAGGGACTCAGAAAGCAGAGAGTCAGGAAGCAGGGAGTCAGGGAGCAGGGAGTCAGGGAGCAGAGAGTCAGAAAGCAGAGAGGCAGAGAGTCAGGGAGCAGGGAGTCAGGAAGCAGGGAGTCATGGAGTCCGTAAGCAGGGAATCAGGGAGAAGGGAGTCCGTAAGCAGGGAGTCAGGAAGCAGAGAGTCATGGAGTCTGTAAGCAGGGAGTCAGGAAGCAGGGAGTCATGGAGCAGGGAGTCATGGAGCAGGGAGTCAGGGGGCAGGGAGTCAGAAATTAGAGAGTCAGGAAGCAGGGAGTCAGGGAGCAAGGAGTCAGGGAGCAGGGAGTCAGGGAGCAGGCAGTCAGGGAGCAGGGAGTCAGGAAGCAGGGAGTCAGGAAGCAGGGAGTCAGGGAGAAGAGAGTCAGAAAGCAGAGAGTCATGGAGTCCTTAAGCAGGGAGTCAGGAAGTCGGGAATTGAGTAAGCAGAGAGTTAGGGAACAGAGAGTCAGGAAGTAGAGATGCAAGGAGTCAGGAAGCAGAGAGTCAGAAAGCAGAGAGGCAGGGAGTCAGGAAGCAGGGAGTCAGGAAGCAGGGAGTCAGGGGGCAGGGACTCAGAAAGCAGAGAGTCAGGAAGCAGGGAGTCAGGGAGCAGGGAGTCAGGAAGCAGAGAATCATGGAGTCCGTAAGCAGGGAGTCAGGAAGCAAGGAGTCAGGGGGCAGGGACTCAGAAAGCAGAGAGTCAGGAAGCGGGGAGTCAGGAAGAAGGGAGTCAGGAAGCAGGGAGTCAGAAAGCAGAGAGTCAGGAAGCAGGGAGTCAGGGAGCAGGGAGAAGGGAGTCAGGAAGCAGGGAGTCAGGAAGCAGAGAGTCAGGAAGCGGGGACTCAGGGAGAAGGGAGTCAGGAAGCAGGGAGTCAGAACGCAGAGAGTCAGGAAGCAGGGAGTCAGGGAGCAGGGAGTCAGGGAGCAGGGAGTCAGGGAGCAGGGAGTCAGGAAGCAGGGAGTCAGGAAGCAGGGAGTCAGGGAGCAGGGAGTCAGGAAGCAGAGAATCATGGAGTCCGTAAGCAGGGAGTCAGGAAGCAAGGAGTCAGGGGGCAGGGACTCAGAAAGCAGAGAGTCAGGAAGCGGGGAGTCAGGAAGAAGGGAGTCAGGAAGCAGGGAGTCAGAAAGCAGAGAGTCAGGAAGCAGGGAGTCAGGGAGCAGGGAGAAGGGAGTCAGGAAGCAGGGAGTCAGGAAGCAGAGAGTCAGGAAGCGGGGACTCAGGGAGAAGGGAGTCAGGAAGCAGGGAGTCAGAACGCAGAGAGTCAGGAAGCAGGGAGTCAGGGAGCAGGGAGTCAGGGAGCACGGAGTCAGGGAGCAGGGAGTCAGGAAGCAGGGAGTCAGGAAGCAGGGAGTCAGGGAGCAGAGAATCATGTAGTCCGTAAGCAGGGAGTCAGGACGAAGAGAGTCAGGGGGTAGGGACTCAGAAAGCAGAGAGTCAGGAAGCAGGGAGTCAGGGAGCAGGGAGTCAGGGAGCAGAGAGTCAGGGGGTAGGGACGCAGAAAGCAGGGAGTCAGGAAGCAGGGAGTCAGGGAGCAGAGAGTCAGAAAGCAGAGAGTCATGGAGTCCGTAATCAGGGAGTCAGGAAGTCGGGAATTCAGTAAGCAGAGAGTTAGGGAACAGAGAGTCAGGAAGTAGAGAGGCAAGGAGTCAGGAAGCAGAGAGTCAGGGAGCAGAGAGTCAGGGAGCAGAGAGTCAGGGAGCAGAGAGTCAGGGAGCAGATAGTAAGGGAGCAGAGAGTCATGGAGTCCGTAAGCAGGGAGTCAGGGAGCAGAGAGTCAGGGAGCAGAGAGTCAGGGAGTCAGGGAGGAGAGAGTCAGAAAGCAGAGAGGCAGGGAGTCAGGAAGCAGGGAGTCAGGAAGCAGGGAGTCAGGGAGAAGGGAGTCAGGAAGCAGGGAGTCAGGAAGAAGAGAATCATGGAGTCCGTAAGCAGGGAGTCAGGACGCAGAGAGTCAGGGGGTAGGGACTCAGAAAGCAGAGAGTCAGGAAGCAGGGAGTCAGGGAGCAGGGAGTCAGGGAGCAGAGAGTCAGAAAGCAGAGAGGCAGAGAGTCAGGGAGCAGGGAGTCAGGAAGCAGGGAGTCATGGAGTCCGTAAGCAGGGAATCAGGGAGAAGGGAGTCCGTAAGCAGGGAGTCAGGAAGCAGAGAGTCATGGAGTCCGTAAGCAGGGAGTCAGGAAGCAGGGAGTCATGGAGCAGGGAGTCATGGAGCAGGGAGTCAGAGGGCAGGGAGTCAGAAAGCAGAGAGTCAGGAAGCAGGGAGTCAGGGAGCAAGGAGTCAGGGAGCAGGGAGTCAGGGAGCAGGCAGTCAGGGAGCAGGGAGTCAGGAAGCAGGGAGTCAGGAAGCAGGGAGTCAGGGAGAAGAGAGTCAGAAAGCAGAGAGTCATGGAGTCCTTAAGCAGGGAGTCAGGAAGTCGGGAATTGAGTAAGCAGAGAGTTAGGGAACAGAGAGTCAGGAAGTAGAGATGCAAGGAGTCAGGAAGCAGAGAGTCAGGGAGTAAAGAGTCAGGGAGCAGAGAGTCATGTAGTCCGTAAGCAGGGAGTCAGGAAGCAGAGAGTCATGGAGTCCGTAAGCAGGGAGTCAGGGAGCAGAGAGTCAGGGAGCAGAGAGTCAGGGAGCAGAGAGTCATGGAGTCCGTAAGCAGGGAGTCAGGGAGCAGAGAGTCAGGGAGCAGAGAGTCATGGAGTCAGGGAGCAGAGAGTCAGAAAGCAGAGAGGCAGGGAGTCAGGAAGCAGGGAGTCAGGAAGCAGGGAGTCAGGGGGCAGGGACTCAGAAAGCAGAGAGTCAGGAAGCAGGGAGTCAGGGAGCAGGGAGTCAGGAAGCAGAGAATCATGGAGTCCGTAAGCAGGGAGTCAGGAAGCAAGGAGTCAGGGGGCAGGGACTCAGAAAGCAGAGAGTCAGGAAGCAGGGAGTCAGGAAGCAGGGAGTCAGGGGGTAGGGACTCAGAAAGCAGAGAGTCAGGAAGCAGGGAGTCAGGGAGCAGGGAGTCAGGGAGAAGGGAGTCAGGAAGCAGAGAGTCAGGAAGCAGGGAGTCAGGGAGAAGGGAGTCAGGAAGCAGGGAGTCAGGAAGCAGAGAATCATGGAGTCTGTAAGCAGGGAGTCAGAACGCAGAGAGTCAGGGGGTAGGGAGTCAGGGAGCATAGAGTCAGAAAGCAGAGAGGCAGAGAGTCAGGGAGCAGGGAGTCAGGAAGCAGGGAGTCAGGAAGCAGAGAGTCATGGAGTCCGTAAGCAGGGAGTCAGGAAGCAGGGAGTCAGGGAGAAGGGAGTCAGGAAGCAGGGAGTCAGGAAGCAGAGAGTCATGGAGTCCGTAAGCAGGGAGTCAGGGAGAAGGGAGTCAGGAAGCAGGGAGTCAGGAAGCAGAGAGTCATGGAGTCCGTAAGCAGGGAGTCAGGAAGCAGGGAGTCAGGGAGCAGAGAGTCATGTAGTCCGTAAGCAGGGAGTCAGGAAGCAGGGAGTCAGGGAGCAGAGAGTCATGTAGTCCGTAAGCAGGGAGTCAGGGAGCAGCGAGTCAGGGAGCAGAGAGTCAGGGAGCAGAGAGTCATGGAGTCCGTAAGCAGGGAGTCAGGGAGCAGAGAGTCAGGGAGCAGAGAGTCAGGGAGTCAGGGAGCAGAGAGTCAGAAAGCAAAGAGGCAGGGAGTCAGGAAGCAGGGAGTCAGGAAGCAGGGAGTCAGGGAGCAGAGAGTCATGTAGTCCGTAAGCAGGGAGTCAGGGAGCAGGGAGTCAGGAAGCAGAGAATCATGGAGTCCGTAAGCAGGGAGTCAGGAAGCAGAGAGTCAGGGGGCAGGGACTCAGAAAGCAGAGAGTCAGGAAGCAGGGAGTCAGGGAGCAGGGAGAAGGGAGTCAGGAAGCAGGGAGTCAGGAAGCAGAGAGTCAGGAAGCGGGGAGTCAGGGAGAAGGGAGTCAGGAAGCAGGGAGTCAGGAAGCAAGGAGTCAGGAAGCAGGGAGTCAGGGAGCAGAGAATCATGGAGTCCGTAAGCAGGGAGTCAGGACGCAGAGTGTCAGGGGGTAGGGACTCAGAAAGCAGAGAGTCAGGAAGCAGGGAGTCATGGAGCAGGGAGTCAGGGAGCAGAGAGTCAGAAAGCAGAGAGGCAGAGAGTCAGGAAGCAGGGAGTCAGGAAGCAGGGAGTCATGGAGTCCGTAAGCAGGGAGTCAGGGAGAAGGGAGTCAGGAAGCAGGGAGTCATGGAGTCTGTAAGCAGGGAGTCAGGGAGAAGGGAGTCAGGAAGCAGGGAGTCATGGAGTCCGTAAGCAGGGAGTCAGGAAGCAGGGAGTCATGGAGTCCGTAAGCAGGGAGTCAGGGAGCAGGGAGTCAGGGAGCAGGGAGTCAGGGAGCAGGCAGTCAGGGAGCAGGGAGTCAGGGAGCAGGCAGTCAGGGAGCAGGGAGTCAGGGAGCAGGGAGTCAGGGAGCAGGGAGTCAGGGAGCAGGCAGTCAGGGAGCAGGGAGTCAGGGAGCAGGGAGTCAGGAAGCAGGGAGTCAGGGAGCAGAGAGTCAGAAAGCAGAGAGTCGGAGTCCGTAAGCAGGGAGTCAGGAAGTCGTCAATTCAGTAAGCAGAGAGTTAGGGAACAGAGAGTCAGGAAGTAGAGAGGCAAGGAGTCAGGAAGCAGAGAGTCAGGGAGCAGAGAGTCAGGGAGCGAGAGTAAGGGAGCAGAGAGTCATGGAGTCCGTAAGCAGTGAGTCCGTAAGCAGGGAGTCAGGGAGCAGAGAGTCAGGGAGCAGAGAGTCAGGGAGTCAGGGAGGAGAGAGTCAGAAAGCAGAGAGGCAGGGAGTCAGGAAGCAGGGAGTCAGGAAGCAGGGAGTCAGGGGGCAGGGACTCAGAAAGCAGAGAGTCAGGAAGCAGGGAGTCAGGGAGCAGGGAGTCAGGAAGCAGGGAGTCAGGAAGAAGAGAATCATGGAGTCCGTAAGCAGGGAGTCAGGATGCAGAGAGTCAGGGGGTAGGGACTCAGAAAGCAGAGAGTCAGGAAGCAGGGAGTCAGGGAGCAGGGAGTCAGGGAGCAGAGAGTCAGAAAGCAGGGAGTCAGGGAGAAGGGAGTCAGGAAGCAGGGAGTCAGGAAGAAGAGAATCATGGAGTCCGTAAGCAGGGAGTCAGGATGCAGAGAGTCAGGGGGTAGGGACTCAGAAAGCAGAGAGTCAGGAAGCAGGGAGTCAGGGAGCAGGGATTCAGGGAGCAGAGAGTCAGAAAGCAGAGAAGCAGAGAGTCAGGGAGCAGGGAGTCAGGAAGCAGGGAGTCATGGAGTCCGTAAGCAGGGAGTCAGGGAGAAGGGAGTCCGTAAGCAGGGAGTCAGGAAGCAGGGAGTCATGGAGCAGGGAGTCAGGGAGCAGAGAGTCAGGGGGCAGGGAGTCAGAAAGCAGAGAGTCAGGAAGCAGGGAGTCAGTGAGCAAGGAGTCAGGGAGCAGGGAGTCAGGGAGCAGTCAGTCAGGGTGCAGGGAGTCAGGAAGCAGGGAGACAGGAAGCAGGGAGTCAGGGAGAAGAGAGTCAGAAAGCAGAGAGTCATGGAGTCCTTAAGCAGGGAGTCAGGAAGTCGGGAATTGAGTAAGCAGAGAGTTAGGGAATAGAGAGTCAGGAAGTAGAGATGCAAGGAGTCAGGAAGCAGAGAGTCAGGGAGTAGAGAGTCAGGGAGCAGAGAGTCATGTAGTCCGTAAGCAGGGAGTCAGGAAGCAGAGAGTCATGGAGTCCGTAAGCAGGGAGTCAGGGGGCAGGGACTCAGAAAGCAGAGAGTCAGGAAGCAGGGAGTCAGGGAGAAGGGAGTCCGGAAGCAGAGAGTCAAGAAGCAGGGAGTCAGGGAGAAGGGAGTCAGGAAGCAGGGAGTCAGGAAGAAGAAAATCATGGAGTCCGTAAGCAGGGAGTCAGGACGCAGAGAGTCAGGGGGTAGGTACTCAGAAAGCAGAGAGTCAGGAAGCAGGGAGTCAGGGAGCAGGGAGTCAGGGAGCAGAGAGTCAGAAAGCAGAGAGGCAGAGAGTCAGGGAGCAGGGAGTCAGGAAGCAGGGAGTCATGGAGTCCGTAAGCAGGGAGTCAGGGAGAAGGGAGTCCGTAAGCAGGGAGTCAGGAAGCAGAGAGTCATGGAGTCCGTAAGCAGGGAGTCAGGAAGCAGGGAGTCATGGAGCAGGGAGTCAGGGAGCAGAGAGTCAGGGGGCAGGGAGTCAGAAAGCAGAGAGTCAGGAAGCAGGGAGTCAGGGAGCAAGGAGTCAGGGAGCAGGGAGTCAGGGAGCAGGCAGTCAGGGAGCAGGGAGTCAGGAAGCAGGGAGTCAGGAAGCAGGGAGTCGGGGAGCAGAGAGTCAGAAAGCAGAGAGTCGGAGTCCGTAAGCAGGGAGTCAGGAAGTCGGGAATTCAGTAAGCAGAGAGTTAGGGAACAGAGAGTCAGGAAGTAGAGAGGCAAGGAGTCAGGAAGCAGAGAGTCAGGGAGCAGAGATTCAGGGAGCAGAGAGTCAGGGAGCAGAGAGTCAGGGAGCAGAGAGTCAGGGAGCAGAGAGTCAGGGAGCAGAGAGTAAGGGAGCAGAGAGTCATGGAGTCCGTAAGCAGTGAGTCCGTAAGCAGGGAGTCAGGGAGCAGCGAGTCAGGGAGCAGAGAGTCAGGGAGTCAGGGAGGAGAGAGTCAGAAAGCAGAGAGGCAGGGAGTCAGGAAGCAGGGAGCAGAGAGTCAGGGCCAGAGAGTCAGGGAGTCAGGGAGCAGAGAGTCAGAAAGCAAAGAGGCACGGAGTCAGGAAGCAGAGAGTCAGGAAGCAGGGAGTCAGGGGGCAGGGACTCAGAAAGCAGAGAGTCAGGAAGCAGGGAGTCAGGGAGCAGGGAGTCAGGAAGCAGAGAATCATGGAGTCCGTAAGCAGGGAGTCAGGAAGCAGAGAGTCAGGGGGCAGGGACTCAGAAAGCAGAGAGTCAGGAAGCAGGGAGTCAGGGAGCAGGGAGAAGGGAGTCAGGAAGCAGGGAGTCAGGAAGCAGAGAGTCATGAAGCGGGGAGTCAGGGAGAAGGGAGTCAGGAAGCAGGGAGTCAGGAAGCAGGGAGTCAGGAAGCAGGGAGTCAGGGAGCAGAGAATCATGGAGTCCGTAAGCAGGGAGTCAGGACGCAGAGAGTCAGGGGGTAGGGACTCAGAAAGCAGAGAGTCAGGAAGCAGGGAGTCATGGAGCAGGGAGTCAGGGAGCAGAGAGTCAGAAAGCAGAGAGGCAGAGAGTCAGGAAGCAGGGAGTCAGGAAGCAGGGAGTCATGGAGTCCGTAAGCAGGGAGTCAGGGAGAAGGGAGTCAGGAAGCAGGGAGTCAGGAAGCAGAGAGTCATGGAGTCCGTAAGCAGGGAGTCAGGAAGCAGGGAGTCATGGAGTCCGTAAGCAGGGAGTCAGGGAGCAGAGAGTCAGGGGGCAGGGAGTCAGAAAGCAGAGAGTCAGGAAGCAGGGAGTCAGGGAGCAGGGAGTCAGGGAGCAGGGAGTCAGGGAGCAGGCAGTCAGGGAGCAGGGAGTCAGGAAGCAGGGAGTCAGGAAGCAGGGAGTCAGGAAGCAGGGAGTCAGAAAGCAGAGAGTCGGAGTCCGTAAGCAGGGAGTCAGGAAGTCGGGAATTCAGTAAGCAGAGAGTTAGGGAACAGAGAGTCAGGAAGTAGAGAGGCAAGGAGTCAGGAAGCAGAGAGTCAGGGAGCAGAGAGTCAGGGAGCAGAGAGTCAGGGAGCAGAGAGTCAGGGAGCAGAGAGTAAGGGAGCAGAGAGTCATGGAGTCCGTAAGCAGTGACTCCGTAAGCAGGGAGTCAGGGAGCAGAGAGTCAGGGAGCAGAGAGTCAGGGAGTCAGGGAGGAGAGAGTCAGGAAGCAGGGAGTAAGGGGGCAGGGACTCAGAAAGCAGAGAGTCAGGAAGCAGGGAGTCAGGGAGCAGGGAGTCAGGGAGAAGGGAGTCAGGAAGCAGAGAGTCAAGAAGCAGGGAGTCAGGGAGAAGGGAGTCAGGAAGCAGGGAGTCAGGAAGAAGAGAATCATGGAGTCAGTAAGCAGGGAGTCAGGACGCAGAGAGTCAGGGGGTAGGGACTCAGAAAGCAGAGAGTCAGGAAGCAGGGAGTCAGGGAGCAGGGAGTCAGGGAGCAGAGAGTCAGAAAGCAGAGAGGCAGAGAGTCAGGGAGCAGGGAGTCAGGAAGCAGGGAGTCATGGAGTCCGTAAGCAGGGAGTCAGGGAGAAGGGAGTCCGTAAGCAGGGAGTCAGGAAGCAGAGAGTCATGGAGTCCGTAAGCAGGGAGTCAGGAAGCAGGGAGTCATGGAGCAGGGAGTCAGGGAGCAGAGAGTCAGGGGGCAGGGAGTCAGAAAGCAGAGAGTCAGGAAGCAGGGAGTCAGGGAGCAAGGAGTCAGGGAGCAGTGAGTCAGGGAGCAGGCAGTCAGGGAGCAGGGAGTCAGGAAGCAGGGAGTCAGGAAGCAGGGAGTCATGGAGTCCGTAAGCAGGGAGTCAGGAAGCAGGGAGTCAGGAAGCAGAGAGTCATGGAGTCCGTAAGCAGGGAGTCAGGAAGCAGGGAGTCATGGAGTCCGTAAGCAGTGAGTCAGGGAGCAGAGAGTCAGGGGGCAGGGAGTCAGAAAGCAGAGAGTCAGGAAGCAGGGAGTCAGGGAGCAGGGAGTCAGGGAGCAGGGAGTCAGGGAGCAGGCAGTCAGGGAGCAGGGAGTCAGGAAGCAGGGAGTCAGGAAGCAGGGAGTCAGGAAGCAGGGAGTCAGAAAGCAGAGAGTCGGAGTCCGTAAGCAGGGAGTCAGGAAGTCGGGAATTCAGTAAGCAGAGAGTTAGGGAACAGAGAGTCAGGAAGTAGAGAGGCAAGGAGTCAGGAAGCAGAGAGTCAGGGAGCAGAGAGTCAGGGAGCAGAGAGTCAGGGAGCAGAGAGTCAGGGAGCAGAGAGTAAGGGAGCAGAGAGTCATGGAGTCCGTAAGCAGTGACTCCGTAAGCAGGGAGTCAGGGAGCAGAGAGTCAGGGAGCAGAGAGTCAGGGAGTCAGGGAGGAGAGAGTCAGGAAGCAGGGAGTAAGGGGGCAGGGACTCAGAAAGCAGAGAGTCAGGAAGCAGGGAGTCAGGGAGCAGGGAGTCAGGGAGAAGGGAGTCAGGAAGCAGAGAGTCAAGAAGCAGGGAGTCAGGGAGAAGGGAGTCAGGAAGCAGGGAGTCAGGAAGAAGAGAATCATGGAGTCAGTAAGCAGGGAGTCAGGACGCAGAGAGTCAGGGGGTAGGGACTCAGAAAGCAGAGAGTCAGGAAGCAGGGAGTCAGGGAGCAGGGAGTCAGGGAGCAGAGAGTCAGAAAGCAGAGAGGCAGAGAGTCAGGGAGCAGGGAGTCAGGAAGCAGGGAGTCATGGAGTCCGTAAGCAGGGAGTCAGGGAGAAGGGAGTCCGTAAGCAGGGAGTCAGGAAGCAGAGAGTCATGGAGTCCGTAAGCAGGGAGTCAGGAAGCAGGGAGTCATGGAGCAGGGAGTCAGGGAGCAGAGAGTCAGGGGGCAGGGAGTCAGAAAGCAGAGAGTCAGGAAGCAGGGAGTCAGGGAGCAAGGAGTCAGGGAGCAGGGAGTCAGGGAGCAGGCAGTCAGGGAGCAGGGAGTCAGGAAGCAGGGAGTCAGGAAGCAGGGAGTCATGGAGTCCGTAAGCAGGGAGTCAGGAAGCAGGGAGTCAGGAAGCAGAGAGTCATGGAGTCCGTAAGCAGGGAGTCAGGAAGCAGGGAGTCATGGAGTCCGTAAGCAGTGAGTCAGGGAGCAGAGAGTCAGGGGACAGGGAGTCAGAAAGCAGAGAGTCAGGAAGCAGGGAGTCAGGGAGCAGGGAGTCAGGGAGCAGGGAGTCAGGGAGCAGGCAGTCAGGGAGCAGGGAGTCAGGAAGCAGGGAGTCAGGAAGCAGGGAGTCAGGGAGCAGAGAGTCAGAAAGCAGAGAGTCGGAGTCCGTAAGCAGGGAGTCAGGAAGTCGGGAATTCAGTAAGCAGAGAGTTAGGGAACAGAGAGTCAGGAAGTAGAGAGGCAAGGAGTCAGGAAGCAGAGAGTCAGGGAGCAGAGAGTCAGGGAGCAGAGAGTCAGGGAGCAGAGAGTCAGGGAGCAGAGAGTAAGGGAGCAGAGAGTCATGGAGTCCGTAAGCAGGGAGTCAGGGAGCAGAGAGTCAGGGAGTCAGGGAGGAGAGAGTCAGAAAGCAGAGAGGCAGGGAGTCAGGAAGCAGGGAGTCAGGAAGCAGGGAGTCAGGGAGAAGGGAGTCAGGAAGCAGGGAGTCAGGAAGAAGAGAATCATGGAGTCCGTAAGCAGGGAGTCAGGACGCAGAGAGTCAGGGGGTAGGGACTCAGAAAGCAGAGAGTCAGGAAGCAGGGAGTCAGGGAGCAGGGAGTCAGGGAGCAGAGAGTCAGAAAGCAGAGAGGCAGAGAGTCAGGGAGCAGGGAGTCAGGAAGCAGGGAGTCATGGAGTCCGTAAGCAGGGAGTCAGGGAGAAGGGAGTCCGTAAGCAGGGAGTCAGGAAGCAGAGAGTCATGGAGTCCGTAAGAAGGGAGTCAGGAAGCAGGGAGTCATGGAGCAGGGAGTCATGGAGCAGGGAGTCAGGGGGCAGGGAGTCAGAAAGCAGAGAGTCAGGAAGCAGGGAGTCAGGGAGCAAGGAGTCAGGGAGCAGGGAGTCAGGGAGCAGGCAGTCAGGGAGCAGGGAGTCAGGAAGCAGGGAGTCAGGAAGCAGGTAGTCAGGTAGAAGAGAGTCAGAAAGCAGAGAGTCATGGAGTCCTTAAGCAGGGAGTCAGGAAGTCGGGAATTGAGTAAGCAGAGAGTTAGGGAACAGAGAGTCAGGAAGTAGAGATGCAAGGAGTCAGGAAGCAGAGAGTCAGGGAGTAAAGAGTCAGGGAGCAGAGAGTCATGTAGTCCGTAAGCAGGGAGTCAGGAAGCAGAGAGTCATGGAGTCCGTAAGCAGGGAGTCAGGGAGCAGAGAGTCAGGGAGCAGAGAGTCAGGGAGCAGAGAGTCATGGAGTCCGTAAGCAGGGAGTCAGGGAGCAGAGAGTCAGGGAGCAGAGAGTCATGGAGTCAGGGAGCAGAGAGTCAGAAAGCAGAGAGGCAGGGAGTCAGGAAGCAGGGAGTCAGGAAGCAGGGAGTCAGGGGGCAGGGACTCAGAAAGCAGAGAGTCAGGAAGCAGGGAGTCAGGGAGCAGGGAGTCAGGAAGCAGAGAATCATGGAGTCCGTAAGCAGGGAGTCAGGAAGCAGAGAGTCAGGGGGCAGGGACTCAGAAAGCAGAGAGTCAGGAAGCGGGGAGTCAGGAAGAAGGGAGTCAGGAAGCAGGGAGTCAGAAAGCAGAGAGTCAGGAAGCAGGGAGTCAGGGAGCAGGGAGAAGGGAGTCAGGAAGCAGGGAGTCAGGAAGCAGAGAGTCAGGAAGCGGGGACTCAGGGAGAAGGGAGTCAGGAAGCAGGGAGTCAGAACGCAGAGAGTCAGGAAGCAGGGAGTCAGGGATCAGGGAGTCAGGGAGCAGGGTGTCAGGGAGCAGGGAGTCAGGAAGCAGGGAGTCAGGAAGCAGGGAGTCAGGGAGCAGAGAATCATGTAGTCCGTAAGCAGGGAGTCAGGACGAAGAGAGTCAGGGTGTAGGGACTCAGAAAGCAGAGAGTCAGGAAGCAGGGAGTCAGGGAGCAGGGAGTCAGGGAGCAGAGAGTCAGGGGGTAGGGACTCAGAAAGCAGGGAGTCAGGAAGCAGGGAGTCAGGGAGCAGAGAGTCAGAAAGCAGAGAGTCATGGAGTCCGTAATCAGGGAGTCAGGAAGTCGGAAATTCAGTAAGCAGAGAGTTAGGGAACAGAGAGTCAGGGAGCAGAGAGTAAGGGAGCAGATAGTCATGGAGTCCGTAAGCAGTGAGTCCGTAAACAGGGAGTCAGGGAGCAGAGAGTCAGGGAGCAGAGAGTCAGGGAGTCAGGGAGGAGAGAGTTAGAAAGCAGAGAGGCAGGGGGCAGGGACTCAGAAAGCAGAGAGTCAGGAAGCAGGGAGTCAGGAAGCAGGGAGTCAGGGGGTAGGGACTCAGAAAGCAGAGAGTCAGGAAGCAGGGAGTCAGGGAGCAGGGAGTCAGGGAGAAGGGAGTCAGGAAGCAGAGAGTCAGGAAGCAGGGAGTCAGGGAGAAGGGAGTCAGGAAGCAGGGAGTCAGGAAGCAGAGAATCATGGAGTCTGTAAGCAGGGAGTCAGAACGCAGAGAGTCAGGGGGTAGGGAGTCAGGGAGCAGAGAGTCAGAAAGCAGAGAGGCAGAGAGTCAGGGAGCAGGGAGTCAGGAAGCAGGGAGTCAGGAAGCAGAGAGTCATGGAGTCCGTAAGCAGGGAGTCAGGAAGCAGGGAGTCAGGGAGAAGGGAGTCAGGAAGCAGGGAGTCAGGAAGCAGAGAGTCATGGAGTCCGTAAGCAGGGAGTCAGGGAGAAGGGAGTCAGGAAGCAGGGAGTCAGGAAGCAGAGAGTCATGGAGTCCGTAAGCAGGGAGTCAGGAAGCAGGGAGTCAGGGAGCAGAGAGTCATGTAGTCCGTAAGCAGGGAGTCAGGACGCAGGGAGTCAGGGAGCAGAGAGTCATGTAGTCCGTAAGCAGGGAGTCAGGGAGCAGCGAGTCAGGGAGCAGAGAGTCAGGGAGCAGAGAGTCATGGAGTCCGTAAGCAGGGAGTCAGGGAGCAGAGAGTCAGGGAGCAGAGAGTCAGGGAGTCAGGGAGCAGAGAGTCAGAAAGCAAAGAGGCAGGGAGTCAGGAAGCAGGGAGTCAGGAAGCAGGGAGTCAGGGGGCAGGGACTCAGAAAGCAGAGAGTCAGGAAGCAGGGAGTCAGGGAGCAGGGAGTCAGGAAGCAGAGAATCATGGAGTCCGTAAGCAGGGAGTCAGGAAGCAGAGAGTCAGGGGGCAGGGACTCAGAAAGCAGAGAGTCAGGAAGCAGGGAGTCAGGGAGCAGGGAGAAGGGAGTCAGGAAGCAGGGAGTCAGGAAGCAGAGAGTCAGGAAGCGGGGAGTCAGGGAGAAGGGAGTCAGGAAGCAGGGAGTCAGGAAGCAAGGAGTCAGGAAGCAGGGAGTCAGGGAGCAGAGAATCATGGAGTCCGTAAGCAGGGAGTCAGGACGCAGAGAGTCAGGGGGCAGGGACTCAGAAAGCAGAGAGTCAGGAAGCAGGGAGTCATGGAGCAGGGAGTCAGGGAGCAGAGAGTCAGAAAGCAGAGAGGCAGAGAGTCAGGAAGCAGGGAGTCAGGAAGCAGGGAGTCATGGAGTCCGTAAGCAGGGAGTCAGGGAGAAGGGAGTCAGGAAGCAGGGAGTCATGGAGTCCGTAAGCAGGGAGTCAGGGAGAAGGGAGTCAGGAAGCAGGGAGTCATGGAGTCCGTAAGCAGGGAGTCAGGAAGCAGGGAGTCATGGAGTCCGTAAGCAGGGAGTCAGGGAGCAGAGAGTCAGGGGGCAGGGAGTCAGAAAGCAGAGAGTCAGGAAGCAGGGAGTCAGGGAGCAGGGAGTCAGGGAGCAGGGAGTCAGGGAGCAGGCAGTCAGGGAGCAGGGAGTCAGGGAGCAGGGAGTCAGGAAGCAGGGAGTCAGGGAGCAGAGAGTCAGAAAGCAGAGAGTCGGAGTCCGTAAGCAGGGAGTCAGGAAGTCGGGAATTCAGTAAGCAGAGAGTTAGGGAACAGAGAGTCAGGAAGTAGAGAGGCAAGGAGTCAGGAAGCAGAGAGTCAGGGAGCAGAGAGTCAGGGAGCAGAGAGTCAGGGAGCAGAGAGTCAGGGAGCGAGAGTAAGGGAGCAGAGAGTCATGGAGTCCGTAAGCAGTGAGTCCGTAAGCAGGGAGTCAGGGAGCAGAGAGTCAGGGAGCAGAGAGTCAGGGAGTCAGGGAGGAGAGAGTCAGAAAGCAGAGAGGCAGGGAGTCAGGAAGCAGGGAGTCAGGAAGCAGGGAGTCAGGGGGCAGGGACTCAGAAAGCAGAGAGTCAGGAAGCAGGGAGTCAGGGAGCAGGGAGAAGGGAGTCAGGAAGCAGAGAGTCAAGAAGCAGGGAGTCAGGGAGAAGGGAGTCAGGAAGCAGGGAGTCAGGAAGAAGAGAATCATGGAGTCCGTAAGCAGGGAGTCAGGATGCAGAGAGTCAGGGGGTAGGGACTCAGAAAGCAGTGAGTCAGGAAGCAGGGAGTCAGGGAGCAGGGAGTCAGGGAGCAGAGAGTCAGAAAGCAGAGAAGCAGAGAGTCAGGGAGCAGGGAGTCAGGAAGCAGGGAGTCATGGAGTCCGTAAGCAGGGAGTCAGGGAGAAGGGAGTCCGTAAGCAGGGAGTCAGGAAGCAGGGAGTCATGGAGCAGGGAGTCAGGGAGCAGAGAGTCAGGGGGCAGGGAGTCAGAAAGCAGAGAGTCAGGAAGCAGGGAGTCAGTGAGCAAGGAGTCAGGGAGCAGGGAGTCAGGGAGCAGTCAGTCAGGGTGCAGGGAGTCAGGAAGCAGGGAGACAGGAAGCAGGGAGTCAGGGAGAAGAGTGTCAGAAAGCAGAGAGTCATGGAGTCCTTAAGCAGGGAGTCAGGAAGTCGGGAATTGAGTAAGCAGAGAGTTAGGGAATAGAGAGTCAGGAAGTAGAGATGCAAGGAGTCAGGAAGCAGAGAGTCAGGGAGTAGAGAGTCAGGGAGCAGAGAGTCATGTAGTCCGTAAGCAGGGAGTCAGGAAGCAGAGAGTCATGGAGTCCGTAAGCAGGGAGTCAGGGAGCAGAGAGTCAGGGAGCAGAGAGTCAGGGAGCAGAGAGTCATGGAGTCCGTAAGCAGGGAGTCAGGGAGCAGAGAGTCATTGAGCAGAGAGTCAGGGAGTCAGGGAGCAGAGAGTCAGAAAGCAGAGAGGCAGGGAGTCAGGAAGCAGGGAGTCAGGAAGCAGGGAGTCAGGGGGCAGGGACTCAGAAAGCAGAGAGTCAGGAAGCAGGGAGTCAGGGAGCAGGGAGTCAGGAAGCAGAGAATCATGGAGTCCGTAAGCAGGGAGTCAGGAAGCAGAGAGTCAGGGGGCAGGGACTCAGAAAGCAGAGAGTCAGGAAGCGGGGAGTCAGGGAGAAGGGAGTCAGGAAGCAGGGAGTCAGAAAGCAGAGAGTCAGGAAGCAGGGAGTCAGGGAGCAGGGAGAATGGAGTCAGGAAGCAGGGAGTCAGGAAGCAGGGAGTCAGGAAGCAGGGAGTCAGGGGGCAGGGACTCAGAAAGCAGAGAGTCAGGAAGCAGGGAGTCAGGGAGCAGGGAGAAGGGAGTCAGGAAGCAGAGAGTCAAGAAGCAGGGAGTCAGGGAGAAGGGAGTCAGGAAGCAGGGAGTCAGGAAGTAGAGAATCATGGAGTCCGTAAGCAGGGAGTCAGGATGCAGAGAGTCAGGGGGTAGGGACTCAGAAAGCAGAGAGTCAGGAAGCAGGGAGTCAGGGAGCAGGGAGTCAGGGAGCAGAGAGTCAGAAAGCAGAGAAGCAGAGAGTCAGGGAGCAGGGAGTCAGGAAGCAGGGAGTCATGGAGTCCGTAAGCAGGGAGTCAGGGAGAAGGGAGTCCGTAAGCAGGGAGTCAGGAAGCAGGGAGTCATGGAGCAGGGAGTCAGGGAGCAGAGAGTCAGGGGGCAGGGAGTCAGAAAGCAGAGAGTCAGGAAGCAGGGAGTCAGGGAGCAAGGAGTCAGGGAGCAGGGAGTCAGGGAGCAGGCAGTCAGGGTGCAGGGAGTCAGGAAGCAGGGAGACAGGAAGCAGGGAGTCAGGGAGAAGAGAGTCAGAAAGCAGAGAGTCATGGAGTCCTTAAGCATGGAGTCAGGAAGTCGGGAATTGAGTAAGCAGAGCGTTAGGGAATAGAGAGTCAGGAAGTAGAGATGCAAGGAGTCAGGAAGCAGAGAGTCAGGGAGTAGAGAGTCAGGGAGCAGAGAGTCATGTAGTCCGTAAGCAGGGAGTCAGGAAGCAGAGAGTCATGGAGTCCGTAAGCAGGGAGTCAGGGAGCAGAGAGTCAGGGAGCAGAGAGTCAGGGAGCAGAGAGTCATGGAGTCCGTAAGCAGGGAGTCAGGGAGCAGAGAGTCATTGAGCAGAGAGTCAGGGAGTCAGGGAGCAGAGAGTCAGAAAGCAGAGAGGCAGGGAGTCAGGAAGCAGGGAGTCAGGAAGCAGGGAGTCAGGGGGCAGGGACTCAGAAAGCAGAGAGTCAGGAAGCAGGGAGTCAGGGAGCAGGGAGTCAGGAAGCAGAGAATCATGGAGTCCGTAAGCAGGGAGTCAGGAAGCAGAGAGTCAGGGGGCAGGGACTCAGAAAGCAGAGAGTCAGGAAGCGGGGAGTCAGGGAGAAGGGAGTCAGGAAGCAGGGAGTCAGAAAGCAGAGAGTCAGGAAGCAGGGAGTCAGGGAGCAGGGAGAAGGGAGTCAGGAAGCAGGGAGTCAGGAAGCAGAGAGTCAGGAAGCGCGGAGTCAGGGAGAAGGGAGTCAGGAAGCAGGAAGTCAGAAAGCAGAGAGTCAGGAAGCAGGGAGTCAGGGAGCAGGGAGTCAGGGAGCAGGGAGTCAGGGAGCAGGGAGTCAGGAAGCAGGGAGTCAGGAAGCAGGGAGTCAGGGAGCAGAGAATCATGTAGTCCGTAAGCAGGGAGTCAGGACGCAGAGAGTCAGGGGGTAGGGACTCAGAAAGCAGAGAGCCAGGAATCAGGGAGTCAGGGAGCAGGGAGTCAGGGAGCAGAGAGTCAGAAAGCAGAGAGGCAGAGAGTCAGGGAGCAGGGAGTCAGGAAGCAGGGAGTCATGGAGTCCATAAACAGGGAGTCAGGAAGCAGGGAGTCATGGAGTCCGTAAGCAGGGAGTCAGGGAGCAGAGAGTCAGGGGGCAGGGAGTCAGAAAGCAGAGACTCAGGAAGCAGGGAGTCAGGGAGCAGGGAGTTTGGGAGCAGGGAGTCAGGGAGCAGGCAGTCAGGGAGCAGGGAGTCAGGAAGCAGGGAGTCAGGGAGCAGAGAGTCAGAAAGCAGAGAGTCATGGAGTCCGTAAGCAGGGAGTCAGGAAGTCGGGAATTCAGTAAGCAGAGAGTTAGGGAGCAGAGAGTCAGGAAGTAGAGACGCAAGGAGTCAGGAAGCAGAGAGTCAGGGAGTAGAGAGTCAGGGAGCAGAGAGTCATGTAGTCCGTAAGCAGGGAGTCAGGAAGCAGAAAGTCATGGAGTCCGTAAGCAGGGAGTCAGGGAGCAGATAGTCAGGGAGCAGAGAGTCAGGGAGCAGAGAGTCATGGAGTCCGTAAGCGGGGAGTCAGGGCGATGGGAGTCAGGAAGCAGGGAGTCAGGAAGCAGAGAGTCATGGAGTCCGTAAGCAGGGAGTCAGGAAGCAGGGAGTCATGGAGTCCGTAAGCAGGGAGTCAGAGAGCAGAGAGTCAGGGGGCAGGGAGTCAGAAAGCAGAGAGTCAGGAAGCAGGGAGCAGAGAGTCAGGAAGCAGGGAGTCAGGGAGAAGAGAATCAGGGAGCAGGGAGTCAGGGAGCAGAGAGTCAGGGAGCAGAGAGTCAGGGAGCAGAGAGTCAGGGAGCAGAGAATCAGGGAGCATAGAGTCAGGGAGCAGAGAGTCAGGGAGCAGAGAGTCAGGGAGCAGAGAATCAGGGAGAAGAGAATCAGGAAGCAGGGAGTCAGGGAGCAGAGAGTCAGGGAGCAGAGAATCAGGGAGAAGAGAATCAGGAAGCAGAGAATCAGGGAGCAGGGAGTCAGGGAGCAGAGAGTCAGGAAACAGAGAGTCAGGGAGCAGGGAGTCAGGGAGCAGAGAATCAGGAAGGAGGTGCAGAAGGAAAGTTTAATAACAATGATGAAAGGCAAAGGAACAAAACATGAGCTGCGTACTGAACATGAAAACAAATCAATACTGTCTGAAGACTGAGGCTACAGAAGGCAAAAAAAGGTGAGGGAATCAAGGTAGAGAGAAAGTCCAGGTAGTAATATGTCTGGACTTCATATATAATACAATACAATAACACATAATGATATGGAGCAGGTGATTAGTTGCCCGGAGACGTCGAGCGATGAAGAAGGGGAGCAGGAGTGATTCCCAGTGTCAGTGTTTATGGAAACAGGTCTGTAGGGATTGGCCAGTGTCCCCAAAAGGGGATCAGATCAATAATAAATCAACAACATTATCCAGACAAATTCCCCATCTCTACTACCTTTCAAAACACGTGTCTATGTGAATACCTACAAGATACTGTGTTGTGCTGTGTTTTCTCAATGAAAAAGAGTGAGGAACTACATGAAGAGGCCTGGGAGACCCGAGAAAAGGGTCACTCAATATGTAATTGTGTTTAAACTTCACCACAACCATTCATTTCCATACTGTTTGTTTGTGTGAGGCATTGAGGAGTTTACCACATCAATCACCGGCTTCATTAATACGTGCGTTGACGACGTCGTCCCCACAGTGACCGTACAAACATTTCCCAACCAGAAGCCATGGATTACAGGCAACATCCGCACCCAAGCTAAAGGCTAGAGCTGCCGCTTTTCAAGGAGTGGGACACTAACCCAGACACTTATAAGAAATCCCGCTGTGCCCTCAGACGAACCATCAAACAGGCAAAGCGTCAATACAGGACTCAGATCAAATCCTACTACACCGGCTCTGACGCTCGTTGGATGTGGCAGAGCTTGCAAAGTATCACAGATTACATAGGGAAACCCTGCCATGAGCTGCCCAGTGACACAAGCCTACCAGATGAGTTAACTTTTTATGGCTGCAGGGGGCAGTATTGAGTAGCTCGGATGAAAAGGTGCCCATTGTAAACGGACACCTCCTCAGTCTCAGTTGCTAATATATGCATATTATTATTAGTATTGGATAGAAAACACTCTAAACTGCCCTTTCCCACTTGAACAAAACGAACACCTACGTGAGAATGCTGTTCATTGACTACAGCTCAGCATTCAACACCATAGTTCCATCAAAACTCATCACTAAACGAAGGTCCCTGGGACTGAACACCTCTCTCTGCAAGTGGATCCTGGACTTCTTGACGGGCGGCCCCCAGGTGGTGAGGGTAGGCAACAACACATCCTACACACTGACCCTCAACACCGAAGCCCCTCAGGGGTGCGTACTTAGTCCCCTCCTGTATTCTCTGTTCACCCATGACTGCATTGTCATGTACGACTCCAACACCATCATTTAGTTTGCTGACAACACAACGGTGGTTGGCCTAATCACCGACGACGATGAGACAGGCTATAGGGAGGAGGTCAGAGACCTGGCAGTGTGGTGCCAGGACAACAACCTCTCCCTCAATGTCAGTAAGACAAAGGAGCTGATTGTGGACTACAGGAAATGGAGGGCCGAGCACGACCCCATTCACATTGATAGGGCTGTAGTGAAGCAGGTCGAGAGCTCTGTTCTTTTTTGTCTACATCACTTAGGATCTATCAATGCCCAAACACACCAACACATTTGTGAAGATGGCACGACAGCACCTTTACCCGCTCAGGAGGCTGAAAAGATTTGGCATGGGCCCTCAGATCCTCAAAAAAGTTCTGCAGCTGCACCATCGAGAGCATCTTGACTAACTGCATCACCGCTTGGTATGGCAACCACTTGGCATCCGACCGAAAGGCGCTACAGAGGGTAGTGTCGATGGCCCAGTACATTGCTGGGACAGAGCTCCCTGCCATCCAGGACCTGTATAACAGGCAGTACCTCAACACGAGGAGGAAGACCCCCCAAAAATGTAAAAGACTCCAGCCATCTAAGCCACAGACTTTCCTCTCTGCTACCACATGGCAAGCCAATGCACAAAGTCTGGTACCAACAGGACCCTGAACTGCTTCTACCCCCAAGCTATAAGAATTATTAACAAGACTACTAAATAGCTAATCAAATGGCTACCCGGAATACCTGCATTTATAATTTTTTGTACACACACAGACATTACATACGCACACACGCACGCACGCACACAGACATTACATACGGCCACACGCATGCACGCACACACGCACACACGCATGCACGCACGCACATACGCACAAAGACATTACATACAGCCACACGCACACAGCTGCAACTGTCTTTTATCTATCTTGTTGCCAATTTCACTTTGCCCATACCTACATGCACAATACACAGCAATTTTAATGACCTCATACCCCTACACATCAGCCTGGTACTCCCTGTATATAGCCATGTTATTATATACTTCCTGTATATAGCCATGTTATTATATACTTCCTGTATATAGCCATGTTATTTTATACTTCCTGTATAAAGCCATGTTATTTTCTACCTCCTGTATATAGCCATGTTATTTTATACTTCCTGTATATAGCCATGTTATTTTCTACTTCCTGTATATAGCCATGGTATTTTCTACTCCCTGTATATAGCCATGTTATTGTCTACTCCCTGTATATAGCCATGTTATTTTATACTTCCTGTATATAGCCATGTTATTTTATACTTCCTGTATATAGCCATGTTATTTTATACTTCCTGTATAAAGCCATGTTATTTTATACTTCCTGTATAAAGCCATGTTATTTTCTACTTCCTGTATATAGCCATGTTATTTTATACTTCCTGTATAAAGCCATGTTATTATATACTTCCTGTATATAGCCATGTTATTTTATACTTCCTGTATATAGCCATGTTATTTTATACTTCCTGTATATAGCCATGTTATTTTATACTTCCTGTATATAGTTGTGTTATTTTATACTTCCTGTATATAGCCATGTTATTTTATACTTCCTGTATAAAGCCATGTTATTTTACACTCCCTGTATAAAGCCATGTTATTTTCTACTTCCTGTATATAGCCATATTATTTTATACTTCCTGTATATAGCCATGTTATTTTCTACTCCCTGTATATAGTTGTGTAATTTGTACTCATTATGCAGGTAGCCTAGTGATTAGAGTGTTGGACTAGTAACTGAAAGTTTGCAAGTTCAAATCCCTGCGCTGACAAGGTACAACTCTGTCAATCTGACCAGGCAGTTAACCCGCCGTCATTGACAATAAGGAATTGTTCTTAACTGACTTGCCTAGTAAAATAAAGGTAAAAAAAATAATAATATTATTCACTGTGTATTTATTCCTTGTGTCACTTCCTGTTTTTGATCTTACCTTGAACCCTGCATTGTTGGAAATGGGCCCGTCAGGAAGCATTTCACCGTTACACCTGTTGTCTACAAAGCTTGTGCCAGATACAATTTGATGTGATTTTATAGTAGCTTTGATACCACAGGAGGTAGGTGGCACCTTTATTGGGGATGACTGGCTCGTGGTAATGACTGGAGCGGAATACGTGGAATGTCATCAAACACATGGTTTCCATTGGCTCCGTTCCAGACATTATTATGAGCCCGTCCTCCCCTCAGCAGCCTCATGTGTTTAATACAGAGCTGGAGGAGGAGATTCCCAGGCTGTGATGCTGCAAGTTTCCACTGCCATCTACTGGGGCAATGGGGCAACTGCACACAGTCATCTATTTTCCCTCGTAACATTGTGTGGGTTTTGTAATGCTTAATTCAAGGATCACCCCCACAGGAAGTTGCCTCCGCTGTTTCGAAGTAGTATCCTGTCCTAGTTAGGAAATGCACATTTAGGTTCCACCGCCGAAAGAATGACGGAGGCCACGGATTCACAAATTGGGTGGGGGAATTTCCACGTGGAATTGGTAAACAACAACAAATAGGTCACTGATAGCTGTCAGTATCGCTAGCTAGCATGCTAACCTTATCTAGCTAGCTAGCTATTTTGCTAACCCATAGAGAAAGATAGAGGACTCATCCTTTGTATCTGCGCTATTTACACGTCTGTGAAAGCATGGCGCAATTGAGGCTATCTCCATTTTAAAGTAGTCTATTTTCTTCTTAACGACTGGCTGATCCCTCCTGATGACTCAATCAAGATCACCTGGAAGGGAGCAGCCAATGAAGACGGATGTCCCTTTTAGCCAATAGAGGCCTCTATCATTCTCTACGTGCTAATTTGATCTAGTTAGCTAGCTAATGTCATCTTTATTTTATATTTTACTATACTGTGTTTGAAAGATTAACCAGCTGTCTCTGTGGCTGGTTCTGGAGCTAGATTTCATGGAGAAAACTTCTCCACAGATGCAACTACTGGCCTATCTTTAAACTTCGCCGTCTGTTGTTATCTCCAAAATATGTGGGAATTTTCCGTAAATTGCAACCGCAAATCCGCCATAGAAATAGTTAGAAAGAGTAAAACGAAGCTCCGGGTAATATGGATAACTATTGGCATATGGCTGATATTTGTTTTTCTACGTTGTCATGGACACGGTGCAGCCTTTGGTCGGTCGGCTGTCGGAAGGCTTCAGTTGCTTAACACTTGGCTTCTATCAAAATTACAAGCAATATAGACATCATACATGGTTAATGTTAGCCATTTACCTCTGCTAGATCACATTTATCAATAAAAGCTCTGTTATTTTCGGGGGGGATAAAATGTGATTTGTTTGTAAACAAAATATCTATTATAATCAAGACACGGGTGGAATAAATCATGTTTATCTTCAACAAATATAAATGAAACAAGGTGTTCATCCCTATTGATGTTTATTGCTTTGAACTGAACAAAATTGGAAGGAACATTTTACATCCAGTATTTTATGTCAATGATAAATGAGCCCCATTGAATACAAATTAAGGCCCGTCTACACACCACACGAGGGACAGAGTTTTACTGTGTGTGTGTCACGATCTTCTTGGTAGGCAAACTCAGACCAACGTGTTTAGGGTTCCACATTTTATTAAAGTGTAACTACCAACAAAAAACAAAAAAGAAACAAACGACCGTGATGTACAAAAGTTCTCTCATGCAACAACAAAAAAAAGATCCCACAACCACAGTGGGAAAAATATGATCCCCAATCAGAGACAACGCTAGACAGCTGCCTCTGATTGGGAACCATACCAGGCCAACATAAAAATAAAAAAAGTACCCACCTAGAGTACCCACCCATAGTCACACCCTGTCCTAACCAAAATTAGAGAATAAAAAGGCTCTCTGAGGTCAGAGAGTGACAGTGTGTTGCAAATGTACTTTACTGCACTTGATGCATGTGTACTGTGTCTTCCTGTTGTTCTTGGTTCCACACACATCACAGCGCTTCTTGTTGCTACCGGCTGCAAACTAGAATGATGAAAACACTTAGTTCAGAAATGTTGTTAACATCTCCCTCACTCACATATATAGTTACAGCAGGCAATGGTTTGAGAGTCAGACACACACACATACAACAACATCGCGCACACTTACTTGGAGGCGTTGGTTCTGTGGGTCGGAGCGGATGGGGCACCAGCATCTTCTTCCTGAATCCTTAAGGGGCAGTGACCCCTAAATGGCATAAGCTGCTCATCAACAGTGCCGTTGGGACCAGGGTTTTAAAACAGGGGAAGGTGTTCCAGCAACCTATCAGGTCAGTGCAGAGAGATAAGCTAGGTGCAATCAGGTCAGTGCAGAGAGACAAGCTAGCTGCTATCAGGTCAGTGCAGAGAGACCAGCTAGCTGCAATCAGGTCAGTGCAGAGAGACCAGCTAGCTGCAATCATGTCAGTGCAGAGACAAGCTAGATACAATCAGGTCAGTTTGGGACAGGCAGCTAGCTGGTCTCTCTGCACTGACCTGATTGCAGCTAGCTTGTCTCTCTGCACTGACCTGATTGCAGCTAGCTGGTCTCTCTGCACTGACCTGATAGCAGCTAGCTTGTCTCTCTGCACTGACCTGATTGCAGCTAGCTGGTCTCTCTGCACTGACCTGATAGCAGCTAGCTTGTCTCTCTGCACTGACCTGATTGCAGCTAGCTTATCTCTCTGCACTGACCTGATTGCAGCTAGCTGGTCTCTCTGCACTGACCTGATAGCAGCTAGCTTGTCTCTCTGTCGCCGAGCTGGTCTGGTCTGGTGTCTCGGTTATCTAAGCGGATAATCCTGGAAATAATGTGGAAGTTTTTCAGAGAAATTGTTGCACGGAAAAGTTCTCTGCCAGTTTCTGCATCCCACGAGGATTCAATGGATTCAAATCAAATCAAATAAAATGTTATTGGTCACATACACATGGTTAGCAGATGTTAATGCGAGTGTAGCGAAATGCTTGTGCTTCTAGTTCCGACAATGCAGTAAAAACCAACGAGTATTAACCTAACAATTCCACAACTACTACCTTATAGACACAAGTGAAAAAGGGATAAAGAATATGTAAATAAAGATATATGAATGAGTGATGGTACAGAACGGCATAGGCAAGATGCAGTAGATGGTATCGAGTACAGTATATACATATGAGCTTCTCCATCGGTTCTGAAAACACCAGCAAAGGATTAGAACCCCAAAGTATGCATGTTAATGAGTTTGGTCCATCTCCTTCCATCTCCCTCCAAGAGCACGCCTTCCCTCCAATGCAGTCCAGAATGCAGTCCTTCCCTCCAATGCAGTCCAGAATGATTTTCTGGATGGTATCTGGGATGAACAGTTCAATAGAAGACTTTACGTCCTGTAGATGAGTAACCACCATCCGCATCGGCCCTGGTTGCATCCTTATCACTTTGGCAGCCATGTTGGGTGGGTCATTCCTTGGGCAAGAAGACCGTTCAATTTCACATTTTTCTTTACCTATATTTCTCCTCCTGCAGGCTGCTGATGAGATGGTTGCTGACGGGCTGGTCCTGGGGCTGGCTTCAGGGTCAATCTCATCCTCTTCTTCCAACTCACTGCCAGACTCCAAATTGACAGAGACGTGATCCCCATATTCGGAAAGTGGAAGACGCTCCTTCCACATTAGTTTCTCTCTCTGCAGAAATGATTTGTAAAGTCCTCTGAGCAGAGATGAGTTTTGCTCAGACTGATTGATTGTGGTAAGGAGCCACACATGCAAAGCTATGCATTTGTTGGTGTCGCTGCCTTAATTAACACCTGGCTGGGGTACAGTGTGGGAAAATACTGACTTTTTCTTTTACAATGTATTGAAATAATGTATTGTAATAACATTGTGCATGTACCTGCAAGACAGTGTAGTTTCACTACAACGGGAAAATAATGAGACAGACAGACAGGCAGGGAGACAGACAGTTTCTTGGTGCTGTGATGAAACAGCAGGTCCAGAGAGGAGGAAGACAGAGTGAAAGCACACTGCAAACCTTTTTTTGGTAAAATTTTTACTTGTTTTCACCTACACACACACTTTTCCACACTTTTATTACCCTCGGGTCCAGTGGACCTAAACACCACATATGTAATATAAATGTGTAGGTGGGTGCACAGTGTGCACTCGATGACAACGTGTTCTTTTACATGTTCTTTCAGCCCAATTATCAATATCTAGGTAGACCAGACCCAGCTGGTAATGCATTGGTGGCTATGGGAGAACCAACCCCCTTAAGCAGACTGAAACGGATCATTAATAAATCCTCTTGGTGTTAGGGGGCAGTATTTTCATTTTTGGAAAAAAAACGTTCTCGTTTTAAACGGGATGTTTTTTCAGGACAAGATGCTAGAATATGCCAATAATTGACAGCTTTGGATAGAAAACACTCTTTCCAAAACTGTAAAGATATTGTGTGTGAGTATAACAGAACTGATGTTGCAGGCGAAAGCCTGAGAAAAATCCAATCCGGAAGTGCCCCAGGTTTTGAAAGCGCTGCGTTCCAATGTGTCCCTATTGAACTGTGAGTGTGCAATGAACCAGCTTTCTACGTATTCCCCAAGGTGTCTACAGCATTGTGACGTAGTTTTACGCATTTATGTTGAAGAATAGCTGTAGGCGGCTACATTGCGCAAGTGGTCACCTGATGCTCCCAGAGAGATTCTCGTGTAAAATACAGAGGTAGCCATTATTCCAATCGGTCCTACTGAAAAACGAATTGTCCCAACGGATATATTATAGAATAGATATTAGAAAAACACCTTGAAGATTGATTATAAACAACGTTTGCCATGTTTCTGTCGATATTATGGAGCTCATTTGGAATATTTTTCGGCATTGTGGTGACTGCAATTTCCGGGCGATTTCTCAGCCAAAGGTGAAGAACAAACAGAGCTATTTTGACTACAAAAATAATCTTTTGGGAAAAAATGAACTTTGGCTATCTACCTGGGAGTCTCGTGAGTGAAAACATCCCAAGTTCATCAAAGGTAAACGATTTAATTTGATTGCTTTTCTGATTTCCGTGACAAGGTTGCCTGCTGCTAGCAAGACATAATGCTATGCTAGGCTATCGATAAACTTACACAAATACTTGTCTAGCGTTGGCTGTAAAGCATATTTTGAAAATCTGAGATGACAGGGTGATTAACAAAAGGCTAAGCCGTGTCTCAATATATTTCATTTGTGATTTTCATGAATAGGAATATTTTCTAGGGATATTTATGTCCGTTGCGTTATGCTGATTAGTTTCAGGCGATGATTACGCTCCCGCATGCGGGTTTGGGAGTCACTAGAGGTATTAAATGGCCTGAATGGGACATCTTCATTTATCCACCATATTTTTGTGGAGAATGAATCTAGCGCTGTTCAGATGGAATGTCTGTCTCCTCCGGTTGTGTCATCGGAGCCATATATATAGATATAGTTAAATATATTACAATGCCTGTAATGGACTGATGCTTCTCCTTCACAAGCATTTGGTTGAACATGTTACGAACCCCCACCCCCCCCCAAAAAATAAATAATCTAACACTTAACACAATATGTATTTCTACCATGTTGACTTTGTGTTATATTTAAATAAAGTGAAAAAGTGGCAGAAACAATTTAAAGACCATTGAAAATAACAGGTGAAACAACTACCATGTTTCACTACTGAGAGTCATTCTAACTACCATGTTTCACTACTGATTATCATTCTAACTACCAGGTTTCACTACTGATTGTCATTCTAACTTCACTGCTAATTATCGTTCTAACTACCAGTTTTCACTACTGATTATCATTCTAACTACCAGGTTTCACTACTGATTATCATTCTAACTTCACTACTGATTGTCATTCTAACTACCAGGTGTCACTACTGATTATCATTCAAACTACCAGGTTTCACTACTGATTATTATTCTAACTACCATGTTTCACTGATGATTATCATTCTAACTACCAGGTTTCACTACTGATTATCATTCTAACTACCAGGTTTCACTACTGATTATCATTCTAACTACCAGGTTTCACTACTGATTATCATTCTAACTTCACTACTGATTATCATTCTAACTACCAGGTTTCACTACTGATTATCATTCTAACTTCACTACTGATTATCATTCTAACTACCAGGTTTCACTAATGATTGTCATTCTCACCACCAGGTTTCACTACTGATTATCATTCTAACTACCAGGTTTCACTACTGATTATCATTCTAACTACCAGGTTTCACTACTGATTATCATTCTAACTACACTACTGATTATTATTCTAACTACCAGGTTTCACTACTGATTATTATTCTAACTACCAGGTTTCACTACTGATTATCATTCTAACTACCAGGTTTCACTACTGATTATCATTCTAGCTTCACTACTGATTATCATACTAACTACCAGGTTTCACTACTGATTATCATTCTAACTACCAGGTTTCACTATTGATTATCATTCTAACTACACTACGGATTATCATACTAACTACCAGGTTTCACTACTGATTATCATTCTAACTTCACTACTGATTATCATTCTAACTTCACTACTGATTATCATACTAACTACCAGGTTTCACTACTGATTATCATTCTAACTACCAGGTTTCACTACTGATTACCATTCTAACTACCAGGTTTCACTACTGATTATAATTCTAACTACCAGGTTTCACTACTGATTGTCATTCTAACTACCAGGTTTCACTACTGATTGTCATTCTAACTACCAGGTTTCACTACTGATTATCATTCTAACTACCATGTTTCACTACTGATTATCATTCTAACTTCACTACTGATTATAATTCTAACTACCAGGTTTCACTACTGATTGTCATTCTAACTACCAGGTTTAACTACTGATTGTCATTCTAACTACCAGGTTTCACTACTGATTATAAGTCTAACTACCAGGTTCCACTACTGATTGTCATTCTAACTACCAGGTTTCACTACTGATTATCATTCTAAGTACCAGGTTTAACTACTGATTGTCATTCTAACTTCACTACTGATTATCATTCTAACTTCACTACTGATTATCATTCTAACTACCAGGTGTCACTACTGATTATCATTCTAACTACCAGGTGTCACTACTGATTATAATTCTAACTACCAGGTTTCACTACTGATTATCATTCTAACTACCAGGTTTCACTACTGATTATCATTCTAGCTTCACTACTGATAATCATACTAACTACCAGGTTTCACTACTGATTATCATTCTAACTACCAGGTTTCACTATTGATTATCATTCTAACTACACTACGGATTATCATTCTAACTACCTGGTTTCACTACTGATTATCATTCTAACTTCACTACTGATTATCATTCTAACTTCACTACTGATTATCATACTAACTACCAGGTTTCACTACTGATTATCATTCTAACTACCAGGTTTCACTACTGATTATCATTCTAACTACCAGGTTTCACTACTGATTATCATTCTAACTACACTACTGATTATTATTCTAACTACCAGGTTTCACTACTGATTATTATTCTAACTACCAGGTTTCACAACTGATTATCATTCTAACTACCAGGTTTCACTACTGATTATCATTCTAACTACCAGGTTTCACTACTGATTATCATTCTAACTACCAGGTTTCACTACTGATTATCATTCTAACTACACTACTGATTATTATTCTAACTACCAGGTTTCACTACTGATTATTATTCTAACTACCAGGTTTCACTACTGATTATCATTCTAACTACACTACTGATTATCATTCTAACTACCAGGTTTCACTACTGATTATCATTCTAGCTTCACTACTGATTATCATACTAACTACCAGGTTTCACTACTGATTATCATTCTAACTACCAGGTTTCACTATTGATTATCATTCTAACTACACATTATCATACTAACTACCAGGTTTCACTACTGATTATCATTCTAACTTCACTACTGATTATCATTCTAACTTCACTACTGATTATCATACTAACTACCAGGTTTCACTACTGATTATCATTCTAACTACCAGGTTTCACTACTGATTACCATTCTAACTACCAGGTTTCACTACTGATTATAATTCTAACTACCAGGTTTCACTACTGATTGTCATTCTAACTACCAGGTTTCACTACTGATTGTCATTCTAACTACCAGGTTTCACTACTGATTATCATTCTAACTACCATGTTTCACTACTGATTATCATTCTAACTTCACTACTGATTATAATTCTAACTACCAGGTTTCACTACTGATTGTCATTCTAACTACCAGGTTTAACTACTGATTGTCATTCTAACTACCAGGTTTCACTACTGATTATAAGTCTAACTACCAGGTTCCACTACTGATTGTCATTCTAACTACCAGGTTTCACTACTGATTATCATTCTAAGTACCAGGTTTAACTACTGATTGTCATTCTAACTTCACTACTGATTATCATTCTAACTTCACTACTGATTATCATTCTAACTACCAGGTGTCACTACTGATTATCATTCTAACTACCAGGTGTCACTACTGATTATAATTCTAACTACCAGGTTTCACTACTGATTATCATTCTAACTACCAGGTTTCACTACTGATTATCATTCTAACTACACTACTGATTATTATCCTAACTACCAGGTTTCACTACTGATTATTATTCTAACTACCAGGTTTCACAACTGATTATCATTCTAACTACCAGGTTTCACTACTGATTATCATTCTAGCTTCACTACTGATAATCATACTAACTACCAGGTTTCACTACTGATTATCATTCTAACTACCAGGTTTCACTATTGATTATCATTCTAACTACACTACGGATTATCATTCTAACTACCTGGTTTCACTACTGATTATCATTCTAACTTCACTACTGATTATCATTCTAACTTCACTACTGATTATCATACTAACTACCAGGTTTCACTACTGATTATCATTCTAACTACCAGGTTTCACTACTGATTATCATTCTAACTACCAGGTTTCACTACTGATTATCATTCTAACTACACTACTGATTATTATTCTAACTACCAGGTTTCACTACTGATTATTATTCTAACTACCAGGTTTCACAACTGATTATCATTCTAACTACCAGGTTTCACTACTGATTATCATTCTAGCTTCACTACTGATTATCATACTAACTACCAGGTTTCACTACTGATTATGATTCTAACTACCAGATTTCACTACTGATTATTATTCTAACTACACTACGGATTATCATTCTAACTACCAGGTTTCACTACTGATTATCATTCTAACTTCACTACTGATTATCATTCTAACTTCACTACTGATTATCATACTAACTACCAGGTTTCACTACTGATTATCATTCTAACTACCAGGTTTCACTACTGATTATCATTCTAACTACCAGGTTTCACTACTGATTATCATTCTAACTACCAGGTTTAACTACTGATTATCATTCTAACTACCATGTAACACTACTGATTATCATTCTAACTATCAGGTTTCACTACTGATTATCATTCTAACTACCATGTTTCACTACTGATTATCATTCTAACTTCACTACTGATTATAATTCTAACTACCAGGTTTCACTACTGATTGTCATTCTAACTACCAGGTTTCACTACTGTTTGTCATTCTAACTACCAGGTTTCACTACTGATTATCATTCTAACTACCATGTTTCACTACTGATTATCATTCTAACTTCACTACTGATTATCATTCTAACTACCATGTTTCACTACTGATTGTCATTCTAACTACCAGGTTTAACTACTGATTGTAATTCTAACTACCAGGTTTCACTACTGATTATAATTCCAACTACCAGGTTTCACTACTGATTATCATTCTAACTACCAGGTTTCACTACTGATTGTCATTCTAACTTCACTACTGATTATCATTCTAACTTCACTACTGATTATCATTCTAACTACCAGGTTTCACTACTGATTCTCATTCTAACTACTAGGTTTCACTACTGATTATCATTCTAACTACCATGTAACACTACTGATTATCATTCTAACTACCATGTAACACTACTGATTATCGTACTAACGACCAGGTTTCACTACTAATTATCATTCTAACTACCATGTTTCACTACTGATTGTCATTCTAACTACCCGGTTTCACTACTGAGTATCATTCTAACTACCAGGTTTCACTACTGATTATCATTCTAACTACCATGTAACACTACTGATTATCATTCTAACTACCATGTAACACTACTGATTATCATACTAACTACCAGGTTTCACTACTAATTATCATTCTAACTACCAGGTTTCACTACTGATTGTCATTCTAACTACCCGGTTTCACTACTGAGTATCATTCTAACTTCACTACTGATTGTCATTCTAACTACCAGGTGTCACTACTGATTATCATTCTAACTACCAGGTTTCACTACTGATTATTATTCTAACTACCAGGTTTCACTACTGATTATCATTCTAACTACCAGGTTTCACTACTGATTATCATTCTAACTACCAGGTTTCACTACTGATTATCATTCTAACTTCACTACTGATTATCATTCTAACTACCAGGTTTCACTACTGATTATCATTCTAACTTCACTACTGATTATCATTCTAACTACCAGGTTTCACTAATGATTGTCATTCTCACCACCAGGTTTCACTACTGATTATCATTCTAACTACCAGGTTTCACTACTGATTATCATTCTAACTACCAGGTTTCACTACTGATTATCAATCTAACTACACTACTGATTATTATTCTAACTACCAGGTTTCACTACTGATTATTATTCTAACTACCAGGTTTCACAACTGATTATCATTCTAACTACCAGGTTTCACTACTGATTATCATTCTAGCTTCACTACTGATTATCATACTAACTACCAGGTTTCACTACTGATTATCATTCTAACTACCAGGTTTCACTATTGATTATCATTCTAACTACACTACGGATTATCATACTAACTACCAGGTTTCACTACTGATTATCATTCTAACTTCACTACTGATTATCATTCTAACTTCACTACTGATTATCATACTAACTACCAGGTTTCACTACTGATTATCATTCTAACTACCAGGTTTCACTACTGATTACCATTCTAACTACCAGGTTTCACTACTGATTATAATTCTAACTACCAGGTTTCACTACTGATTGTCATTCTAACTACCAGGTTTCACTACTGATTGTCATTCTAACTACCAGGTTTCACTACTGATTATCATTCTAACTACCATGTTTCACTACTGATTATCATTCTAACTTCACTACTGATTATAATTCTAACTACCAGGTTTCACTACTGATTGTCATTCTAACTACCAGGTTTAACTACTGATTGTCATTCTAACTACCAGGTTTCACTACTGATTATAAGTCTAACTACCAGGTTCCACTACTGATTGTCATTCTAACTACCAGGTTTCACTACTGATTATCATTCTAAGTACCAGGTTTAACTACTGATTGTCATTCTAACTTCACTACTGATTATCATTCTAACTTCACTACTGATTATCATTCTAACTACCAGGTGTCACTACTGATTATCATTCTAACTACCAGGTGTCACTACTGATTATAATTCTAACTACCAGGTTTCACTACTGATTATCATTCTAACTACCAGGTTTCACTACTGATTATCATTCTAACTACACTACTGATTATTATCCTAACTACCAGGTTTCACTACTGATTATTATTCTAACTACCAGGTTTCACTACTGATTATCATTCTAGCTTCACTACTGATAATCATACTAACTACCAGGTTTCACTACTGATTATCATTCTAACTACCAGGTTTCACTATTGATTATCATTCTAACTACACTACGGATTATCATTCTAACTACCTGGTTTCACTACTGATTATCATTCTAACTTCACTACTGATTATCATTCTAACTTCACTACTGATTATCATACTAACTACCAGGTTTCACTACTGATTATCATTCTAACTACCAGGTTTCACTACTGATTATCATTCTAACTACCAGGTTTCACTACTGATTATCATTCTAACTACACTACTGATTATTATTCTAACTACCAGGTTTCACTACTGATTATTATTCTAACTACCAGGTTTCACAACTGATTATCATTCTAACTACCAGGTTTCACTACTGATTATCATTCTAGCTTCACTACTGATTATCATACTAACTACCAGGTTTCACTACTGATTATGATTCTAACTACCAGATTTCACTACTGATTATTATTCTAACTACACTACGGATTATCATTCTAACTACCAGGTTTCACTACTGATTATCATTCTAACTTCACTACTGATTATCATTCTAACTTCACTACTGATTATCATACTAACTACCAGGTTTCACTACTGATTATCATTCTAACTACCAGGTTTCACTACTGATTATCATTCTAACTACCAGGTTTCACTACTGATTATCATTCTAACTACCAGGTTTAACTACTGATTATCATTCTAACTACCATGTAACACTACTGATTATCATTCTAACTATCAGGTTTCACTACTGATTATCATTCTAACTACCATGTTTCACTACTGATTATCATTCTAACTTCACTACTGATTATAATTCTAACTACCAGGTTTCACTACTGATTGTCATTCTAACTACCAGGTTTCACTACTGTTTGTCATTCTAACTACCAGGTTTCACTACTGATTATCATTCTAACTACCATGTTTCACTACTGATTATCATTCTAACTTCACTACTGATTATCATTCTAACTACCATGTTTCACTACTGATTGTCATTCTAACTACCAGGTTTAACTACTGATTGTAATTCTAACTACCAGGTTTCACTACTGATTATAATTCCAACTACCAGGTTTCACTACTGATTGTCATTCTAACTTCCAGGTTTCACTACTGATTATCATTCTAACTACCAGGTTTCAATACTGATTGTCATTCTAACTTCACTACTGATTATCATTCTAACTTCACTACTGATTATCATTCTAACTACCAGGTTTCACTACTGATTCTCATTCTAACTACTAGGTTTCACTACTGATTATCATTCTAACTACCATGTAACACTACTGATTATCATTCTAACTACCATGTAACACTACTGATTATCGTACTAACGACCAGGTTTCACTACTAATTATCATTCTAACTACCATGTTTCACTACTGATTATCATTCTAACTACCAGGTTTCACTACTGATTGTCATTCTAACTACCCGGTTTCACTACTGAGTATCATTCTAACTACCAGGTTTCACTACTGATTATCATTCTAACTACCAGGTTTCACTACTGATTATCATTCTAACTACCAGGTTTCACTACTGATTATCATTCTAACTACCAGGCTTCACTACTGATTATCATTCTCACTTCACTACTGATTATCATTCTAACTACCATGTTTCACTACTGATTATCATTCTAACTACCAGGTTTCACTACTGATTTTCATTCTAACTACCAGGTTTCACTACTGATTATCATTCTAACTACCATGTAACACTACTGATTATCATTCTAACTACCATGTAACACTACTGATTATCATACTAACTACCAGGTTTCACTACTAATTATCATTCTAACTACCATGTTTCACTACTGATTGTCATTCTAACTACCAGGTTTCACTACTGATTATCATTCTAACTACCATGTAACACTACTGATTATCATTCTAACTACCATGTAACACTACTGATTATCGTACTAACTACCAGGTTTCACTACTGATTATCATTCTAACTACCAGGTTTCACTACTGATTATCATTCTAACTACCCGGTTTCACTACTGAGTATCATTCTAACTACCAGGTTTCACTACTGATTATCATTCTAACTACCAGGTTTCACTACTGATTATCATTCTAACTACCAGGCTTCACTACTGATTATCATTCTCACTTCACTACTGATTATCATTCTAACTACCATGTTTCACTACTGATTATCATTCTAACTACCAGGTTTCACTACTGATTTTCATTCTAACTACCAGGTTTCACTACTGATTATCATTCTAACTACCATGTAACACTACTGATTATCATTCTAACTACCATGTAACACTACTGATTATCATACTAACTACCAGGTTTCACTACTAATTATCATTCTAACTACCATGTTTCACTACTGATTGTCATTCTAACTACCAGGTTTCACTACTGATTATCATTCTAACTACCAGGTTTCACTACTGATTATCATTCTAACTACCATGTTTCACTACTGATTATCATTCTAACTACCATGTAACACTACTGATTATCATTCTAACTACCATGTAACACTACTGATTATCGTACTAACTACCAGGTTTCACTACTGATTATCATTCTAACTACCAGGTTTCACTACTGATTATCAGTCTAACTACCATGTTTCACTACTGATTATCATTCTAACTACCAGGTTTCACTACTGATTATCATTCTAACTTCACAACTGATTATCATTCTAACTACCAGGTGTCACTACTGATTATCATACTAACTACCATGTAACACTACTGATTATCATTCTAACTACCAGGTTTCACTACTGATTATCATACTAACTACCATGTTTCACTGATGATTATCATTCTAACTACCAGGTTTCACTACTGATTGTCATTCTAACTACCAGGTTTCATTACTGATTGTCATTCTAACTATCAGGTTTCACTACTGATTATCATTCTAACTACCAGGTTTCACTACTGATTATCATTCTAACTTCACAACTGATTATCATTCTAACTACCAGGTGTCACTACTGATTATCATACTAACTACCATGTAACACTACTGATTATCATTCTAACTACCAGGTTTCACTACTGATTATCAACTAACTACCATGTTTCACTGATGATTATCATTCTAACTACCAGGTTTCACTACTGATTGTCATTCTAACTACCAGGTTTCATTACTGATTGTCATTCTAACTATCAGGTTTCACTACTGATTATCATTCTAACTACCAGGTTTCACTACTGATTATCATTCTAACTACACTACTGATTATCATTCTAACTACCAGGTTTCACTACTGATTATCATTCTAACTACCAGGTTTCACTACTGATTATCATTCTAACTACAATGTAACACTACTTATTGTCATTCTAACTTCACTACTGATTATCATTCTAACTTCACTACTGATTATCATACTAACTATGCTAACTTCTCTGCTGCCAATGACTGGAACGAACTGCAAAAATCACTGAAGCTGGAGACTCATATCTCCCTCGCTAGCTTTAAGCACCAGCTGTCAGAGCAGCTCACTGATCGTTGCACCTGTACATAGCCCCATCTGTAAATAGCCCATCTATCTACCTACCTCATCCCCATACAGTATTTATTTATCTTGCTCCTTTGCACCCCAGTATCTCTACTTGCACATTCATCTTCTGCACATCTACCGTTCCAGTGTTTAATTTCTATATTGTAATTACTTCGCCACTATGGCCTATTTATTGCCTTAACTCCCTTATCTTACCTCATTTGCACTCACTGTATGTAGACTTTTTGTTTTCTTTTGTTCTACTGTATTATTGACTGAATTTTTTGTTTATTCCATGTGTAACTCTGTGTTGTTGTATGTGTCGAACTGATTTCCTTATCTTGGCCAGGTCGCAGTTGTAAATGAGAACTTGCTATCAACTGGCCTACCTGGTTAAATAAAGGTGAAATAAAAAAAATCTATAAACAAATAAAAACTACCATGTTTCACTACTGATTATCATAGGTTTTTCAACAGTTTTTACCCCCGAGCCATAAGACTCCTGAACAGTTTTTACCCCCGAGCCATAAGACTCCTGAACAGTTTTTACCCCCGAGCCATAAGACTCCTGAACAGTTTTTACCCCCAAGCCATAAGACTCCTGAACAGTTTTTACCCCCGAGCCATAAGACTCCTGAACAGTTTTTACCCCCGAGCCATAAGACTCCTGAACAGTTTTTACCCCCGAGCCATAAGACTCCTGAACAGTTTTTACCCCCGAGCCATAAGACTCCTGAACAGTTTTTACCCCCAAGCCATAAGACTCATGAACAGGTAATCAGGTAACAGGTAACCCCCCCCACCCTCTTTTACACTACTGCTACTCTCTGTTTATCATATATGCATAGTCACGTTAACTATTCAATCATTTACATACAACCTCAATTAGCTCGACTAACCGGTGCCTGTATACAGCCTCACTACTGTATATAGCCTCACTACTGTATATAGCCTCTCTCCTGTATACAGCCCCTCTACTGTATACAGCATCTCTACTGTATATAGCCCCTCTACTGTATACAGCATCTCTACTGTATATAGCCTCTCTACTGTATATAGCCTCTCTACTGTATACAGCATCTCTACTGTATATAGCCTCTCTACAATATAAAGCATCTCTACTGTATATAGCCTCTCTACTGTATATAACCTCTCTACTGTATACAGCCTCTCTACTGTATATAGCCTCACTACTGTATACAGCCTCACTACTGTATATAGCCTCTACTGTATATAGCCTCTCTACTGTATATAGCCTCTCTACTGTATACAGCCTCTCTACTGTATAAAGCCTCTCTACTGTATATAGCCTCTCTACTGTATATCGCCTCTCTACTGTATACAGCCTCTCTACTGTATATAGCCTCTCTACTGTATATAGCCTCTCTACTGTATATCGCCTCTCTACTGTATATAGCCTCTACTGTATATAGCCTCTACTGTATATAGCCTCTCTACTGTATACAGCCTCTCTACTGTATACAGCCTCTCTACTGTATATAGCCTCTCTACTGTATATAGCCTCTCTACTGTATATAGTCTCTCTACTGTATACAGCCTCTCTACTGTATATAGCCTCTCTACTGTATATAGCCTCACTACTGTATATAGCCTCTCTACTGTATATCACCTCTCAGTACAGGCACACTGTGATCACCTGCAGGAATCACACAGGACGGACACACTGTGATAACCTGCAGGCATCACACAGTACAGACACACTGTGATAACCTGCAGGAATCACACAGTACAGACACACTGTGATCACTTGCAGGAATCAAACAGTACAGACAGTTAGCTAGATACAAGTTGGCTAGTAGTGGATCTCTACTCTACTTTTTCTTTTCAGAAAGAAGTGGAACTCTGTAAGGTCGTCAGCTGCCATACCGCATTCACGTTAACGTACGGACAAGTTGTGCATTCTTTCATGGGTCTTTTATGCACCAATGTTGTACTGGACTGTCAGTTGACTAACTGTAGCCTGGCTGTTGCTCTGCACAATTCGTGTCAGTCTCCTTTGTCCTCTTTGATCAATTATCAATTTTTGACCACTGACCACTCATTTTAGACCATAGGCTGCAGGTATTTTGGGTGGTGGACCATTCTTGATACACACTGTTAAGAGAAAACCCAGCAGCGTTGCAGTTCTTGACACACTCAAACCGGTGCACCTGGCACCTACTACCATACACTGTTCAAAGGCACTTAAATATTTTGTCTTGCCCATTCACCCTCTGAATGGCACACACGGACAATCCATATCTCAATTGTCTCAAGGCTTAAAAATTATTCTTTAACCTGTCTCCTCCCATTCATCTTTAACCTGTCTCCTCCCATTCATCTTTAACCTGTCTCCTCCCATTCATCTTTAACCTGTCTCCTCCCATTCATCTTTAACCTGTCTCCTCCCCTTCATCTTTAACCTGTCTCCTCCCCTTCATCTTTAACCTGTCTCCTCCCCTTCATCTTTAACCTGTCTCCTCCCCTTCATCTTTAACTTGTCTCCTCCCCTTCATCTTTAACCTGTCTCCTCCCCTTCATCTTTAACCTGTCTCCTCCCCTTCATCTTTAACCTGTCTCCTCCCCTTCATCTTTAACCTGTCTCCTCCCCTTCATCTTTAACCTGTCTCCTCCCCTTCATCTTTAACCTGTCTTTTCCCCTTCATCTTTAACCTGTCTCCTCCCCTTCATCTTTAACTTGTCTCCTCCCCTTCATCTTTAACCTGTCTCCTCTCCTTCATCTACACTGATTTGAAGTGGATTTAACAGGTAACATCAACAAGGCATAATAGCTGGGTTCTGGATTCCTGGATTCACCTGGTCAGTCTGTCATGGAAAGTGAAGGTGTTCCTAATGTTTTTCTAAACTCATTGTTTTAGAGATGTTCTGACCCATCCGTCATGTTATTACAGGTTATGCACACTAGGTGGCAGACAAACACCCTGAAACTACTCTCACTATGATGCTTTTGATTTTCTTTCCATTCAAAGTTCCAGAACTTCCATGATGTTGTGATGTCACAATAATGTAATGGATTATAACCCGTTCAATTCTAGAATTTTGGATGAATCATTAATTGAAATAGATAACTTTAAAATAACAGCATCTTCCCTTATTCACTCCACACACTGCAGTAATTTATAGAGACAGATACAGACACAGAGACACAAAGATGGGGAGTTGGGGTCTGTGTCTGTCCATGTCAATCTCCCTCGTCTCCTGGTCCTTCCTCCTCCTCTGCTGCCTGTCCAGTCCTACCCCTAACCCCCTGTCCCTTGCTGACCTGGAGGACTTGAATGCCGTCCCAGCAGAGGTCATCATACACAGCTCTCCCTGCAGCACCACCTGTGGTCTGGGCCTACGCACCCAGGAGCTGTGCCCACTGAGAGAGGGCCAGGTCGGGGAGGAGAAGGACTGCCATGTCCGAAAGGTCCGCTGTGTGGACTCCTGGCAGTGTGGTCTGCAGGTGAATAAATACATACAATTAATAATAATATCTTTGGACCACAATGGAAATAAGTCGCTGAGGTTATTGTGTTATCCTGGTATATTGCACTGGTCTATTGTCCTGGTCTATTGTCCTGGTCTATTATCCTGGTCTATTATCCTGGTCTATTATCCTGGTCTAATGTCCTGGTCTATTATCCTGGTCTATTGTCCTGGTCTATTATCCTGGTCTATTGTCCTGGTCTATTGTCCTGGTCTATTGTCCTGGTCTATTATCCTGGTCTATTATCCTGGTCTATTATCCTGGTCTAATGTCCTGGTCTATTGTCCTGGTCTATTATCCTGGTCTATTATCCTGGTCTATTATCCTGGTCTAATGTCCTGGTCTATTATCCTGGTCTATTGTCCTGGTCTATTATCCTGGTCTATTGTCCTGGTCTAATGTCCTGGTCTATTATCCTGGTCTATTATCCTGGTCTGTTATCCTGGTCGAATGTCCTGGTCTATTATCCTAGTCTAATGTCCTGGTCTATTATCCTGGTCTATTATCCTGGTCTATTATCCTGGTCTAATGTCCTGGTCTATTATCCTGGTCTATTGTCCTGGTCTATTATCCTGGTCTATTATCCTGGTCTGTTATCCTGGTCTAATGTCCTGGTCTATTATCCTGGTCTATTATCCTGGTCTAATGTCCTGGTCTATTATCCTGGTCTATTATCCTGGTCTATTATCCTGGTCTAATGTCCTGGTCTATTATCCTGGTCTATTGTCCTGGTCTATTGTCCTGGTCTATTGTCCTGGTCTATTGTCCTGGTCTATTATCCTGGTCTATTATCCTGGTCTATTATCCTGGTCTAATGGCCTGGTCTATTGTCCTGGTCTATTATCCTGGTCTATTATCCTGGTCTATTATCCTGGTCTAATGTCCTGGTCTATTATCCTGGTCTATTGTCCTGGTCTATTATCCTGGTCTATTGTCCTGGTCTATTGTCCTGGTCTATTGTCCTGGTCTATTGTCCTGGTCTATTATCCTGGTCTAATGTCCTGGTCTATTATCCTGGTCTATTATCCTGGTCTATTATCCTGGTCTATTGTCCTGGTCTATTGTGCTGTTCTATTGTCCTGGTCTATTATCCTGGTCTATTATCCTGGTCTATTATCCTGGTCTATTATCCTGATCTGTTATCCTGGTCTGTTATCCTGGTCTATTGGCCTGGTCTATTATCCTGGTCTATTATCCTGGTCTATTATCCTGGTCTATTATCCTGGTCTAATGTCCTGGTCTAATGTCCTGGTCTATTATCCTGGTCTATTATCCTGGTCTAATGTCCTGGTCTATTATCCTGGTCTATTATCCTGGTCTATTATCCTGGTCTAATGTCCTGGTCTATTATCCTGGTCTATTATCCTGGTCTAATGTCCTGGTCTATTATCCTGGTCTGTTATCCTGGTCTATTATCCTGGTCTATTATCCTGGTCTAATGTCCTGGTCTATTATCCTGGTCTATTATCCTGGTCTGTTATCCTGGTCGAATGTCCTGGTCTATTATCCTAGTCTAATGTCCTGGTCTATTATCCTGGTCTATTATCCTGGTCTATTATCCTGGTCTAATGTCCTGGTCTATTATCCTGGTCTATTGTCCTGGTCTATTATCCTGGTCTATTATCCTGGTCTGTTATCCTGGTCTAATGTCCTGGTCTATTATCCTGGTCTATTATCCTGGTCTAACGTCCTGGTCTATTATCCTGGTCTATTATCCTGGTCTGTTATCCTGGTCTAATGTCCTGGTCTATTATCCTGGTCTATTATCCTGGTCTGTTATCCTGGTCAATTGTCACGTTATTTATTTTTGATGCTTTATTTACCTCTTTTGTGACTGACAACATCCCTTACCAAGTCTTGTCCATGTAGTAGAGGTAGGAATCCCAGGTCTGACAGGAATTTCTGATGTGCAGAGAGGTGGCAATTGGAGGGTTTCCGGCATCAGTATCTCCTGTGGTTGTCCCCTTGAAGCACATTCCCCCCTCCTCCTCCTCTTTCTATTCCTCCTCCTCCCTCTCCCCCTTCCTCCTCTTGTACTCCTCTTCTCCAGACTGTCACTGTGCAAGCTGGTCAGCGGTTGGAGCTGGACTGTCTTGGTGAGGTGATGGAGGCCATGGGTCGCTTCTCCTTCCGGGTATCGTGGCGCCACGCCCGGGGGGTGGTGACCACCGACGACTCTCTGCTGGGACGCTGGGACGCCCCCAGGCTGGACCGGCTGGTCTTGGACCCGGTGAGTGAGCTAGGTTGACGATAACCAAGGTTAAGTCAAGAGGGTTCTAAAAATTCCCAGAACTCTTTGCATGAATGCAGAAGAATTCTAAACGGACGAAAGCTTACTCACGTGACTAGAACATTGTCCTAACATGTATATCTTCAACCTAGGTGAGGGAGGAGGATGCTGGGACATACCGTTGTGATGTACAGGACACTGATTACCGCAGGGTCAAGAGACTCTACCTGGGGCTCAAGGTGGGAGGCATTGTATTCTATCCAGACCTGGAATCAAAAAAATACTGTTTGAAATAAATAAATAATTACTTTACCTGTGAGTATTTTGACCTACATAACCTTAGTTGAATGCATTGATTATAAGTCACTCTGGATAAGAGCCTTAGCTAAATTGAAAACAAAAGTTGATATTAAAAAATGTGATCCCTCATATTGTTATGAGGCGTCCTCCCCTCAGCTTTCATTGAACCGTTAAAATCCAGCTTGGAGACTGCCTAGAGACAAAATAAATGTGCTTATGTATAATATTTTCCTTCTCTTCTTTCCATCCAGGTGCTCCCTCCTGAGGCTCTCAGACTGGACTTCCCCTCTGCTCTGGCTCGGTGGGACGATGGGGATGAGGATTCCCATGGTAACATCATCGTGGTGAAAGATGATGAGGACCTGTACGGCAGCACAGTCATTAAGGATATCGTGTTGAAAAGCCTCTGGGTCGCGGTGGCCATCTTCTTCTTTGGTATTTTTTCATTTTATTTAACGAGGCAAGTCAAGATTAAATTCTTATTTACAATGACAGCCTACACCGGCCAAACCCAGACAACGCTGGGCCAAAGAACCAGGGTGTCTGTAGTGACACCTCTAGCACTGAGATGCAGTGCCTTAGATCACTGCACCACTCGGGAGCCTATCATTTTATTGTAGCATGATGTACTACTGTACCCATAATGCTCTGTAAGCTTATAAAGTTACGATAACTTTCCCAAAATTCCCAGGTTTTCCAGAAATCCTGGTCGGAGGATTCTGGATTTCCTGTTTATTCCCTCCTGATTCTGGAAGTTTCCCAACTGCGATTTCTGGAAAAACCTGGGAATTTTGGGAACGTTATCTGTAACCATGTCCGTTTATTTAATCTTTAAAGAAATATCTTATTTTATTAAAGCCGAAGCTAACACTATAGTGTCCCATTTGTCTCCTTATTAATACAGGTATGTACGGGGAATACGCCCTGGCTCGTGTCTGCCTGGGCCGCCCCGATGGTCCGCCTCTCCCTAACAGAACCCCTTTCTCCATTAATACCATCACGCCACCACACGGTGTCACTGTTGACCCCATTTGTACTGCCGCTGATAGACACAAATAAATGGCCTGTGGGCTACTACTACCGTGCACAAACAATTCGTTGGACTATGAATGGTGTCGTTTGTGTGTGTTTGTAGAGAAAAACATTTAGTCGTGAACATTTACTCAATATAAAAGCCACTCAACATGAAACTTTAGCCTGTTTGACAACAGTTTGTAATGTTGAGAGCTCATGTTTACATGAGAATTAGTGGAGGCTGCTGAGGGGATGACGATTCATAATAATGTCTGGAATGGAATAAAATGTGTGGATTGGAGTAAATGGAATGAGGTCAAACGTGTGATGTGTTTCATTCCATTCCATTCACTCCATTCCAGACTTTATTACAAGCCGTCCTCCCCTCAGCAGCCTCCACTGGAATCTGAAGACAGACTATCAAGCTTTCAGGTACAGACATATTTCATGAAAGGAGATGTCTGTTTTCTCAGCCCGAGAAGGGAGTTATTGCTTCCTTGAAATGTAATGGTGTGTTAAAAAAGGACAACTAGTTGTTTTCTGGGAAAGGACGAGGGATGATTTTTTCCTGCATCATCTCACAATAACTGTAAAATGGTACAAGTACCTTCCAATTATTTCCCCCAAAAAAGCATTATCTTCTTTATAGAAATGTATTTTTAAAGGTTAGACTCGATCTAAGGAATCATAATTTCGACCTGACGAAGGTCTGTGTCATGTCAGTATGTTGTCAGTAAAAGTGGTAATTGGGAGTCGAATTTAGTGTGCTGCCCTCTGTTCATTTGAAGTACTTCCTTATCCCAACGTCTGTGTCATTTCACCCCCAAAAAATAGTGCCTTTTGCGTCCCTTTAATACTTTAAGTAGAAATTGTGCACCGGTATTGAATTTTAAAAGCCTGTTATATTTAAATGAAGTGCCCTTTAATTTTAGACCACATAGAGAATTCAATAAATCCGATTTTTTTTACGTGAATAATGTCTTGCTAAAGTTCCAAAATTCACGCCTTTTTACATGTCCCTGTGATAACCCTTGTGTCCCTTTATGATTTTAAACCACTTAATCCAAACATTTATCAGAACTTTCTCCATCACTGTAAAGTCCAAGTTAGTTTGTTGCTTTGACAAAGTACTGTCTGGAGACACCTATTCATTTCCTGTGATTTAGTGATTCATTTACCGTCTGTCCTTCATGTTAAGGTCAACAGTGTTACACGTGGACTGAACTCTCGTTTTAATATAGGAAATATATATATATATATATATATATATATTTAAATTAAATAAAAAGAGAACATCTGATAGTCTCGTCATAGATTAAAAACAGGTAAACTGGTTTGACTCTTTCTGCCCATTTTCTGGTGTTGTCTTGTGGACAACTGAGTGGCTCAAGCAAAACAAGTCAACCCTGTTACCCACAGATAGTCAGGCCAGACACTTTTTATACAATTATTTTTTTATGAATGAATTTTTTTGTGAAGCTTGCATTCAATTGCCACTCCCTGTTACACAGAAAAAAGCAAGCTTTGTCATTAGGGGATTTATGACTGATTTAAGAAGAAATCGTCTAATGTGTAGGGTCAACCCTGTTTTGTTAGGCTTTTTGACATTATCGATCATAGTCTGATGTGTTCTGGCTTTACACCCCCTGCTATATTGTGGATACAGAGTTACCTGTCTAACAGAACACGGAGGGTGTTCTGGCTTTACACCCCCTGCTATATTGTGGATACAGAGTTACCTGTCTAACAGAACACGGAGAGTGTTCTGGCTTTACACCCCCTGCTATATTGTGGATACAGAGTTTCCTGTCTAACAGAACACAGAGGGTGTTCTTTAATGGAAGACTCTCCAACATAATCAGGAATTGAGTAAAGCCAGTGTGTCTATGTATGTGGATGACTCAACACTATACACATCAGCTGCTACAGCGACTGAAATGACTGCAACCCTTAACAAAGAGATGCATTTAGTTTCAGAATGGGTGGTAAAGAATATGGTAGCCCTAAATATTTCTAAAACTAAAAGCATTATATTTGGGACAAATTGTTCACTTAACCCTGAACCTCAACTAAATCGTGTAATAAATAATGTGGAAATGGAGCAAGTTGAGATGGCTAAACTACGTGGAGTAACCCTGGATTGTAAACTGTCATAGTCAAAACATACAACAGTAGCTACGATGGGGGGGAAGTCTGTCAAGGCAGGTCCTACAGCTCCTAGTTCTGTCGGAACCCAGACTACTGTTCAGTCGTGTGGTCAGGTTCCACAAAGAGGGACTTAGGGAATAGTACAATTGGCTCAGAACAGAGCCCCTTGGATGTACACAGCGAGCTACCATTAATATGCATGAAAATCTCTCCTGGCTCAAGGAAGAGGAGAGATTAACTTCGTCACTACTTGTATTTGTGAGAGATATTGACATACTGAATGCACAAGCTATCTGTTTAAAACTACTAAAACACAGCTCAGACACCCATACATACCCCACAAGACATGCCACCAGAGGTCTGTTTAAAACTACTAACACACAGCTCTGACACCCATGCATACCCCACAAGGCATGCCACCAGAGGTCTCTTCACAGTCCACAAGTCCAGAACAGACTATGGGAGGTGCACAGTACTACATAGAGCCATGACTACATGGAACTCTATTCCACAGTACTACATAGAGCAATGACTACATGGAACTCTATTCCACAGTACTACATAGAGCAATGACTACATGGAACTCTATTCCACAGTACTACATAGAGCCATGACTACATGGAACTCTATTCCACAGTACTACATAGAGCAATGACTACATGGAACTCTATTCCACAGTACTACATAGAGCAATGGCTACATGGAACTCTATTCCACAGTACTACACAGAGCCATGACTACATGGAACTCTATTCCACATCAGGTAACTGATGCAAACAGTATACTAAGATTTATAAAACAGATAAAAATACACCTTATGGAACAGAGTGGACTCTGAAGAGAGACACACACGGGCACAGACAAGCGCATGATAACACACTCGTCCACATGGGTTTTGCGTAGATTTGTGGTAGTAGGGTAGTCGCCTGAGGGAACACACTTAATGTGTTGTAAAAAGTGTTCTGAAATGTAATGTCACATTTTAAATTGTATATAACTGCCGTAACATGCGGCTCCCCAGGAAGAGTAGCTGCTGCCTTGGCAGGAACTAATGAGGATCCATAATAAACCACAGGAAGAGTAGCTGCTGCCTTGAAAGGAACTAATGAGGATCCATAATAAACCCCAGGAAGAGTAGCTGCTGCCTTGGCAGAACTAATGAGGATCCATAATAAACCCCAGGAAGAGTAGCTGCTGCCTTGGCAGAACTAATGAGGATCCATAATAAACCCCAGGAAGAGTAGCTGCTGCCTTGGTAGGAACTAATGGGTATCCATAATAAACCCCAGGAAGAGTAGCTGCTGCCTTGGTAGGAACTAATGGGGATCCATAATAAACCCCAGGAAGAGTAGCTGCTGCCTTGGCAGGAACTAATGAGGATCCATAATAAACCCCAGGAAGAGTAGCTGCTGCCTTGGTAGGAACTAATGAGGATCCATAATAAACCCCAAGAAGAGTAGCTGCTGCCTTGGTAGGAACTAATGAGGATCCATAATAAACCCCAGGAAGAGTAGCTGCTGCCTTGGCAGGAACTAATGACAATCCATAATAAACCCCAGGAAGAGTAGCTGCTGCCTTGGTAGGAACTAATGGGGATCCATAATAAACCCCAGGAAGAGTAGCTGCTGCCTTGGCAGGAACTAATGGGGATCCATAATAAACCCCAGGAAGAGTAGCTGCTGCCTTGGCAGGAACTAATGGGGATCCATAATAAACCCCAGGAAGAGTAGCTGCTGCCTTGGCAGGAACTAATGAGGATCCATAATAAACCCCAGAAAGAGTAGCTGCTGCCTTGGTAGGAACTAATGAGGATCCATAATAAATCCCAGGAAGAGTAGCTGCTGCCTTGGCAGGAACTAATGAGGATCCATAATAAACCCAAGGAAGAGTAGCTGCTGCCTTGGCAGGAACCAATGAGGATCCATAATAAACCCCAGGAAGAGTAGCTGAGGATCCTGCCAGGGTAGCCTAGTGGTTAGAGAGGTGGACTAGTAACCAGAAGGGCAAGTTCAAACCCCTGAGCTGACAAGGTACAAATCTGTCGTTCTGCCCCTGAACAGGCAGTTAACCCACTGTTCCTAGGCCGTCATTGAAAATAAGAATGTGTTCTTAACTGACTTGTCTAGTAAAATATATAAAACATAATAATACTATATTTGGTACTATAGTAACATTTTTTTTTTTATATCTTGACATGAGAAAACATGATTTGTAATGAAGTTGAACAAGTGCTCTTTGTGATAGAACGTTAACAATAGGTGAAACTCAATCAAATTGACGAAGTTACACTTTTCTTAATTAGTAACCTGTTGCGACTAGGGGCGAGTATTTTCTTATTTGGAAAAAAAAACGTTCTCGTTTTAAACGGGATATTTTTTCAGGACAAGATGCTAGATAGAAAAAACTCTAACGTTTCCAAAACTGTAAAGATATTGTCTGTGAGTATAACAGAACTGATGTTGCAGGCGAAAGCCTGAGAAAAATCCAATTCGGCATTGCCCCAGGTTTTGAAAGCGTTGCGTTCCAATGAGTCCCTATTGAACTGTGAGTGTGCTATGAACCAGCTTACGCTTTCTACGTATTCCCCAAGGTGTCTACAGCATTGTGACGTAGTTTTACGCATTTATGTTGAAGAATAGCCGTAGGCGGCCACATTGCGTAAGTGGTCACATGGTGGCTCCGAGAGAGATTCTCAAGTAACATACAGAGTTAGCCATTACTCCAATCGGTCCTACTGAAAAACGAATTGTCCCGACGGATATATTATCGAATAGATATTAGAAAAACACCTTGAGGATTGATTATAAACAACGTTTGCCATGTTTCTGTCGATATTATGGAGCTAATTTTGAATATTTTTCGCCATTTTCGTGACTGCAATTTCCGATCGATTTCTCAGTCAAACGTGAAGAACAAACGGAGCTATTTCGCCCACGAAAATAATATTTGGGGAAAAAATGAACTTTGGCTATCTATCTGGGAGACTCGTGAGTGAAAACATCCGAAGTTCATCAAAGGTAAACGATTTAATTTGATTGTTTTTCTGATTTCCGTGACAAGGTTGCCTGCTGCTAGCAAGGCATAATGCTATGCTAGGCTATCGATAAACTTACACAAATACTTGTCTAGCTTTGACTGTAAAGCATATTTTGAAAATCTGAGATGACAGGGTGATTAACAAAAGGCTAAGCTGTGTCTCAATATATTTAATTTGTGATTTTCATGAATAGGAATATTTTCTAGGGATATTTATGTCCGTTGCGTTATGCTAATTATTGTCAGGCGATGATTACGCTCCCGGATGCGGGATGGGGAATATCAAGAGTTAAAAGGCAGCAAATGAATGGAATGACCCGTCAAATGTTTTTCTTTCTTCTAATGAATCACCCTCACCATAAATCTCCAAGGAGATCCCAAACACAAACTTGTCCATTTCATTTTAGTGAGTCCCTCTATGCAATGTTGTCTTATTGATATTCAAAACACAAATTACATTTAAATTCTTCAATGATCCCCACACTCTTTGTCTTACCTTTGCCATCTACAACTACCATTGTCTGTACTGTATATGATATTTAGGTATGGAAATTACTGCTAGCCTGCTAGCTTGATAATGTGTCCCTACTAGCCCGTCAGGCCAGTGAAATGTCTTTTCAAATATCGAACGGCTCAGATTTTTTCACTTGAATGTTACCCGGGTTAGCTAGTTGAAATCACAGTCTACTAGGCCTGGGTTAGCTGGTTGAAATCACAGTCTACTAGGCCCGGGTTAGCTAGTTGAAATTACAGTCTACTAGGCCCGGGTTAGCTAGTTGAAATCACAGTCTACTAGGCCCGGGTTAGCTAGTTGAAATCACAGTCTACTAGGCCCAGGTTAGCTAGTTGAAATCAGCCCGGGTTTGCTAACGTACAAAATCCTTAAATCCATGATATTCAATGTAATTTGAAGATTTTGGATACAGAAAATATCTCCACGGTGCTATTGTGAATATACTGTAGTAATAAGCTTTTCAATGATGCAGCCGTCCTCCCCAGCTATTGATGCAGCCGTACTTCCACAGTTAACGATGCAGCCGTAACTCCCCGGCTTTTGATGCAGCCATACTTCCACAGTTAACGATGCAGCCATACTGCTGTTGAAATCCTCATATAATTGACGACCGATGATCAGAGAGCTATTAGTACACTGAGTGTATAATTGCACCAGGCACCAGGCTACCTCTGATTAAAGGGAAATATTAAGAATTGTCCAGACAGTCAGACATTGCTTCTCTGATTGTTTTGTCTCTCTCCTCACTCTGGGGTTAAATTACCCTCCTATTAAACTACAGACTTGTCATGTAGTTTAGTTTTCCCAGAGTACAGCTTTTAATGAATGTCAATTACTTACAACGGTGTCCCAAATGGCACTCTATTCCCTGTATACAGTAGCACACTAATGAAGTGCACTACTCTGGTTAAATGAAGTGCACTACTCTGGTTCAATGAAGTGCAATATATAGGGAATAGGGTGCCAATTCGAAAGCAGACATGGAATCCATGCTCCTGGCGAATGCTTGATTTTTCCTCATCATTAGGTTGTAATGTGTGTGTGTGTTCGTGTGTGTGTGTGTGTGTGTGTGTGTGGTGTGTGTGTGTGTGTGTGTGTGTGTGTGTGTGTGTGTGTGTGTGTGCCCAAGCCAACGGCACAGGTTAGCTAGACACACCAGAGTACATAGTCAAGCTGCATCTCTGGATGGAGAGAATGTTGTGGGGTTAAGAGCCTTGCTCAAGGGCCCAACGGTAGCAGATTGTTTTGTGGATATGAACCCCTTCAGTCACCAGGTTAATATCAGCCTTTAGTTCTAGAGCTCAGAACACGATTCGAACAGATGACCTTTTGGCGACAGGTTCAACTTCAACTACCTACATGCTGTGCATAGATTTTAGCACTTGATCTCACCAGAAATATATCTGCTCTCTTCTTCTGTCTCCGCTGTGATTGGTCAAGTTCTGCTCTCTTCTTCTGTCTCTGCTGTGATTGGTCAAATTCTGCTCTCCTGTCTCCACTGTCATGACGTTGGCCTGTGGGTAAGGCTTATGACCCCCATCCCCCCATAAATACCTTTCTCCCTTCCCTCTCTCTTGACTCTAAAGAGGCATTCCTGAAGAGCCTTTGTTAAACATAGAGAGTCTGGGAACATCAAACAAGTGGGGGGAAAGGAACCATATTTCTGTAATAGAACCCGTTGAATATATGCATTGGTAGTTAATGAATATGACGTCAGTTCGGTTTTCATCTGAGATATTATGACTGATGACAGGACGACGTAAACTGTATCTGGGAAAGTATACACATTCTAGTTATCAGATTCACATGGAAGTGTTGTGCAATTCAAATGTTTAAATAAAACTATTTGTGAAAAGATTAAATGTAATTTTGGCTTCCAAATGAGAGATTTGGGTTTTCATAAGGTTAGGGCTCTGCTCAATCAGTGGCCCGCCCCTGTGAAGAGACATGGGCTGTAAACTATGAAACACACCCTTCTCTCCCTCCACAATTTTAGCCCTTGACGAAAATGTAACCTCCTGTTCCGAGGACGATAGGACGACAGTCCAAACGTTGAAATGTCAACTACAGAACTAAGCCAACTTCAGCGTATCCCGTTCTCCACCAGAGACACTCTTCAAAGCATAAAGGACTCTGTTGGGCAACACGGCCTTCCACCTACCACCAACCTATTGAAGCGCAGCTCAGAGTAAATATTTATTGCATTATCCTTTTCCAAATGGGCGGTAATTTAGAATGTATAAGATTCTGTATTTACGACAGAGTAGCTAACAACAACCCAATAGAGACATAGTTTCTCCCTTTGTCCCTCAGTCTTCCCACTCTTTCACTCAAACCCAACCCCCATTCTTTGTGTAACCAGCTGTCCTATCTGTTCCGTCCGCTAGGGACGTTTTCCTTTATGACATAATTTGCAATCAAGGTATGTTTCATTCTGTGAATATGTAATTCTGTGTGATTAGTTAGGTATTTAGTAAATAAATAATTAAACCATTTTGCATTGCTGATTCAACTTGTTAGCCAGGGTTCGTGAAGATAACCAAGAATTTACAACTTTCAGATGAGACTGAAATAAGGTGACGATTAATATTGACTGCTATTGATGTAAAATATTACCAGGTCTTTAAGAGTATATTCGGAATATTACAGCTCTATAAATACTATTTCGTGGTGCCCCGACTTTCTAGTTAATTACATTTACATGATTACCTCAATCAGGTAATATTAATTACAGAGAAAGGATTTTATAGAATAGCATGTCATATAATTTAATCCGGCATAGCCAAAAACACGACACCACTGAGATGACAAGCTCCTCTAACTGGACAGAGCTCTACATCGCCTTGACATGAGACGATTAAAGGTTAAAGAACTTTTTGATTTTAATTGTGCCATTTATTCCATTGACGTGAGCATCATTAACACAATAACTTTAGAGAGTTTCAGATGCCGAGATAGAAGTGTGTGTGTGTGTGTGTGTGTGTGTGTGTGTGTGTGTGTGTGTGTGTGTGTGTGTGTGTGTGTGTGTGTGTGTGTGTGTGTGTGTGTGTGTGTGTGTGTGTGTGTGTGTGTGTAGAGAAGCTCATTACATTAGCGTGGGAGAAGAAAGAGTGTCTTAGAAACTCCTTGTCTTCAGGTACCATAACTCTCCATGGTAACCCAACTAATGACCAAAGTATTTTATCTCTTTAATGCCAATTATATTTCAATGGAAATCGTGTCAAAAACTATAGTAGATAAAGTTCGGAAAGTAGTCAGACAAGGGGTCCCCTTTTCCACATTTGTTTATGTTGCAGTGTTATGCTTTATTCTAAAATTGATAAAAATACGTTTTCTTCATCCTCAATCAACACACAATGCGCCCAATAATGGCAACGATAAAAAGGTTTTTATTCATTTTTGCAAATCTCTTAAAAATTAAAACAGAAATATCGCATTTACATAAGAATATAGACCCTTTGCTATGAGACTCGAAATTGAGCTCAGGTGCATTCTGTTTCCATTGATCATCCTTGAGATGTTTCTACAACTTGATTGGAGTCAAACTGTTGTAAATTCAATTGTTTGGAACTGATTTGGAAAGGCACACACCTGTCTATATAAGGTTTCACAGTTGACAGTGCACGTCAGAGAAAAACAAGCCACGAGGTCAAAGGAATTGCCATTAGAGCTGAGAGACAGGATTGTGTCGAGGCACAGATCTGTGGAATGGTATCCAAAAATCTACAGCATTTAAGGTCCACAAGAACACAGTGGCCTCCATCATTCTTACATAGAAGTAGTTTTGAAGCACCAGGATTCTTGCTAGAGCTGGCCGCCCGGTCAAACTGAGCAATCGGGGGTGAAGGGCCTTGGTCAGGGAGGTGACCACAAACTCGAGGGTCACTCTGACAGAGCTCCAGAGTTCCTCTGTGGAGATGGGAGAACCTTCCAGAAGAAGAACCATCTCTCCAGCACTCCACCAATCAGGCCTTCATGGTAGAGTGGCCAGACAGAAGCCACTCCTCAGTAAAAAGCACCTGACAGCCTTGGAGTTTACCAAAAGGCACCTAAAGGACAAAGTATGTCTAACTAACGATAGATGTTTCTAACATTTATTTATTTCTGTACTTAAATACAGAGGTTTAGGACAGCTTTGTAATGGATACGCTGAACGAATGGAACTTCGCCTCGTTGATTCTAAAGTTTGAAAGTGAGTACAACTGAGAAATAGATTGTTTAAAGTGGGGACAGCATTTTGGAGGAAGAAAACACAGACTTTTATTGACCCTGTGTAAAACAGCAGGTCTTCCATCTTGTGATAACCATTAGTACAACCTTAGCAGAAACTTGAAAGACTTAACTTCACTAGAGCCATATAGAACCATACAGACACTTTGGGACTAGACATAATAAATGTACAGCTACCATACAAATCAAAATGCAAACTGTAGTGGGTCTAGGGTGGCCGGTAAGGTGTTGGTGATATGATCCTTGAACTAGCCTCTGAAAGCATTTCATGATGACAGAAGTGAGTGCTAGGGGGCGGTAGTCATTTAGTTCAGTTATCTTTGCCTTCTTGGGTACAGAAACAATGGTGGACATCATGAGGTATATGGGGACAACAGACTGGGATAGGGAGAGTGGTTAAATATGTCGGTAAACACACCAGCCAGCTGGTCTGCGCATGCTCTGAGGACGCGGCCGGGGATAATGTCTGGGCCAGCAGCCTTGAATGGTTCTCGTGACTGGTACATCCTGTTTGAGTGTCTGCCTATAAGCCGAGACGAGCAAGATGGCGTCGTGGTTGGGTCTGCCGAAGGGAGGGCGGGGGAGGGCTTTGCATATATTGTGGAATTTAGAGTAGCAGTGGTCGAGAGTATTCCAGTAGATAGTATGGCCTTCATTTTACCATACTTTCTTTATTGGTCATATTCTGTCACAGTGACCAACCTGACACACAACACAGGCTTGGAGCAGCTCACAGGCACTTAGGGTAAAGTGCCTTGGTCAAGGGCACAACAGCAGTAGGTAGTATACAGAGATAGTGTAGCTAGTAACCCTTTAGCTGCCGGACAGTTTTCTATGCAGACAGCTAGGGGTTGAGGACAGGAATACTTTGAGAGTTAGGTTAATTGATTAATTGCAATTGAATTGCCATATTAGGCATTACTCGATTGCTAACTTTTAAAATGCCAAAATAATGTTTTCAGTGTCCTCATTTTGCTTTTGTTTTGTATTTTCTGATTGTTTTCATGCAACAAGCGAAAGGACGTCCACAGGGCCGCCATCTCCAAAGTTCACACAAAAAAAGGCAACAGTTCTGAACTGGGTTTGATTTAGTTTTTGGTTTATTAATTATTCAAATGTTGTTAATTATCTTTTAAACTTCCATTGGTTGAAATCTATTGCTCAGTTATCACTTGGCTCATGTAAATAATGATGTAATTGTCACGTTAAACATCGTATGGTCAACATCCCCATAGTGTTCACATTTCTCTCATGTAAATGTTGTAGTTATATTAATAAAAGATTACATAAACAATTTATTTATCCAGTCTTTGCTCTTTTCTTCTGATTTCAAGTTTGTATTTTTTTTAAAATCTGTTAAGTAATTGAATACATGTTTAGTATATTAACGACATTCAGTGTGTTTCCTCTTTTTGTCTATGAGAAGTAAATTCATTTCAAGTTATTGTGAATTTGTTTATGTAAATAAAAAAATTTCAATGATGTTAATTAACACTCAGTAACTAAAATCTGATCTAATATGCATGTTCATATTGAGTTTGCAGCAAATTTCCAGCAACAATAGAATGTTTGCAAAGAGTTTCCCGGAATTGTTTGCCACAAGTTCAAATTTACCTCAACAGTTTGCCACAAAATGCATTTGCAAGTGAAAATGTGTATTATTTCTCTTTTCTTTTTTTTTAGATTGTTGTGAAGGGCCCATAAGTAATAATTTAAGTAATAATTTAAGTAATAATTTAAGTAATAATTTAAGTAATAATTTAAGTAATAATTTTACTGTACCGGTTGTTCATGAAGCAGGTGACAAATAAAATAGCATTTGATTTTTATCAAAGTTATTGATATGCATCAATGAATATGCATCAATGGATATGCATCAATGGATATGCATCAATGGATATGCATCAATGAATATGCATCAATGAATATGCATCAATGGATATGCATCAATGGACATGCATCAATGGATATGCATCAATGGCTTGGCATCAATTGATATGCATCAATGGACATGCATCAATGAATATGCATCAATGGCTTGGCATCAATGAATATGCATCAATGGATATGCATCAATGGATATGCATCAATGAATATGCATCAATGAATATGCATCAATGGACATGCATCAATGAATATGCATCAATGGATATGCATCAATGAATATGCATCAATGAATATGCATCAATGAATATGCATCAATGAATATGCATCAATGGATATGCATCAATGGACATGCATCAATGAATATGCATCAATGAATATGCATCAATGAATATGCATCAATGGATATGCATCAATGGATATGCATCAATGGACATTTAATTTTATATAAAAGTGATCAAGTATTTTTCTTTCTATTCTACTTCGTTTTGTAATTTAGCATGCCATGTGGAACGATGCTGAGTGAGCAAATCACACATACATCTGTTAATGTGACTCAATGCTGCAGGAGTGTTTTTGATAATAAATGTTCAAAGATTCATCCACCCAGGACTCGTCCATCAACATTGAGGAATATACGTTGTCAGTCACAGGCTTCATTAGGAAATGTGTTGATGATGTTGTATCCACAACAACAATCCGGACAAACCCCAACCAAAAATGAACGGAGATGTCCGTATCATACTGAGAGCCTGTACTGCAACATTCAATGTCGGCAGAACAAACCTCGATGACTCTGAAGCATGACGAGTACAAGTCAAGCAGGTACGAGCTCCACAAATCCATTATGGACTCAAAAAGACAATACAGACTTTAAAATTGAATTGATGTTCACAACTCAGACTCACAAAACATGTGGCAAGGACTACAGACTATCATGGACTACATACTATCATGGACTACATACTATCAAGGACTACAGACTATCAAGGACTACATACTATCAAGGACTACAGACTATCATGGACTACAGACTATCAAGGACTACATACTATCAAGGACTACAAACACCAATCCAGCTGTGTGGTGCCCACTGAAGCCTCCCTCCCAGACGAGCTTAAAACATTCTATACTCACTTCGAGGTAGACAATACCGAGCCGTCCAGGAAGACTTGCTGCTCCGGGCAACGACCAGATGCTTTTGCTCTTCAAGGCTGACGTGAGGGAAAACTCTCAAAAGAGTGAGGATATCCATTACCGCGTCCTCAAGTGAGCTGACCAGATGGAGGCCTCTTCTCAAACATCTTTAACCTGTCCCTGTCTCAGGCTGTAGTCCCTACCTACTTCAAGGAGACCACCATCGTTCCAGTACCCAAGAAAAAACAAAGGTGGCATGCTCAAATTACTATTGACTCTCACCGGTCATCATGAAGTGTTTTAAGAGGCTGGTTATGGCCCACATCAATGACAGCATGCCAGGCCCACTGGACCCTACCGCTCCAATTACCCTACCACTCCAACAGATCCATTGAAGAGTCCATTTCCATCGCTATTCACATGGCCCGAACACATTTGGAGAAGAGGAACACCTATGTGAGAATGTTGTTCATTGACTACAGTTCAGCATTCAAGACGATTGTTTCCCTCAAAGGTCATCACCAAGCTCAGACCTCTGGGTCTGGACACTACCATCTCCACCTGGCACAGCCAGAAGAGGACTGACCATCCCTCATAGCCTGGTTCCTCTCTAGGTTTCTAATCTCCACCCGGCACAGCCAGAAGAGGACTGGCCACCCCTTATAGCCTGGTTCCTCTCTAGGTTTCTTCCTAGGTTCTGGCCTTTCTAGGGAGTTTTTACTAGCCACCGTGCTTCTACACCAGCATTGCTTGCTGTTTGGGGTTTTAGGCTGGGTTTCTGTACAGCACTTTGATATATCAGCTGATGTAAGAAGGGCTATATAAATACATTTGATTTGATTTGATCCTAGACAGACCACAGGTTGTGAGGATTGGGAACAACACCTCCTCCACACTGACTTTTCATAACACAGGGGCCCCCGCCAGGGGTGTCTCCTCAGCCCGCTGCTGTATTCCCTGTTCACCCACGACTGTGTGGTATTGCACTACACCAAATCCATCCAATTTCTGCTGGCGACACCGCAGTTGTACGACTGATAACCAACAACGACAAGTCAGCCTATAGGGAGGAGTTAAGTGAACTGGTAATGTCGTGGCCAGGACAACAACCTCTTCCTCAATGTCAGCAAAACAAAGGAGTTGATTGTTTACTTCAGGAAGTAGAGGAAGGATTACACCACCATCCACATCAACGGGACTGCAGTAGAGAGAGTGAGCAGTTTTAAGTTCCTCAGCGTCCACATCACCTAGGACTTAACATGGACCAACACCTCCACCACTCTGGTCAAGAGGGCGCAACAGCGTCTCTACTTCCTACGGCGGCTGAAGAAATTCAGCATGCCGCCCCAGTTCCTCTCCAAAGACTACTGCTGCACCATCAAGAGCATCCTGACCAATTGTATCACGGCCTGGTAAGGGAATTGTTCCGTCCACAACTACACAGAGAGAGAGAGAGAGAGAGGGAGAGAGAGAGAGAGAGAGGGGGAAGGAGAGGGAGAGAGAGAGGGAGAGAGGGAGAGAGAGAGAGAGAGGGAGAGAAAGGGAGAGAGAGAGCGACAGAGAGAGAGAGAGGGAAAGAGAGGGAGAGAGAGAGAGAGAGAGAGAGAGAGAGGGGGGGGAGAGGGAGAGAGAGAGGGAGAGAGAGAGAGAGAGAGAGAGAGAGAGAGGGAGAGAGGGAGAGAGGGAGAGAGAGGAAGAGAGGGAGAGAGGGAGAGAGAGAGAGAGAGAGAGAGAGAGAGAGAGAGAGAGAGAGAGAGAGAGAGAGAGAGAGAGAGGGAGAGAGGGAGAGAGAGAGGGAGAGAGAGAGGTAGAGAGAGAGAGCGAGAGAGGGGAGAGACAGAGACAGAGAACATAGAGACCTTTGCTGGGATTGTTGGATTAATGAAGCCTCAGTTCGTTTCAATTTTACATAAATGTCCGTTGATTAAATGTAAGAATATGACGCATGACTGTCTTCAATGAGGCTTCGAAGATCAAGGCACACATTTCCATAGACAATTTATGTATTGCTCAGTTTATTCAACCCTAGTTAAATAATTGCCTCTTCTAACAAAACACACATTGTTGAACAAAAGAGTCAAATTAAATCAAGATGAAATATTATAATATGTTTTATGGTTATTTTTGCACAGATCTTTTCAACTATGCACACCAAGTGGTCCTGCCTTGTATGTGAGAATGGCACGGCCCACTCTTTTCACAGTGTATGCCTTTTCAGGCTTAATGTAATTACAATATGTTATGTAATGTACCTAGCTTAATGTAATTACAATATGTAATGTACCTAGCTTACTGTAATTACAATATGTAATGTAATGTACCAGCCTAATGTAATTACACTATGTTATGTAATGTACCTGCCTTAATGTAATTACAATATGTAATGTAATGTACCTAGCTTAATGTAATTACAATATGTAATGTACCTAGCTTAATGTAATTACAATATGGTATGTAATGTACCTGCCTTAATGTAATTACAATATATAATGTACCTAGCTTACTGTAATTACAATATGTTATGTAATGTACCTAGCTTAATGTAATTACAATATGTTATGTAACATAAGATGGCTATAACTATGATAAAGACCAAAATGATTGATGATTATTATTAGTGCCCTGGTCCTATAAGAGCTCTTTGTCACTTCCCACGAGCCGGGTTGTGACAAAAACTCACACTCATTCTTTTGTTTTAATAAATATATCGTATAGTGTGTGTGTGTGGCAGGCTTACAATGACGGTGAAAAACAACAACATTTCAGAGTGCTCTGACCCTGGTGCTAGAGAGGGTACGCTGCTGGAGGCTGAATGGTTGAAGGGGTATGGGACTATAAAAACACATGGAAGAAGCCTATGTTCTATGTATGTATTGTTAGCACCATAGCAGGGCTAGTAAAGGACATGTTTCATTGCAAAGGTCTCACAGGTACAATGTTTCAACTGCACCCATTCACAACATTATATTAACTAATTCACAACATTATATTAACTCATTCACAACATTATATTAACTAATTCACAACATTATATTAACTCATTCACATAATTATATTAACTCATTCACATAATTACATTAACTCATTCACATAATCATATTAACTCATTCACAACATTATATTAACTCATTCACAACATTATATTAACTCATTCACAACATTATATTAACTCTTTCACATAATTATATTAACTCATTCACATAATTATATTCTAACTCATTCACATAATTATTATATAACAGCGTTAACACATCTATATAATATCTCATTCCCACAAATAAATGATAATTCATTCCCACAAATATAACACGACTCATTCACACAATTATAATATAAACACATTCACACATTGGTGTTATAACTCATTCACACAATTACTGTATAATAAAACTAATTCACAGAATTACAGTACATGATAACTCACACAATTATATTGTATACTATGACACATTGGTATTGTAAGTTGGCTTCACTTGGCTCCTCAATTCATGTGCATTGGCTGGAAAGCAAGGTAAAGACTGCAAACCCTTCCCTTTGAACTTCCCAGGTTTTCCAGAAATTGCAAATGGATGATTTCTGGCTCTCCACCTTACTTCTGCCATATTCTGGAAATCTTCATACTGGGATTTTGAAGAAAAGTTGAACATTTTGTTTGGAAAGTTACCTTTATAGTATCCATTTGATCCCTGCTTGATTTTGTACATCAGAGTTTATTATTATACCATCTGTCCATTTTTTTTTTGTTGATTTCCCTAAAACATACAATGCCTTCAGAAAATATTCAGCCCCCTTGACTTTTTCCTTTTTTTTTAGGTTACAGCCTTAATCTAAGATTGATTAAATAGTTGTTTTTGTGAATTTTTTTTGTGATTTTGTGGAAAACATGAACATTTGGTTTGGAAGGATACCTTTATATTTCCATTTGATCAGTACTTGATTTTGTACTGAACATCAGAGTTTAGGGCTTACAGCCTTGAGTCTTCTTGGGTATGACGCTACAAGCTTGGCACACCTGTATTTGGGGAGTTTCTCTCATTCTTCTCTGCAGATCCCCTCAAGCTCTGTCAGGTTGGATGGGGAGTGTTGCTGCACAGCTATTTTCAGGTCTCTCCAGAGATGTTTGATCGGGTTCAAGTCCGGGCTCTGGCTGGGCCACTCAAGGGAATTCAGAGACTTGTTCTGGAGCCACTCTTGCATTGTCTTGGCTGTGTGATTAGGGTCGTTGTCCTGTTGGAAGGTGAACCTTTGCCCCAGTCTGAGGTCGTGAGAGCAGGTTTTCATCAAGGAGCTCTCTGCACTTTGCTCCATTCACCTTTGCCTTGACCCTGACCAGTCTCCCCATCCCAGCCGCTAAAAAAACATCTCCATAGCATGATGCTTCCACCATTATTCTTCACCTTTGCCTCGTGCCAAGTTTCCTCCAGACGACCTGATTGGTGGAGCATTGCAGAGAACGTTGTCCTTCTGGAAGGTTCTCCCATCTCCACATAGAAGCTATAGATCTCTGTCAGAGTGACCATCTAGTTCTTCGTCACCTCCCTGACCAAGGCCCTTCTCCCTGATAGGTCAGATTGGCCGGGTGGCCAGCTCTAGGAAGAGTCTTGGTGGTTCCAAACTTCTTCCATTTAATAATTATGGAGGCCACTGTGTTCTTGGGGACCTTCAATGCTGCATACATGTTTTGGTACCCTTCCCCAGATCTGTGCCTCGAAAACAATCCTGTCTCGGAGCGCTACGGACAATTCCTTCGACTTCGTGGCTTGGTTATTGCTCTGACGTGCACTGTCAACTGTGAGACCTTAAACAGACATGCGTTGCCTTTCCAAATCATGTCCAATCTATTAAATTTACCACAGGTGGACTCCAATCAAGTTGTAGAAACATCTCAAGGATGATCAATAGCAACAGGATTCACCTGAGCTCAATTTGAGAGAATACCAAGAGTTTGCACGGCTGTCATCAAAGCAAAAGGTGGCTACTAGGAAGAATCTGGAACATAAAATAAATGTTTTTTGGTTACTACATGATTCCATAGGTGTTGTTTCAGGTTTCATAGTTTTGATGGCTTCACTATTGTTGTATAATGTAGCAAAAATCAATATAGTAAAAAAAAAAACTGGAATGAGTAGGTGTGTCCAAACTTTTGCCAGTCAAAGGTTTGGACACACCTACTCATTCCAGTTTTTTATATATATATATATTAATGTGGGGGATTAGAAATTATGCAGACAATTACATTGATGGAAGCTACAATACATCTGCACTATTAAAGATGATCTAACCCCACACACACAAAATATGTACAAGCTCCTGTAACTGTTCATTGCTTCTCCCTACAAGGCCCGCTGGTCTTATTGCTTCTCCCTACAAGGCCCACTGGTCTCATTGCTTCTCCCAACAAGGCCCGCTGGTCTCATTGCTTCTCCCTACAAGGACCGCTGGTCTCATTGCTTCTCTCTACAAGGCCCGCTGGTCTCATTGCTTCTCCCTACAAGGCCCGCTGGTCTCATTGCTTCTCCTACAAGGCCCACTGGTCTCCTTGCTTCTCTCTACAAGGCCCACTGGTCTCATTGCTTCTCCCTACAAGGCCCACTGGTCTCATTGCTTCTCCCTACAAGGCCCACTGGTCTCCTTGCTTCTCTCTACAAGGCCCGCTGGTCTCATTGCTTCTCCCTACAAAGCCCGCTGGTCTCATTGCTTCTCCCTACAAGGCCCGCTGATATCATTGCTTCTCCCTACAAGGCCCGCTGATATCATTGCTTCTACCTACAAGGTCCGCTGGTCTCATTGCTTCTCCCTACAAGGCCCACTGGTCTCATTGCTTCTCCCTACAAGGCCCACTGGTCTCCTTGCTTCTCTCTACAAGGCCCGCTGGTCTCATTGCTTCTCCCTACAAAGCCCGCTGGTCTCATTGCTTCTCCCTACAAGGCCCGCTGATATCATTGCTTCTCCCTACAAAGCCCGTTGGTCTCATTGCTTCTCCCTACAAGGCCCGCTGATATCATTGCTTCTCCCTACAAGGCCCACTGGTCACATTGCTTCTCCCTACAAGGCCTACTGGTCTCGTTGCTTCTCTCTACAAGGCCCGCTGGTCTCGTTGCTTCTCCCTACAAGGCCCACTGGTCTCCTTGCTTCTCCCTACAAGGCGCGCTGGTCTCATTGCTTCTCCCTACAAGGCCCGCTGGTCTCGTTGCTTCTCCCTACAAGGCCCGCTGGTCTCGTTGCCTCTCTCTACAAGGCCCGCTGGTCTCGTTGCTTCTCTCTACAAGGCCCGCTGGTCTCGTTGCTTCTCCCTACAAGGCCCGCTGGTCTAGTTGATTCTCCTTAAAAGGCCGGCTTGTCCCAGATGTCAGTTTAACGACTAGTTTGTATCGATATTTTATTGAGTTATCAACTAATAATGGGGGAAAATTGCTCTCCTGTACAGTATGTGATTCCTGCTAGACATGATATATACCTGCCAACAACCAGAACCAGCTCCATACCTCCTGAAACAGACATGATATATCCCTGCCCACAACCAGAACCAGCTCCATACCTCCTGGAACAGACATGATATTTCCCTGTCCACAACCAGAACCAGCTCCATACCTCCTGAAACAGACATGATATATCCCTGTCCACAACCAGAACCAGCTCCATACCTCCTGGAACAGACATGATATATCCCTGTCCACATGTAGCAAAAATCAATATGGTAAAAAAAAAAACTGGAATGAGTAGGTGTGTCCAAACTTTTGCCAGTCAAAGGTTTGGACACACCTACTCATTCCAGTTTTTTTTATATATATATTAATGTGGGGGATTAGAAATGATGCAGACAATTACATTGATGGAAGCTACAATACATCTGCACTATTAAAGATGATATACCCCCCCACACACAAAATATGTACAAGCTCCTGTAACTGTTCATTGCTTCTCCCTACAAGGCCCGCTGGTCTTATTGCTTCTCCCTACAAGGCCCACTGGTCTCATTGCTTCTCCCAACAAGGCCCGCTGGTCTCATTGCTTCTCCCTACAAGGCCCGCTGGTCTCATTGCTTCTCTCTACAAGGCCCGCTGGTCTCATTGCTTCTCCCTACAAGGCCCGCTGGTCTCATTGCTTCTCCCTACAAGGCCCACTGGTCTCCTTGCTTCTCTCTACAAGGCCCACTGGTCTCATTGCTTCTCCCTACAAGGCCCACTGGTCTCATTGCTTCTCCCTACAAGGCCCACTGGTCTCCTTGCTTCTCTCTACAAGGCCCGCTGGTCTCATTGCTTCTCCCTACAAAGCCCGCTGGTCTCATTGCTTCTCCCTACAAGGCCCGCTGATATCATTGCTTCTCCCTACAAGGCCCGCTGATATCATTGCTTCTACCTACAAGGTCCGCTGGTCTCATTGCTTCTCCCTACAAGGCCCACTGGTCTCATTGCTGGTCTCCCGCTGGTCTCATTGCTTCTCTCTACAAGGCCCGCTGGTCTCATTGCTTCTCCCTACAAGGCCCGCTGGTCTCATTGCTTCTCCCTACAAGGCCCACTGGTCTCCTTGCTTCTCTCTACAAGGCCCACTGGTCTCATTGCTTCTCCCTACAAGGCCCACTGGTCTCATTGCTTCTCCCTACAAGGCCCACTGGTCTCCTTGCTTCTCTCTACAAGGCCCGCTGGTCTCATTGCTTCTCCCTACAAAGCCCGCTGGTCTCATTGCTTCTCCCTACAAGGCCCACTGGTCTCCTTGCTTCTCCCTACAAGGCGCGCTGGTCTCATTGCTTCTCCCTACAAGGCCCGCTGGTCTCGTTGCTTCTCCCTACAAGGCCCGCTGGTCTCGTTGCCTCTCTCTACAAGGCCCGCTGGTCTCATTGCTTCTCTCTACAAGGCCCGCTGGTCTCGTTGCTTCTCCCTACAAGGCCCGCTGGTCTAGTTGATTCTCCTTACAAGGCCGGCTTGTCCCAGATGTCAGTTTATCGACTAGTTTGTATCGATATTTTATTGAGTTATCAACTAATAATGGGGGAAAATTGCTCTCCTGTACAGTATTTGATTCCTGCTAGACATGATATATCCCTGCCAACAACCAGAACCAGCTCCATACAGACTGGAACAGACATGATATATCCCTGCCCACAACCAGAACCAGCTCCATACATACTGGAACAGACATGATATTTCCCTGCCCACAACCAGAACCAGCTCCATACATACTGGAACAGACATGATATATTCCTGCCCACAACCAGAACCAGCTCCATGCATACTGGAACAGACATGATATATCCCTGTCCACAACCAGAACCAGCTCCATACATACTGGAACAGACATGATATATCCCTGCCCACAACCAGAACCAGCTCCATACATACTGGAACAGACATGATATATCCCCGTCCACAACCAGAACCAGCTCCATACCTCCTGGAACAGACATGATATATCCCTGCCCACAACCAGAACCAGCTCCATACATACTGGAACAGACATGATATATCCCTGCCCACAACCAGAACCAGCTCCATGCATACTGGAACAGACATGATATATCCCTGCCCACAACCAGAACCAGCTCCATACATACTACACTATTTGTCACCTGACATGTCTAGTCTCAGGAAGGTCCTCCTCCTCTCCTCTTCTTTCCAGTGGAAAGTGGCAGGCATTGACCTTTTCCATCGCCTCAGCTCGCCTCCCCATCTCCCCTTTCCATCTCCCTTTCTCCTCTTTCCCCCCTCTCCCCCTTCCCCCCCTCTCGTCCCCTTCCCTCTCTTCTCAGCCTGTGTTTGCATTTCTGTGTTGATTCCGTCCTTCTCTGGGGAAGAGTTTAACATGGGCCACTAAAGACAGTGGATACATGGAAACACACACGTATTAGCTTGCATCCCAAATGGCACCATATTCCCTGTATAGTCCGCTACTTTTGACCAGGGCCCATAGGTCTCCAGTCAAATGTAGTGCACTGTGTAGGGAATAGGATGCCATTTGGCCCTCACTCTATTTAATAGGGCTTAGAATGAATCCACCCCAGGATTTGAAGTTTAAATATATCCAGATGGAAGGAGGAGGGATAGAGATAAAGAGATGAAAAAGAGAGAGAATTAGCTAGAGACAATTAGCTAGAGAGAAAAGTAGAGACAGTTAGCTAGAGACAAAAGGAGAGAGACCGTTAGCTAGAGACAAAAGGAGAGAGACAGTTAGTTAGAGAGAAAAAGGGAGAGTGAGTTAGCTAGAGAGAAAAAGAGAGAGAAATATATGTTCACTGAATACACAAAACATTAAGAACACTTGCTCTTTCCCTGGCAGAGAGAAAGTTGTCACGTGTTAAATCCACTTCAAATCAGTGTAGATGAAGAAGGCAGGTTGAAGAATCATTTTTAAGCCTTGAGACAATTGAGACATGAATTGTGTATGTGTGTCATTCAGAGGGTGAATGGGCAAGACAAAATATGTCAGTGCCTTTGAACAGACACTTAAACAACCTTCATCCTCTACATACAAACACTCGTTCTGCCAGTCACATTCTGTTAAAGGTCACCAAAGCACACACATACCTGGGTCGGTCGTTTTCTCAGTTCGCTGCAGCTAGCGACTGGAACGAGCTGCAACAAGCACTCAAACTGGGCAGTTTTATCTCCATCTCTGCATTCAAAGATCCAATCATGGACACTTACTGACAGTTGTGGTTGCTTTGCGTGATGCATTGTTGTCTCTACCTTCTTGCCCTTTGTGCTGTTGTCTGTGCCCAATAATGTTTGTACCCTGTTATGTGATGCTACCATGTTGTGTTGCTGCCATATGTTGCTACCATGTTGTTGTCATGTTGTGTTGCTACCATGCTGTGTTGTCATGTGTTGCTGCCTTGTTATGTTGTTGTCGTAGGTCTCTCTTTATTTATGTTTGTGTCGTCTCTCTGGTCGTGATGTGTGTTTTTCCCTATATTTTGATTTAATAAATGTTTAATCCCAGGCCCCTGTCCCCGAAGGAGACCTTTTGGTAGGCCATCGTTGTAAATAAGAAGTTGTTCTTAACTGACTTGCCTAGTTAAGTAAAGGTTAAATCAACAATTTAATACAAATAAACAGGGTATGGTGCCAAGCACATCGGTTTGTGGCAAGAACTGCAACGCTGCTGGGATTTTCACACTCAACAGGTTCCTGTGTTTATGAAGAATGGTCCACCACCCCAAAGGACATCCGGCCAACTCAAAATTAGGAAGGTGTTCCAAATGTCAAATCAAATCAGATGTTATTGGTCACATACATGTGTTTAGCAGATGTTATTGGTCACATACATGTGTTTAACAGATGTTATTGGTCACATACATGTGTTTAACAGATGTTATTGGTCACATACATGTGTTTAACAGATGTTATTGGTCACATACATGTGTTTAACAGATGTTATTGGTCACATACATGTGTTTAGCAGATGTTATTGGTCACATACATGTGTTTAGTAGATGTTATTGGTCACATACATGTGTTTAGTAGATGTTATTGGTCACATACATGTGTTAAGCAGATGTTATTGGTCACATACATGTGTTTAGTAGATGTTATTGGTCACATACATGTGTTTAGCAGATGTTATTGGTCACATACACGTGTTCAGCAGATGTTATGTTATGTAGCAGGTGTAGCGAAATGCTCATGTTTTAGGTTCCAACAGTGCAGTAATATCTAACATTTTCACAACATATACCCAACACTCACTAATCTAAGTAAAGGAATATATGGACGAGCAACGTCAGAGTGGCATAGACTAAGATTTTTTTATTTAACCAGGCAAGTCAGTTAAGAACAAATTCTTATTTACAATGAAGGCCTAGAAACAGTGGGTTAACTGCCTTGTACAGAACTAAATATTTTTACTTTGTCAGCTCGGGGGATTCGATCCAGCAACCTTTTGGTTACTGGCCCAATGCTCTAACCACTAGGCTACCTGCCCCCCCCCAATGCAATAGCATAGAATGCAGTATATACCTGCCGCCCGTCTTGAGAGAGGAGTGTGAAGAAGAAGATGGATGGGTGAATTAGAGCAGGAGAGGGCAGTGAGTTCTTGGGAATGGGTGATGAAAAAGAGAGACACATGATCACATGCACTAGCACTAACATTAGCCATAGGGCAAGGGTTTGTGATGTGAGAGGGTGAGAGGACATCCTTAACGTCATTAGAACAGAAGTGTCAGATAGTGGACAAGCCTGTTGTACTTCTCATGACAGTTTTTTTAAAATTCTGAGATGTAGCCATTATTTACTATTTTACACCTAGGGTTACTATACATAACTTTAACCCGTTGTATACTGAACAAAAATATAAAGGCAACATGTGTTTGTTCCATGTTTCATAAAGCTAAAATAAACCACATCCCAGAAATGTTCCATTACACACCAAAAAAATCGCTAATTTCTCTCAAATGTTGTGCATAAATCTGTTTTTCTCACTGTTGGGTAGTATTTCTCCTTTGCCAAGATAATCCATCCACCTGACAGGAAGTGGCATATCAAGAAGCTAATTGATCATTACACAGGTGCACCTTGAAAAAATGGGGACGATAAAAGACTACTCTAAAATGTGAAGTTTTGTTACACAACACAATGCCACAGATGTCTCAAATTTGGAAGGAGTGTGTACTTGGCAGGCTGAGTGCAGGAATGTCCACCAGAGCTGTTAATGTAATGTACAGTGGCAAGACAAAGTATGTGAATTATCTGGATTTCTTCATAAATTGGTCCTCAAATTTGATCTGATCTTCATCTAATTCTCACCAATGACAAACATAGTGTGCTAAAACTAATAACACACAAATTATTGTATTTTTCTTGTCTATATTGAATACGTCATTTAAACATTCACAGTGTAGGTTGGAAAAAGTATGTGAACCCCCTAGGCCAATGACTTCTCCAAAAGCTAATTGGAGTCAGGAGTCAGCTAACCTGGAGTCCAATCAATGAAACGAGATTGGAGATGTTGGTTGGAGCTACCTTGCCCTATAAAAAAACACTCACAACATTTGAGTTTGCTGTTCACATGAAGCATTGCCTGATGTGAACCATGCCTCAAACAGAAGAGATATCAGAAGACCTAAGATTAAGAATTGTTGACTTGCATAAAGCTGGAAAGTGTTCCAAAAGTATCTCTAAAAGCCTTGAAGTTCAGCACTGACGCAGGAGCCCCGCAAAGATGACTGCAAGAGTACAGCGTAGAATGCTCAATGAGGTTAAGAAGAATCCTAATGTCAGCTAAAGACTTACAGAAATCTCTGGAACATGCTAATATCTCTGTTGACGAGTCTACGATACATAAAACACTACGGAAGAAGCCACTGCTGTCAAAAATGTAAAAAACATTGCTGAACGTCTGAAGTTTGCAAAAGTGCACATGGACTTTCCACAGAGGTACTGGCAAAATATCTCTGTGAACAGATGAAACTACATTTGATTGGAAGGAACACACTGTGTGGAGAAAAAAAGACACATCACACCAACATCAAAACCTCATCCCAACTGTAAAGTGTGGTGGAGGGAGCATCGTGGTTTGGTATTGCTTTACTGCCTCAGGGCCTGGACAGCTTGCTATCATCGACAGAAAAATGAATTCCCAAGTTTATCAAGACATTTTTGCAGGAGAATGTTAGGCTACCTGTCCGCCAATTGAAGCTCAACAGAATTTGGGTGATGCAACAGGACAACGACCCAAAACACAGAAGTAAATCAACAACAGAATGGCTTCAACAGAAGAAAATATACCTTCTGGAGTGGCCCAGTCAGAGTCCTGACCTCAACCCGATTGAGATGCTGTGGCATGACCTCAAGAGGGCAGTTCACACCAGACATCCCAAGAATATTGCTAAACTGAAACAGTTTTGTAAAGAGGAACGGTCCAAAATTCCTCCTGACCGTTGTGCAGGTCTGATCTGCAACTACAGAAAATGTTTGGTTGAGGTTATTGCTGCCAAAGGAGTTATTGAATCTAAGGTTAAGATACTTTTCCCACCGTACACTGTGAATTTTAGATTAACTAACTTCAAAGTAATGACTCGGGACGTCGGGTTTAATATGAAAGCTTCTTTTAGTAATAATACTTGTTCACGTTACATTTAACAACTTTAGATACTACAGAGGCATGCAGGTAAGATGCTAGCGGAAAGGTCAGCTTAATCACTTTGCACCTGCACATAACTGGCGCGTTCTCTCTCTCATTCCTATCGCAAGGCATTCTGGAACTTGCAGTCAAAAGCGTAATTCAACACTAACCAATACAATTACATATGTAAATAACTGTAAAGAAATATCTTTAGATACAGCTCAATGAATTAACTTAAACATTTACTCTGTAACACATTAAAGTTACAACAGTGAATGTTTACACGGTGTGTTCAATAAAGACATGAAAACATATAATTGTTTGTGTGTTATTAGTTTAAGCAGACTGTTTGTCTATTGTTGTGACTTAGATGAAGATCAGATCAAATTTTATGACCAATTTATTCAGAAATCCAGGTATTTCCAAAGGGTTCAGATACTTTTTCTTGCCAATGTAAATGTCTCTACCATAAACTGTCTCCAACAGCGTTTTAGAAAATTTGGCAGTACATCCAACCGGCCTCACAAGCGCAACCACGTGTTACCACGCTAACCACGGACATAAACATCCGGCTTCTTCACCTGAGACCAGCCACCCAGACAGTTGATGAAACTGAGGAGTATTTCTGCCTGTAGTAAAAGCCTTTTTGTGGTGAATAACTCATTCTGATTGGCTGGGCCTGGCTCCTCAGTGGGTGGGCCTATACCCTCCCAGGCCCACCCATGGCTGCTCCCCTGCCCAGTTATATGAAATGCAAAGATTAGGAAGTAATGAATTTATTTTAATTGACTGATTTCCTTATATGAAGTGTAACTCACTGAAATAGTTTAAATTGTTGCATGTTGCGTTATATTTTTGTTTAGGAAATATAAATATAGATATACACATACAGTGCATTTACAGTGCATTCCTAAAGTATTCAGACCGCTTGACTTTATCCACATTTTGTTACGTTACAGCCTTATTCTAACATACACCTGTCTATATAAGGTCCCACAGTTGACAGTGCATGTCAGAGTAAAAACTAAGCCATGAGGTCAAAGCAATTGTCCGTAGAGCTCCGGGACAGGATTGTGACAAGGTACAGATCTGGGGATTTCTGCTGCATTGAAGGTCCCCAAGAACACAGTGGCCTCCATCACTCTTAAATGTTTATTAATTTGGAACCACCAAGACTCTTCCTAGAGCCGACTGCCAAACTGAGCAATCGGGGGAGAAGGACCTTGGTCAGAGAGGTGACCAAGAACCTGATGGTCACACGGAGATGGGAGAACCTTCCAGAAGGACAACCATCTCTGCAGCATTCCACCTATAGTGGCCAGACAGAAGCCACTCCTCAGTAAATGGCAAATGTGAGCCCACTTGCAGTTTGCCAAAAGGCACTAAAAACCCTCAGACCATGAGAAACAAGATTATCTGGTCTGATGAAACCAAGATTGAACTCTTTGGCCTGAAAAACAAGCGTCACGTCTGGACGAAACCTGGCACCATCCCTGTGTTTTATTTTTTTCCACCTTTATTTAACCAGGTAGGCCAGTTGAGAACACCTTTATTGAACCATGTAGGCTAGTTGAGAACACCTTTATTTAACCAGGTAGGCTAGTTGAGAACACCTTTATTTAACCAGGTAGGCTAGTTGAGAACACCTTTATTTAACCAGGTAGGCTAGTTGAGAACACCTTTATTTAACCAGGTAGGCTAGTTGAGAACACCTTTATTTAACCATGTAGGCTAGTTGAGAACAAGTTCTCATTTACAACTGCGACCTGGCCAAGATAAAGCAACGCAGTGCGACACAAACAAAAACACAGAGTTACACATGGAATAAAACATACAGTCAATAATACAATAGAAAAAGTCTATATACAGTGTGTGCAAATTAGGTAAGATAAGGGAGGTAAGGCAAAAAAATTGGCCATAGTGGCGAAATAATTACAATTTAGCAATTAAACACTGGGGTGATATATGTGCAGAAGATGAATGTGCAGATGAAAGTGCAAGTAGAGATGGTCTATGTAATCAATTTATAACATTTTAGACATGCGTTTTTCTGGATTTCTTTTGTTGTTATTCTGCCTCTCACTGTTCAAATAAACCTACCATTAAAAGTATAGACGGATCATTTCTTCGTCAGGATAAAATACTTGTTTCCCTCACTGTATTTGTAGTTGTCCACATATTCTAGGTCAGAACCGTCCAGAGTAGTGATGCTGGACTGGCGGGCAGGTGCGGGCAGCGATCGGTTGAAGAGCATGCATTTAGTTTTACTTGCATTTAAGAGAATTTGGGAGGCCACAGAAGGAGAGTTGTAGGGCATTGAAGCTCGTCTGGAGGGTAGTGTCCACAGTGTCCAAAGAAGGGCCAGAAGTATACAGAATGGTGTCGTCTGCGTAAATGTGGATCAGAGACTCACCAGCAGGAAGAGCAACATCATTGATGTATACAGAGAAAAGAGTCGGCCCAAGAATTGAACCCTGTGGCACCCCCATAGAGACTGCCAGAGGTCCGGACAACAGGCCCTCCGATTTGACACACTGAACTCTGTCTGAGAAGAAGTTGGTAAACCAGGCCATGCAGTCATTTGTGAAACCAAGGCTATTGAGTCTGCTGATAAGAATGTTGTGATTGACAGAGTTGAAAGCCTTGGCCAGATCAATGAATACGGCCGCACAGTATTGTCTCTTATCGATGGCGGTTATGATATTGTTTAGGACCTTGAGCGTGGCTGAGGTGCACCCATGACCAGCTCGGAAACCAGATTGCATAGCAGAGAAGGTACCGTGGGATTCAAAATGTTTGGTGATCTGTTTGAGACCTCCAGCAAAACAGGGTAGATTAGATATAGGTCTGTAGCAGTTTGGGTCTAGAGCGTCACCCCCTTTGAAGAGGGGGATGACCGTGGCAGCTTTCCAAGAATAACCAGGCATCCTCTACTGACGGAATGAGGTCAATATCCTTCCAGGATACCCGGGCCAGGTCAATTTGAAAGGCCTGCTGGCTGAAGTGTTTTATGGAGCGTTTGACAGTGATGAGCGGTGGTCGTTTGACAGCAGACCCATTACAGACACAGGCAATGAGGCAGTGATTGCTGAGATACTGGTTGAAGACAGCAGAGGTGTATTTGGAGGGTAGGTTGGTTAGGATGATATCTATGAGGGTGCCCGTGTTTACGGATTTGGGGTGTTACCTGGTAGGTTCACTGATAATTTGTGTGAGATTGAGGGCATCTAGCTCTAACTTAGATTGTAGGACGGCCGGGGTGTTAATCATGTCCCAGTTTAGGTCACTTAGCAGCACAAGCTCCGAAGATAGATGGGGTCAATCAATTCACATATGGTGTTCGGGGCACAGTGGGAGTGGAAGGTGGTCTATAGCAAGCGGTAGCGGTGAGAGACTTGTTTCTGGAAAGGTGGATTTTTAAATGTAGAAGCTCAAATTGTTTGGGCACAGACCTGGATAGTAAGATAAAACTCTCTGCAGGCTATCTCTGCAGTAGATTGCAACTCCGCCCCCTCTGGCAGTTATACCCTAGCTGAGGAGATTCAGCATTTTGTTGAAGAGGATAATCACGGTCCATGTTTATACCCTAACTGGGGAGATTCAGCATTTTGTTGAAGAGGATAATCACGGTCCATGTTTATACCCTAGCTGAGGAGATTCAGCATTTTGTTGAAGAGGATAATCACTGTCCATGTTTATACCCTAGCTGAGGAGATTCAGCATTTTGTTGAAGAGGATAATCACTGTCCATGTTTATACCCTAACTGAGGAGATTCAGCATTTTGTTGAAGAGGATAATCACGGTCCATGTTTATACCCTAACTGAGGAGATTCAGCATTTTGTTGAAGAGGATAATCACGGTCCATGTTTATACCCTAACTGAGGAGATTCAGCATTTTGTTGAAGAGGATAATCACGGTCATGTTTATACCCTAACTGAGGAGATTCAGCATTTTGTTGAAGAGGATAATCACTGTCCATGTTTATACCCTAGCTGAGGAGATTCAGCATTTTGTTGAAGAGGATAATCACTGTCCATGTTTACACCCTAACTGAGGAGATTCAGCATTTTGTTGAAGAGGATAATCACGGTCCATGTTTATACCCTAGCTGAGGAGATTCAGTATTTTGTTGAAGAGGATAATCACTGTCCATGTTTATACAATAGCTGAGGAGATTCAGCATTTTGTTGAAGAGGATAATCACGGTCCATGTTTATACCCTAACTGGGGAGATTCAGCATTTTGTTGAAGAGGATAATCACTGTCCATGTTTATACCCTAACTGAGGAGATTCAGCATTTTGTTGAAGAGGATAATCACGGTCCATGTTTATACCCTAACTGAGGAGATTCAGCATTTTGTTGAAGAGGATAATCACAGTCCATGTTTATACCCTAACTGAGGAGATTCAGCATTTTGTTGAAGAGGATAATCACGGTCATGTTTATACCCTAGCTGAGGAGATTCAGCATTTTGTTGAAGAGGATAATCACTGTCCATGTTTACACCCTAACTGAGGAGATTCAGCATTTTGTTGAAGAGGATAATCACGGTCCATGTTTATACCCTAGCTGAGGAGATTCAGTATTTTGTTGAAGGGGATAATCACTGTCCATGTTTATACAATAGCTGAGGAGATTCAGCATTTTGTTGAAGAGGATAATCACGGTCCATGTTTATACCCTAACTGGGGAGATTCAGCATTTTGTTGAAGAGGATAATCACAGTCCATGTTTATACCCTAGCTGAGGAGATTCAGCATTTTGTTGAAGAGGATAATCACTGTCCATGTTTACACCCTAACTGAGGAGATTCAGCATTTTGTTGAAGAGGATAATCACGGTCCATGTTTATACCCTAGCTGAGGAGATTCAGTATTTTGTTGAAGAGGATAATCACTGTCCATGTTTATACAATAGCTGAGGAGATTCAGCATTTTGTTGAAGAGGATAATCACGGTCCATGTTTATACCCTAACTGGGGAGATTCAGCATTTTGTTGAAGAGGATAATCACTGTCCATGTTTATACCCTAACTGAGGAGATTCAGCATTTTGTTGAAGAGGATAATCACGGTCCATGTTTATACCCTAACTGAGGAGATTCAGCATTTTGTTGAAGAGGATAATCACAGTCCATGTTTATACCCTAACTGAGGAGATTCAGCATTTTGTTGAAGAGGATAATCACGGTCATTTTTATACCCTAGCTGAGGAGATTCAGCATTTTGTTGAAGAGGATAATCACTGTCCATGTTTACACCCTAACTGAGGAGATTCAGCATTTTGTTGAAGAGGATAATCACGGTCCATGTTTATACCCTAGCTGAGGAGATTCAGTATTTTGTTGAAGAGGATAATCACTGTCCATGTTTATACAATAGCTGAGGAGATTCAGCATTTTGTTGAAGAGGATAATCACGGTCCATGTTTATACCCTAACTGGGGAGATTCAGCATTTTGTTGAAGAGGATAATCACAGTCCATGTTTATACCCTAGCTGAGGAGATTCAGCATTTTGTTGAAGAGGATAATCACTGTCCATGTTTATACCCTAACTGAGGAGATTCAGCATTTTGTTGAAGAGGATAATCACGGTCCATGTTTATACCCTAACTGAGGAGATTCAGCATTTTGTTGAAGAGGATAATCACAGTCCATGTTTATACCCTAACTGAGGAGATTCAGCATTTTGTTGAAGAGGATAATCACGGTCATGTTTATACCCTAGCTGAGGAGATTCAGCATTTTGTTGAATAGGATAATCACTGTCCATGTTTACACCCTAACTGAGGAGATTCAGCATTTTGTTGAAGAGGATAATCACGGTCCATGTTTATACCCTAGCTGAGGAGATTCAGTATTTTGTTGAAGAGGATAATCACTGTCCATGTTTATACAATAGCTGAGGAGATTCAGCATTTTGTTGAAGAGGATAATCACGGTCCATGTTTATACCCTAACTGGGGAGATTCAGCATTTTGTTGAAGAGGATAATCACAGTCCATGTTTATACCCTAGCTGAGGAGATTCAGCATTTTGTTGAAGAGGATAATCACTGTCCATGTTTATACCCTAACTGAGGAGATTCAGCATTTTGTTGAAGAGGATAATCACAGTCCATGTTTATACCCTAACTGAGGAGATTCAGCATTTTGTTGAAGAGGATAATCACTGTCCATGTTTATACCCTAGCTGAGGAGATTCAGCATTTTGTTGATGAGGATAATCACTGTCCATGTTTATACCCTAGCTGAGGAGATTCAGCATTTTGTTGAAGAGGATAATCACGGTCCATGTTTATACCCTAGCTGAGGAGATTCAGCATTTTGTTGAAGAGGATAATCACGGTCCATGTTTATACCCTAGCTGAGGAGATTCAGCATTTTGTTGAAGAGGATAATCACGGTCCATGTTTATACCCTAGCTGAGGAGATTCAGCATTTTGTTGAAGAGGATAATCACGGTCCATGTTTATACCCTAGCTGAGGAGATTCAGCATTTTGTTGAAGAGGATAATCACTGTCCATGTTTATACCCTAACTGAGGAGATTCAGCATTTTGTTGAAGAGGATAATCACGGTCCATGTTTATACCCTAAATGAGGAGATTCAGCATTTTGTTGAAGAGGATAATCACGGTCCATGTTTATACCCTAGCTGAGGAGATTCAGCATTTTGTTGAAGAGGATAATCACGGTCCATGTTTATACCCTAGCTGAGGAGATTCAGCATTTTGTTGAAGAGGATAATCACAGTCCATGTTTGTACCCTAGCTTAGGAGATTCAGCATTTTGTTGAAGAGGATAATCACGGTCCATGTTTACACCCTAACTGAGGAGATTCAGCATTTTGTTGAAGAGGATAATCACTGTCCATGTTTATACCCTAGCTGAGGAGATTCAGCATTTTGTTGAAGAGGATAATCACTGTCCATGTTTATACCCTAGCTGAGGAGATTCAGCATTTTGTTGAAGAGGATAATCACTGTCCATGTTTATACCCTAGCTGAGGAGATTCAGCATTTTGTTGAAGAGGATAATCACGGTCCATGTTTATACCCTAACTGGGGAGATTCAGCATTTTGTTGAAGAGGATAATCACAGTCCATGTTTATACCCTAGCTGAGGAGATTCAGCATTTTGTTGAAGAGGATAATCACTGTCCATGTTTATACCCTAACTGAGGAGATTCAGCATTTTGTTGAAGAGGATAATCACGGTCCATGTTTATACCCTAACTGAGGAGATTCAGCATTTTGTTGAAGAGGATAATCACTGTCCATGTTTATACCCTAGCTGAGGAGATTCAGCATTTTGTTGATGAGAATAATCACTGTCCATGTTTATACCCTAGCTGAGGAGATTCAGCATTTTGTTGAAGAGGATAATCACGGTCCATGTTTATACCCTAGCTGAGGAGATTCAGCATTTTGTTGAAGAGGATAATCACGGTCCATGTTTATACCCTAGCTGAGGAGATTCAGCATTTTGTTGAAGAGGATAATCACGGTCCATGTTTATACCCTAGCTGAGGAGATTCAGCATTTTGTTGAAGAGGATAATCACGGTCCATGTTTATACCCTAGCTGAGGAGATTCAGCATTTTGTTGAAGAGGATAATCACGGTCCATGTTTATACCCTAGCTGAGGAGATTCAGCATTTTGTTGAAGAGGATAATCACGGTCCATGTTTATACCCTAGCTGAGGAGATTCAGCATTTTGTTGAAGAGGATAATCACGGCCCATGTTTATACCCTAGCTGAGGAGATTCAGCATTTTGTTGAAGAGGATAATCACAGTCCATGTTTGTACCCTAGCTTAGGAGATTCAGCATTTTGTTGAAGAGGATAATCACGGTCCATGTTATACCCTAACTGAGGAGATTCAGCATTTTGTTGAAAAGGATAATCACTGTCCATATTTATACCCTAGCTGAGGAGATTCAGCATTTTGTTGAAGAGGATAATCACTGTCCATGTTTATACCCTAACTGAGGAGATTCAGCATTTTGTTGAAGAGGATAATCACTGTCCATGTTTATACCCTAGCTGAGGAGATTCAGCATTTTGTTGAAGAGGATAATCACTGTCCATGTTTATACCCTAGCTGAGGAGATTCAGCATTTTGTTGAAGAGGATAATCACGGTCCATGTTTATACCCTAACTGGGGAGATTCAGCATTTTGTTGAAGAGGATAATCACAGTCCATGTTTATACCCTAGCTGAGGAGATTCAGCATTTTGTTGAAGAGGATAATCACTGTCCATGTTTATACCCTAACTGAGGAGATTCAGCATTTTGTTGAAGAGGATAATCACGGTCCATGTTTGTACCCTAGCTTAGGAGATTCAGCATTTTGTTGAAGAGGATAATCACGGTCCATGTTTACACCCTAACTGAGGAGATTCAGCATTTTGTTGAAGAGGATAATCACTGTCCATGTTTATACCCTAGCTGAGGAGATTCAGCATTTTGTTGAAGAGGATAATCACAGTCCATGTTTGTACCCTAGCTTAGGAGATTCAGCATTTTGTTGAAGAGGATAATCACGGTCCATGTTTACACCCTAACTGAGGAGATTCAGCATTTTGTTGAAGAGGATAATCACTGTCCATGTTTATACCCTAGCTGAGGAGATTCAGCATTTTGTTGAAGAGGATAATCACTGTCCATGTTTATACCCTAGCTGAGGAGATTCAGCATTTTGTTGAAGAGGATAATCACTGTCCATGTTTATACCCTAGCTGAGGAGATTCAGCATTTTGTTGAAGAGGATAATCACGGTCCATGTTTATACCCTAACTGGGGAGATTCAGCATTTTGTTGAAGAGGATAATCACAGTCCATGTTTATACCCTAGCTGAGGAGATTCAGCATTTTGTTGAAGAGGATAATCACTGTCCATGTTTATGCCCTAACTGAGGAGATTCAGCATTTTGTTGAAGAGGATAATCACGGTCCATGTTTATACCCTAACTGAGGAGATTCAGCATTTTGTTGAAGAGGATAATCACTGTCCATGTTTATACCCTAGCTGAGGAGATTCAGCATTTTGTTGATGAGAATAATCACTGTCCATGTTTATACCCTAGCTGAGGAGATTCAGCATTTTGTTGAAGAGGATAATCACGGTCCATGTTTATACCCTAGCTGAGGAGATTCAGCATTTTGTTGAAGAGGATAATCACGGTCCATGTTTATACCCTAGCTGAGGAGATTCAGCATTTTGTTGAAGAGGATAATCACGGTCCATGTTTATACCCTAGCTGAGGAGATTCAGCATTTTGTTGAAGAGGATAATCACGGTCCATGTTTATACCCTAGCTGAGGAGATTCAGCATTTTGTTGAAGAGAATAATCACGGTCCATGTTTATACCCTAGCTGAGGAGATTCAGCATTTTGTTGAAGAGGATAATCACGGTCCATGTTTATACCCTAGCTGAGGAGATTCAGCATTTTGTTGAAGAGGATAATCACGGCCCATGTTTATACCCTAGCTGAGGAGATTCAGCATTTTGTTGAAGAGGATAATCACAGTCCATGTTTGTACCCTAGCTTAGGAGATTCAGCATTTTGTTGAAGAGGATAATCACGGTCCATGTTATACCCTAACTGAGGAGATTCAGCATTTTGTTGAAAAGGATAATCACTGTCCATATTTATACCCTAGCTGAGGAGATTCAGCATTTTGTTGAAGAGGATAATCACTGTCCATGTTTATACCCTAACTGAGGAGATTCAGCATTTTGTTGAAGAGGATAATCACTGTCCATGTTTATACCCTAGCTGAGGAGATTCAGCATTTTGTTGAAGAGGATAATCACTGTCCATGTTTATACCCTAGCTGAGGAGATTCAGCATTTTGTTGAAGAGGATAATCACGGTCCATGTTTATACCCTAACTGGGGAGATTCAGCATTTTGTTGAAGAGGATAATCACAGTCCATGTTTATACCCTAGCTGAGGAGATTCAGCATTTTGTTGAAGAGGATAATCACTGTCCATGTTTATACCCTAACTGAGGAGATTCAGCATTTTGTTGAAGAGGATAATCACGGTCCATGTTTATACCCTAACTGAGGAGATTCAGCATTTTGTTGAAGAGGATAATCACTGTCCATGTTTATACCCTAGCTGAGGAGATTCAGCATTTTGATGATGAGAATAATCACTGTCCATGTTTATACCCTAGCTGAGGAGATTCAGCATTTTGTTGAAGAGGATAATCACGGTCCATGTTTATACCCTAGCTGAGGAGATTCAGCATTTTGTTGAAGAGGATAATCACGGTCCATGTTTATACCCTAGCTGAGGAGATTCAGCATTTTGTTGAAGAGGATAATCACGGTCCATGTTTATACCCTAGCTGAGGAGATTCAGCATTTTGTTGAAGAGGATAATCACGGTCCATGTTTATACCCTAGCTGAGGAGATTCAGCATTTTGTTGAAGAGGATAATCACGGTCCATGTTTATACCCTAGCTGAGGAGATTCAGCATTTTGTTGAAGAGGATAATCACGGTCCATGTTTATACCCTAGCTGAGGAGATTCAGCATTTTGTTGAAGAGGATAATCACGGTCCATGTTTATACCCTAGCTGAGGAGATTCAGCATTTTGTTGAAGAGGATAATCACGGCCCATGTTTATACCCTAGCTGAGGAGATTCAGCATTTTGTTGAAGAGGATAATCACAGTCCATGTTTGTACCCTAGCTTAGGAGATTCAGCATTTTGTTGAAGAGGATAATCACGGTCCATGTTATACCCTAACTGAGGAGATTCAGCATTTTGTTGAAAAGGATAATCACTGTCCATATTTATACCCTAGCTGAGGAGATTCAGCATTTTGTTGAAGAGGATAATCACTGTCCATGTTTATACCCTAACTGAGGAGATTCAGCATTTTGTTGAAGAGGATAATCACGGTCCATGTTTATACCCTAGCTGAGGAGATTCAGCATTTTGTTGAAGAGGATAATCACGGTCCATGTTTATACCCTAGCTGAGGAGATTCAGCATTTTGTTGAAGAGGATAATCACGGTCCATGTTTATACCCTAGCTGAGGAGATTCAGCATTTTGTTGAAGAGGATAATCACAGTCCATGTTTGTACCCTAGCTTAGGAGATTCAGCATTTTGTTGAAGAGGATAATCACGGTCCATGTTTACACCCTAACTGAGGAGATTCAGCATTTTGTTGAAGAGGATAATCACTGTCCATGTTTATACCCTAGCTGAGGAGATTCAGCATTTTGTTGAAGAGGATAATCACTGTCCATGTTTATACCCTAGCTGAGGAGATTCAGCATTTTGTTGAAGAGGATAATCACTGTCCATGTTTATACCCTAGCTGAGGAGATTCAGCATTTTGTTGAAGAGGATAATCACGGTCCATGTTTATACCCTAACTGAGGAGATTCAGCATTTTGTTGAAGAGGATAATCACGGTCCATGTTTATACCCTAGCTGAGGAGATCTCTGTTTGATGAGAAGTGTATTTTTTTTAAATAAATGTCTCACTATCCTTTTTTAACGTCACTGTCTGTTTAGGATTCCCTAAAGCTCCTGGATATAAAAAAAAACAGTTCAGTTCATCTCTGGAGATTTATGAAACAGATTGACCTATTCCCTTTAGAGAACTTCATTAAAAAGTAATTTCACAAAGCACTCGTAGCGTAAAAGGGCAGGGAATTCACTCGGCACTGTAACAAATGCTCTGAGGACCTATAAACTGTCTGAGTGGCATATGATCGTTTATCTCTACCTCAGAGAGTGAGAGGTTGTAGGTAGACTGAGTAGCATTTCATAGTTTGTTTGTCTTTTACCAAAGAGGGAGCGAGTAGAGGGAACTGTCTTGTTGATGCTGGAGTGAGGAGAGCGAGGCAGTAGGTAGCAGACTGTCTTGTTGATGCTGGAGTGAGGAGAGCGAGGCAGTAGGTAGCAGACTGTCTTGTTGATGCTGGAGTGAGGAGAGCAAGGCAGTAGATAGCAGACTGTCTTGTTGATGCTGGAGTGAGGAGAGCAAGGCAGTAGATAGCAGACTGTCTTGTTGATGCTGGAGTGAGGAGAGCGAGGCAGTAGGTAGCAGACTGTCTTGTTGATGCTGGAGTGAGGAGAGCGAGAACAGGTTTAGCCATAGGGCCTTTTGAGCCAGTGGACTGGAAGAAAGAGACAGAGAGAGAAAAAAAACAGTGAGGATTGGCTGTGTGTTAACCTTGTACTGCAGTGGGCTAAATCAGGGTCACACAGAGTGTTTCTTGGTAGTCTTCAACAAATCTACTTTGAAACAAAAGTATACACCTCACACATATGGTTATGGGCTGAAAGTACCATGTCATATGTAGAGTTTCAATTGTTCAATATTACACTTTATATACATCACAGAAGACTGAACTATATACACCCACAGTAAACATGTTTTAGGGAAAATATATATATCTGTGTGTGTGTGTGTGTGTGTGTGTGTGTGTTTTGTTTCTCTCGTGCAGGGAGAACTACATCCCAGCTAGCACATTTGGTTCCTTGGAAGTTGTGGGAAGGTACGTTTTTGGTTTCCAATTGGTTCTGGGAACAAAGCCATAAGTTTCCTGACCGGTAAAACGGAATGTTAATAAACATTCTGAGAATGGATGTGATAATTTCACATGTTCTGTGAATGTAAATGTGTAGGTTGCATGGAGGTTCTGAGAACGTTTTATTATGGTTCCAGGGAGGTTCTGAGAATGTTTTATGATGGTTCCGGTGAGGTTCTGAGAACGTTTTACTATGGTTCCAGGGAGGTTCTGAGAACGTTTTATTATTGTTCCAGGGAGGTTCTGAGAACGTTTTATTATGGTTCCAGGGAGGTTCTGAGAACATTTTATTATGGTTCCAGGGAGGTTCTGAGAACGTTTTATTATGGTTCCAGGGAGGTTCTGAGAACGTTTTACTATGGTTCCCTGAATGTTTTCCTGGGAGGTTTGTATTAATGTTCTGAGTACAGAAATTATAGGTTATTTGAAGGTAATTAAATAATGTTATGAGAAGATGTTTCAATAAAGCTTTTAATAACACCTAGTAGGAGCTTAACTGTTTTGAACTCCAAGCACAGATAGGACACATGGAAATGAATTTGATTAGGCATTAATGATGCAAACATGTATTTATTATTGTGAACAGCGTCAGTGAGGTTCAAACCTATTATTTTCTGTTCCCTATCCATGGAATTAGTTCACTGCACCACCAGGATGGAGCTGGCATGACATGGTTTTTTACGCTTTCAAAGCTGTTCATTATAGTCTATTCAAACAGACCTCGTTTTAAAGGAAGCAAGCACTCATTACGATCAGGTTTGGCCAATCAGTGGGCCTTTGAGAGAGAGTTTTTTTAATGCTAAGAACAGAATGTATACTGTATATTTTTAAATAACGTTCTTAGAATGTTGCTTATGTTTTTTATGGAATGTTTTCTTAATGTTCTGAGAAAATGATTTAAATAGAATCATGAGGAAACCTGAGTAGAACACATTATGCCGAAGTACTGAAATTCCCACAGAAAGACATGGTTTCTTCTTTTAGCAATACAACACTTAAACATACAAAAGACAATATAACTGAAGTTAACCTTTATTTAACTAGGCAAGTCAGTTAAGAACAAATTCGTATGACGGCCTACCACCCGGACAAACACTAGAAGATGCTGGGTCAATTGTGCACCGCCCTATGGGACTCCCAATCACAGCCGGATGTGGTACAGTCTGGAATCGAACCTGGGACTGTAGTGATGCCTTTTGCACTGAGAGGCAGTGTCTTAGACCGCTGCGTCACTCGGGATGCACACAAACATCCACAACATCACTAATGCCCAGACCCACCTGTTCTCACCTCCTATCTCAGACATAAACATCCACAACATCACTCCTACCCAGACCTGCCTGTTCTCACCCCCTATCTCAGAGACACAATCAACAACAACATCACTCCTACCCAGACCCACCTGTTCCCACCCCCTATCTCAGAGACACAATCAACAACAACATCACTCCTGCCCAGACCCACCTGTTCCCACCCCCTATCTCAGAGACACACTCAACAACAACATCCTGCCCAGACCCACCTGTCCCCACCCCCTATCTCAGAGACACAATCAACAACAACATCCTGCCCAGACCCACCTGTTGCCACCCCCTATTTTAGAGACACAATCAACAACAACATCCTGCCCAGACCCACCTGTTCCCACCCCCTATCTCAGAGACACAATCAACAACAACATCACTCCTGCCCAGACCCACCTGTTCCCACCCCCTATCTCAGAGACATAATCAACAACAACATCCTGCCCAGACCCACCTGTCCCCACCCCCTATCTCAGAGACACAATCAACAACAACATCCTGCCCAGACCCACCTGTTCCCACCCCCTATTTTAGAGACACAATCAACAACAACATCCTGCCCAGACCCACCTGTTCCCACCCCCTATCTCAGAGACACAATCAACAACAACATCACTCCTACCCAGACCCACCTGTTCCCACCCCCTATCTCAGAGACACAATCAACAACAACATCACTCCTGCCCAGACCCACCTGTCCCCACCCCCTATCTCAGAGACACAATCAACAACAACATCACTCCTGCCCAGACCCACCTGTTCCCACCCCTTATCTCAGAGACACAATCAACAACAACATCCTGCCCAGACCCACCTGTTCCCACCCCCTATCTCAGAGACACAATCAACAACAACATCACTCCTACCCAGACCCACCTGTTCCCACCCCCTATCTCAGAGACACAATCAACAACAACATCACTCCTACCCAGACCCACCTGTTCCCACCCCCTATCTCAGAGACACAATCAACAACAACATCACTCCTGCCCAGACCCACCTGTTCCCACCCCCTACCTCAGAGACACAATCAACAACAACATCACTCCTGTTCCTCTGTTGCCCGCGCTCTTTCAATATTTAGATAGTGAATCATATGGGTTTTGATAGATTGATAGACAGTTTTTAAATGTTCGGTTTTTTTCCAAGATAATTGACTAGAACAGTATCTTCCAAACCATCTGGTAGGTCGCTGCACTCCTTCATACGACATGTCTTCAAATATGCAGACAGATTTAAATTATATTTACGTTGTAATAATTCTGACAGCCAAATTCCTAACTCTGCCCATAACTTTTGGACTATGTAGCATTCCCATAAGGCATGGATTATTGAGTCATCGTTCATTTTACACTTAAGACTTGTAAAACATTTTATACGTTAATTTATAATGAAGCGTACATTTTTCATTACCTGTCATGTTCCAACATTCCTTCCATTTTGTGCCAATAGTTATTTAAGTTATTTTAAAATATTACTTCCAAAAGTTAATGTTTTTCTGTTGGATAGGCTCTCTGCAAGGTTTTAAATATCTTACCATATGAATATATTTTTGTTCAGGGGCAGAATGACAGATTTTTACCGTGTCAGCTCTGGGACTTGATCTTGCAACCTTTCGGTTACTAGGTCAATGCTCTAACCACTAGGCTAATGGCCGCCCCAGTTTATCAAACTGCACTGTCTAATTTACAGTAGCTGTTACAGTGAAATAATACCATGCTATTGTTTGAGGAGAGTGCACAGTTTTGAACATGAAAATGTATTAAGAAACAAATTAGACATATTTGGGCAGTCTTAATATATTTTGAACAGAAATGCAATGGTTCATTTGATCAGTCTAAACCTTTGCAGATACACAGCTGCCATCTAGTGGCCAACATCTAAATTGCAGCCGGGCTGGACTAAAACATGATGGCCTTTCTCTTGAATTTCAATGATGATGGTACAAAAAAATACAAAAGAACGGTTGTTTTTTTCTTGGTATTATCTTTTACCAGATCCATTGTGTTATACTCTTTACATTAATTTCAAATGTCCACTAACTTCAAAGTGTTTCCTTTCAAATGGTACCAAGAATATCAATATCCTTGCTTCAGGGCCTGAGTTACAGGCAGTTAGATGTGGGTATGTAATTTTAGGCGAAAACTGAATCCTTGAGGTTTTAAGTAAAATATCATATTCATGCTTAAAACTTCAGACATTTTATTTTTCTTCTTCACCTTTCTATAATTATAATTTCTACCTCAGATGTAACTTTTGACTATCATTATGACTATTATTCCACTAATGTGCACCTTAACAGCGTCCCATGTTCTGAGAAGGTTCTAAGAACCTGACTTTATTGGGAGGTGTTAGGTGCAGAAGGTGGGCCGGGCCTTCCGGGAAGTACTGGGAGGTGTTAGGGGCAAAAGGTGGGCCGGGCCTTCCGGGAAGTACTGAAAGGTTTTAGAGGCAGAAGGTGGGCCGGTCCTTTCACGGAAGTACTGGGAGGTTTTAGGGGCAGAAGGTGGGCCGGGCCTTCCGGGAAGTACTGAAAGGTTTTAGGGGCAGAAGGTGGCCTGGCCTTCCGGAAGTTCTGAAAGGTTTTAGGGGCAGAAGGTGGGTTGTCAGCCAGAGATTGGCAGAGGAAGAGAGAATTGAGACGGTTGTTTGAAATTCATAAAAGGAAGAAAAAGCCTGATAGTAGAGGATATACAGTGTGCAGAGGATTGGAGCCGTGAGGTTTAGCCTGGATTGTGTCTTAGAGGTGGCTCTATTAGGAGAAGGCATCTCCTCCAATTGGCTTGCTATTTAGAAGATCAAAAAACTAGTGGTGATATATATATATCAATGAAATGACAAAGGCCCTAGAAGTCTGCAGCACCCGGCCTCACCCTACTAGAATCTGAAGTCAAATGGTTACTGCCTACTGATGATCTGGTGCTTCTGTCACCAACCAAGGAGGTCCCACAGCAGCACCTAGATCTTCTGCACAGATTCAGCCAGACCTGGGCCCTGACAGACCTGGGCCCTGGCAGACCTGGGCCTTGACAGTAAATCTCAATAAGACCAAAAGAATGGTTCCAAAACAGGTCCAGTTGCCATGACTACAAATACAAGTTCCACCTAGACACCACCTCGCCCTAAACATCAGCACCACAGGTAACTTCTACAAAGATGAGAATAAAACTAAATCAGTTCTAGAATCCATTTCCCTTTATGGTTGTGAGGTCTGGGGTCCGTTATTAACCAACCAATAATTCACAAAATGTGACAAACATCAAATTGAGACTCTGCAAGCAGAATTCTGCAAAAATATCCTCTGTGTACAACGCAAAACACCAAATAATGCATGCAGAGCAGAATTTGGCCGATACTCGCTGATGATCAAAATCCAGAAAACAGCTGTTAATAAATTCTACAACCACCTAAAAGGAAGCGATTCCCAAACCTGCCATAACAAAGCCATCACCTACAGAGAGATGAACCTGGAGAAGAGTCCCCTAAGCAAGCTGGTCCTGGGGCTCTGTTCACAAACACAAACAGACCCCACAGAGCAGCAGGACAGCAAACCGAATTAGACCCAACCAAGTAATGAGAAAACACAAATATAATTACTTGACACATTGCATGTTTAGCCCATCTGGTTCCATGTTGGCTCTATCAGGACCAGTTTCAGCCCTGAGGCCCATTATGTGTAGTGATGACTAGCCTCTCTTCGTGCCTGGATAATGCCATGGAGTCGCCATGAAGGTTTTTCCTGTAATTGGCTACGTTCACCTGGGGACCACTGGGAGAGGTGGGGTACACACAAACAGAAGCATACAGACACAGAGACACACACACACACACACACACACACACACACACACACACACACACACACACACACACACACACACACACAAGGACCAGAAGGAGGAGGAGGGAATCGTGATGAAAAGCATAGTCAATTAATCTCAAAGGTTACCTGCTACCTGCTGGTCTCTGTGTGTGTGTGTGTGTGTGTGTGTGTGTGTGTGTGTGTGTGTGTGTGTGTGTGTGTGTGTGTGTGTGTGTGTGTGTGTGTGTGTGTGTGTGTGTGTGTGTGTGTCTCTGTGTCTGTATGCTTCTGTTTGTGTGTACCCCACCTCACCAGCAGGCCTGACACACATTCGTTAAAGCTGTGTAAACTAATCGTACAAAAACCATCTTAACGAGCTCACATTCGCTACAAACCGAATAACAGCTCGCGAGATCAAGATGGTTCAAACGAGGCTGGTAAAACACCTACACACATTCAGACATGCTGCTACAGAAGTCACGGCGGTTTGGAATCTTTTACAATGAGTGTTGAATAAAAACCCATTCGTGAGAGATGTGTGAAAGTCTTGTGACATAAAATCTTGCAGGAGAGGTTATAGGTTAGAGGTTATAGGTTATATGTTAGTGGTTAGTGGTTAGAGGTTGTAGGTCAGAGGTTATAGGTTAGACGTTATAGGTTAGACGTTAGAGGTTAGAGGTTAGAGGTTAGACGTTATAGGTTAGACGTTAGAGGTTAGTGGTTAGAGGTCAGAGGTTAGAGGTTATAGGTTAGAGGTTAGAGGTTAGAGGTTAGTGGTTAGAGGTTAGTGGTTAGAGGTTAGTGGTTAGAGGTTAGTGGTTATAGGTTAGAGGTTAGAGGTTAGTGGTTATAGGTTAGTGGTTAGTGGTTATAGGTTAGTGGTTATAGGTTAGAGGTTATAGGTTATAGGTTATAGGTTAGTGGTTAGAGGTTAGAGGTTATAGGTTTGTGGTTATAGGTTAGTGGTTAGTGGTTAGTGGTTAGAGGTTATAGGTTATAGGTTAGTGGTTAGTGGTTATAGGCTATAGGTTAGTGGTTATAGGTTAGTGGTTATAGGTTAGTGGTTATAGGTTATAGGTTAGTGGTTATAGGTTAGTGGTTATAGGTTATAGGTTAGTGATTATAGGTTAGTGGTTATAGGTTATAGGTTAGTGGTTATAGGTTAGTGGTTATAGGTTAGTGGTTATAGGTTAGTGATTATAGGTTAGTGGTTATAGGTTATAGGTTAGTGGTTATAGGTTAGTGGTTATAGGTTAGTGGTTATAGGTTAGTGGTTAGTGGTTATAGGTTAGTGGTTATAGGTTAGTGGTTAGTGGTTATAGGTTAGTGGTTATAGGTTAGTGGTTATAGGTTATAGGTTAGTGGTTATAGGTTAGTGGTTATAGGTTATAGGTTAGTGGTTATAGGTTAGTGGTTAGAGGTTAGTGGTTATAGGTTAGTGGTTATAGGTTAGTGGTTATAGGTTAGTGGTTATAGGTTATAGGTTAGTGGTTAGTGGTTATAGGTTAGTGGTTATAGGTTAGTGGTTATAGGTTATAGGTTAGTGGTTATAGGTTAGTGGTTATAGGTTAGTGGTTATAGGTTATAGGTTAGTGGTTATAGGTTAGTGGTTATAGGTTACAGGTTAGGTGTTATAGGTTAGTGGTTATAGGTTATAGGTTAGTGATTATAGGTTAGTGGTTATAGGTTAGTGGTTATAGGTTAGTGGTTATAGGTTAGTGGTTAGTGGTTAGTGGTTAGTGGTTATAGGTTAGTGGTTATAGGTTAGTGGTTAGTGGTTATAGGTTAGTGGTTATAGGTTAGTGGTTATAGGTTAGTGGTTATAGGTTATAGGTTAGTGGTTATAGGTTAGTGGTTAGAGGTTAGTGGTTATAGGTTAGTGGTTATAGGTTAGTGGTTATAGGTTATAGGTTAGTGGTTATAGGTTAGTGGTTATAGGTTAGTGGTTAGTGGTTATAGGTTAGTGGTTATAGGTTAGTGGTTATAGGTTAGAGTTTAGTGGTTATATGTTAAGGCTTAGAGGTTAGAGGTTAGAGGTTATAGGTTCAAGGTTAGTGGTTAGAGGTTAGAGGTTAGTGTCTCAACCGGTAACAGAGCCCGTCTTGTCGAGTTGTTTCTGGTGGCTGTGAGTGGTAAACTTATAACTCTCATCCACACAACCCTGCCAAAGGCCCTGGCAGTGTGTGTGTGTGTGTGTGTGTGTGTGTGCACGCGCTTCTGATGGCGGTAAGAGGAGGTGTGACAACCTTTCCTCCCCCCATTCAATCTTGTGAAATGCCCCCCCCCCCCCATCCAATCTTGTAGAATGCTCCCCCCCATCCAATCTTGTAGAATGCTCCCCCCCCATCCAATCTTGTAGAATGCTCCCCCCCATCCAATCTTGTAGAATGCTCCCCCCTACATCCAATCTTGTGAAATGCTCCCCCCCCATCCAATCTTGTGAAATGCTCCCCCCCCATCCAATCATGTGAAATGCTCCCCCCCCCCATCCAATCTTGTAGAATGCTGGTCCTTTAGAGAAATGGTTGCCTACCCCCTAAACAGTAAATATTTGTCTTTGTAGCCCCACACAAACACATCTGGTTCCACCTGGTTTAACTAGTCAAATGATTAGCTAACTAGTTAAATAGTCTGAGGGAACCCCTAAAGTGTGTACTGTTGAAAAACTGTACTTTTCATTATAAAGAGGGTTGCACAATTACGGGAACTTTCCCCAAATTCCCAGGTTTTTCAGAATTCTAGGTTGGAAGATTCCCCGGAATTGTGAGGGGGAAAAAGGACAACCTGGAATTCACCGAACAAGAATTCGAACAAGGGAATTTGGGGAGTTAATTTTACAAGCGTAGTTTGTTCTGACTAATCTTCCCTTCTGAACAGACTGATCAGAATCACTGTTTTACTGTGGACTAAGTGCTCGGGGCTAGAGGGATGGTTTGAGATCTCGGGTTGACTTATAGAGGTAGTCAGCAACTCAATCTAACACTGTCTGTGCATTCCAAATGGCACCCTATTCCCTAGTACACTACCCTATAGGCCCTGGTCAAAGATAGTGCATGAAGGGATTGTTGTTGCGGATGTTATTTATTGCGTTTTCTTTTCCTCAGGGCCCCTGCATCAACACAATGCTCGCCACGGCAACGAGGCTGATTGTTCTGGATATGTCCAATCTCATTTACTTTGTTTATGTTTACTCTGCAGTAATGGGGTCTACTGTAGTGGGGTCTACTGTAGAGGGGTCTGCTGTAGTGGGTGGGGTCTACTGTAGTGGGGTCTACTGTAGTGGGGTCTGCTGTAGTGGGGTCTACTGTAGTGGGTTCTACTGTAGTGGGGTCTGTTGTAGTGGGGTCTGCTGTAGTGGGGTCTGATGTAGCGGAGTCTACTGTAGTGGGGTCTACCGTAGTGGGGTCTACTGTAGTGGGGGGGTCTGTTGTAGTGGGGTCTACTGTAGTGGGGTCTACTGTAGAGGGGTCTGCTGTAGTGGGTGGGGTCTACTGTAGTGGGGTCTACTGTAGTGGGGTCTACTGTAGAGGGGTCTGCTGTAGTGGGTGGGGTCTACTGTAGTGGGGTCTACTGTAGTGGGGTCTGCTGTAGTGGGGTCTACTGTAGTGGGTTCTACTGTAGTGGGGTCTGTTGTAGTGGGGTCTGCTGTAGTGGGGTCTGATGTAGCGGAGTCTACTGTAGTGGGGTCTACCGTAGTGGGGTCTACTGTAGTGGGGGGGTCTGTTGTAGTGGGGTCTACTGTAGTGGGGTCTACTGTAGTGGGGTCTGTTGTAGTGGGGGGGGGGGGTGTTCCTTTTTCACCCATCAATTTTCTCCATGTCTAATAAGGTGACTGTAAACACTCAAAAAGTATTATAGCATACGATACTATGGTATAAATACTGTAGTATTGTTATTATAATATATATGTATATATACACACACACAATACTAGTCAAAAGTTTGGACACACCTACTCATTCAAGGGTTTTTCTTTAATTATCCTACTTTCTACTTTGTAGAATAATACTGAAGACATCAAAACTATGAAATAACACATATGGAATCATGTAGTAACAAAAAATAGTGTTAAACAAATCAAAATATATTTTAGATTTGCCAAAGTAGCCACCATTTGCTTTGAGGACAGCTTTGCACACTCTGGGCATTCTCTCAACCAGCTTCACATGGAATGCTTTTCCAACAGTCTTGAAGGAGTTCCCACATATGCTGAGCACTTGTTGGCTGCTTTTCCTCTTCACTCACTACAGTGAATACCAAAGTGTTTTTGCAGACTTTGCTGTAATATTCACTGTGGTGTTTTTTGCAGACTTTTTTAAGTAACTTAATTGGAATGACGTGGAAACAATGTTGATCCAACCTGTGGGTCAGCAATAAATGGGTAGTTTAAAAGAAAGTGCACTCAGACTGATGTCATCACCTTGCCCACGCAGCGGCGCCTGTTTTGAGGGCTGTGTGTGTGTGTGTGTTTGTGGGACTGATGTCGTCACCTGTAGCCCACGTTGCCAGTTCTGAGAGCAGTGTGGGGGTGTCGCCATAGAAACCATTGAATGGTAACTAGCAGAACGCCTCCACCACCCAGCGTGTAACCTGATAGAAGCAGATCATGTAACGTAGAACTATTCAACTATATTCCTACCTTCTTTCAAGTTATTGCAGTAGTGCTGGACGTTTTTCGGCATGAGATTATTCTAGAAAAGAAACGTATTAACCAACTCATCTGTAAAATCAAATCAAATTGTATTTGTCACGTGCCTTGTAAAACAACAGGTGTAAACTAACAGTGAAATGCTGATTTAGGGGTCCTTTTCCAACAATGCAGAGTTTAAAGAGAGAAAAACAGAAATAGTGACAAGGAATAAATTCGAAATTATTAGAGTAACGAATAACAACACATTTTTTGTCGATTAAAATAAAATGAAATTGATCAGAAATTCAGTGTAGACATTGTCAGTGTTGTAAATTACTATTGTAGCTGGAAACGGCAGAATTTTTATGGAACATCTACATAGGTGTACAGAGTCCCATTATCAGCAACCATCACTCCTGTGTTCCAATGGCACATTGTGTTAGCTAATCCAAGTTTATCATTTTAAAAGGCTAATTGATCATTAGAAAACCTGTTTGCAAATATGTTAGCACAGCTGAAAACTGTTGTTCTGATTAAAAAAGCAATAAACTGGCCTTCTTTAGACTAGTGTGAGTATCTGGAGCGTCAGCATTTGTGGGTTCGATTACAGGCTCAAAATGGCCAGAAACCAAGACCTTTCTTCTGAAACTCGTCAGTCTATTCTTGTTCTGAGAATTGAAGGCTATTCCATGTGAGAAATTACCTAGAAACTGAATATCTCGTACAGCGCTGTGTTCTACTCCCTTCACAGAACAGAGCAAACTGGCTCTAACCAGAATATAAGAGGAGTGGAAGGCCCCAGTGCACAACTGAGCAAGAGGACAAGTACATTAGAGTGTCTAGTTTGAAAAATACGCCTCACAAGTCCTCAAACTGGCAGCTTTATTAAATAGTACCCGCAAAACACCAGTCTCAACGACAACAGTGAAGAGGTGACTCTGGAATGCTGGCCTTCTAGGCAAAGTTGCAAAGTCAAAGCCATATCTTAGACTGGTGTTTGAAAACTAAAAGATTAAAAGAAGAAGAAGCAAAAGAACCCAGACACTGGACAGAGGAACTATTTTAACCAACTCCGCAGTTTGTGGGGTAGAATCCAGTGTGTGGGGTAGAATCCAGTGTGTGGGGTAGAATCCAGTGTGTGGGGTAGAATCCAGTGTGTGGGGTAGAATCCAGTGTGTGGGGTAGAATCCAGTGTGTGGGGTAGAATCCAGTGTGTGGGGTAGAATCCAGTGTGTGGGGTAGAGCCCAGTTTCTGGGGTAGAGTCCAGTTTGTGGGGTAGAGTCCAGTGTGTGGGGTAGAGTCCAGTGTGTGGTGTAGAGGCCAATTTGTGGGGTAGAGTCCAGTTTGTGGGGTAGAGTCCAGGTTATGGGGTAGAGTCCAGTGTGTGGGGTAGAGGCCAGTGTGTGGGGTAGAGGCCAGTGTGGGGGGTAGAGTCCAGTTTGTGGGGTAGAGTCCAGTGTATGGGGTAGAGGCCAGTTTGTGGGGTAGAGTCCACTGTGTGGGGTAGAGCCCAGTTTGTGGGGTAGAGTCCAGTTTGTGGGGTAGAGTCCAGTTTGTGGGGTAGAGTCCAGTTTGTGGGGTAGAGTCCAGTGTGTGGGGTAGAGGCCAGTTTGTGGGGTAGACTCTAGTGTGTGGGGTAGAGTCCAGTGTGTGGTGTAGAGGCCAATTTGTGGGTTAGAGTCCAGTTTGTGGGGTAGAGTCCAGTGTGTGGGGTAGAGTCTAGTGTGTGGGGTAGAGTCCACTGTGTGGGGTAGAGCCCAGTTTGTGGGGTAGGGTCCAGTTTGTGGGGTAGAGTCCAGTTTGTGGGGTAGAGTCCAGTTTGTGGGGTAGTGTCCAGTGTGTGGGGTAGAGTCCAGTTTGTGGGGTAGTCCAGTGTGTGAGGTAGAGGCTAGTTTGTGGAGTAGAGTCCAGTGTGTGGGGTAGAGTCCAGTGTGTGGGGTAGAGTCCAGTTTCTGGTGTAGAGTCCAGTTTGTGGTGTAGAGTCCAGTTTGTGGGTTAGAGTCCAGTGTGTGGGGTAGAGTCCAGTTTGTGGGGTAGAGTCCAGGTTATGGGGTAGAGTCCAGTGTGTGGGGTAGAGGCCAGTGTGTGGGGTAGAGTCCAGTGTGTGGGGTAGAGTCCAGTTTTTGGGGTAGAGTCCAGTGTATGGGGTAGAGGCCAGATTGTGGGGTAGAGTCCATTGTGTGGGGTAGAGCCCAGTTTCTGGGGTAGAGTCCAGTTTGTGGGGTAGAGTCCAGTGTGTGGGGTAGAGTCCAGTGTGTGGTGTAGAGGCCAATTTGTGGGGTAGAGTCCAGTTTGTGGGGTAGAGTCCAGGTTATGGGGTAGAGTCCAGTGTGTGGGGTAGAGGCCAGTGTGTGGGGTAGAGGCCAGTGTGGGGGGTAGAGTCCAGTTTGTGGGGTAGAGTCCAGTGTATGGGGTAGAGGCCAGTTTGTGGGGTAGAGTCCACTGTGTGGGGTAGAGCCCAGTTTGTGGGGTAGAGTCCAGTTTGTGGGGTAGAGTCCAGTTTGTGGGGTAGAGTCCAGTTTGTGGGGTAGAGTCCAGTGTGTGGGGTAGAGGCCAGTTTGTGGGGTAGACTCTAGTGTGTGGGGTAGAGTCCAGTGTGTGGTGTAGAGGCCAATTTGTGGGTTAGAGTCCAGTTTGTGGGGTAGAGTCCAGTGTGTGGGGTAGAGTCTAGTGTGTGGGGTAGAGTCCACTGTGTGGGGTAGAGCCCAGTTTGTGGGGTAGAGTCCAGTTTGTGGGGTAGAGTCCAGTTTGTGGGGTAGAGTCCAGTTTGTGGGGTAGAGTCCAGTGTATGGGGTAGAGGCCAGTTTGTGGGGTAGAGTCCACTGTGTGGGGTAGAGCCCAGTTTGTGGGGTAGAGTCCAGTTTGTGGGGTAGAGTCCAGTTTGTGGGGTAGAGTCCAGTTTGTGGGGTAGAGTCCAGTGTGTGGGGTAGAGGCCAGTTTGTGGGGTAGAGTCTAGTGTGTGGGGTAGAGTCCAGTGTGTGGTGTAGAGGCCAATTTGTGGGTTAGAGTCCAGTTTGTGGGGTAGAGTCCAGTGTGTGGGGTAGAGTCTAGTGTGTGGGGTAGAGTCCACTGTGTGGGGTAGAGTCCAGTTTGTGGGGTAGAGCCCAGTGTGTGAGGTAGAGTCTAGTGTGTGGGGTAGAGTCCAGTTTGTGGGGTAGAGCCCAGTTTGCGGCTAATAAAGAAGGAGAACATATCTAGCGGAAGCAGTCAGATTCCAGTGTCTTTACACGGCAGCACTATGTCTAGAAATTGAGACGGGAAAGCGTAGTTCTACCATCAGTCTGTACCAGCTTCCTGGCTGACATGATTATTTTCCCGGCTGAAAACAACTTATGATCAATATTTCTCTCAGCACAGAAAACCAGCCTTTCTAGACAGCCTCAACCTTGACTTTCAACTCTACAGATAAAACCTCAGAACCCGGAAGGCATGTTACCTGATTACTACTTAATGAACTCGCTACCTGTTCAAGGACCAGAACCGAAAACTGGAAAATAACTAAATATTTGAGGAACAGAATCGTAAATTAAAGTGATCGACAGTGCATTCGGAAAGTACGAAGACCCCTGGACTTATTCCATATTTTGTTACGTTACAGCCTTATTCTAAAATGGATTAAATCAATATTTTTCCACATCAATCTACACAAAATACCCCATAATGGTCAAGTGAATTTTGTTTTAGCAATGTTTCGGCAAATTTATAACATTTAAAAACGGATATTCCTTATATACAGAAGTGTTCACAACTTTTCCTATGAGACTCGAAATTGAACTTGTGCATCCTGTTCCCATTGATCATCCTTGAGATCTTTCTACAACTTGATTGGAGTCCACCTGTGGTAAAATCAATTGATTGGACATGATTTGGAAAGGCACACACCTGTCTATTTAAGGTTCCACAGTTGACAGTGCATGTAAGAGAAAAAAACCAAGCCATGAGGTCGAAGGAACACAATGGCCTCCGTCATTCTTAAATTGAAGAAGTTTGTAACCACCAAGACTCTTCCTATAGCTGGCTGCCCAGCCAAACTGAGAAGCACCTTGGTTGGGGGAGAAGCACCATGGTCAGGGAGGTAACCAAGAACCTGATGATCTCTCTGACAGAGCTCCATAGTTCCTCTGTAGAGATTGGAGAACCTTCCAGAAGGACCATCATCTCTGCAGCACTCTACCAATCCGGCCTTTATGGTAGAGTGGCCAGACCGTAGTCACTCCTAATTAAAAGGCTCATGACAGCCCGCTAGGAGTTTGCCAAAAGGCACCTAAAAATTCTCCGATAATGAGAAACAATATTCTCTGGTCTGATGAAACCAAGATAAAACTCTTTGTCTGAATGCCAAGTGTCAGGTCTGGAAGAATCCTGTCACCATCCCTACGGTGAAGCACGGTGGTGGCAGCACAATGCTGTGGGAATTTCTTCCACCGACAGTGACTGAGAAACTAGTCAGGATAGAGTGAAAAGGGAAGGGAGCAAAGTACAGACATATCTTTCATAAAAATCTGCTCCAGAGCGCTCAAGACCTCAGACTGGGGTGAAGGTTCACCTTCCACAAGGCAAAGGACCCTAAGCACACAGCTAAGACAATGCAGGAGTGGCTTCTGGACAAGTCTCTGAATGTCCTTGAGATGCAAAACCAAAGCCAAGATTTGAACCCAATCGAACATCTCTAGAGACCTGAAAATAGCTGTGCAGCGACGCTCCCCATCCAACCTGACAGAGCTTGAAAGGATCTGCAGAGAAGAATGGGAGAAACTCCCCAAATACAGGTGTGCCAGGCTTGTAGCATCATACCAAAGAAGACTTGAGTCTGTAATCGCTGCCAACGGTGCTTCAACAAAGTACTGAGAAAAGGTTCTGAATACCAACGTAAATGTGATATTTCAATGTATATTCTTATTCAATTTGCCATTTAAAAAAAAAAAACGTTTTTTTTGTGTGCTATTATGGGGTATTGTGATGCCATTATGGGGTATTGTGTGTAGATTGATGAGGGGGGAAAAAACATGTTATCCATTTTAGAATAAGGCTGTAACGTAACAGAATGTGGAAAAAGTCAAGGGGTCTGAATACTTTCCGAATACTGTTCTGGAACATAATTTTAAAAAACAAACATGGGAACCAGTTAATGAAGTAATTTATGCTCTGTGCATTTTTTTTTAATGCAAGTTAAGGATACTATAGTTATCACATTACACATGTAATTTATAAAAGGTACAAAAAGGAAAGACATGGTTTTAATTATAGTGCTAATCTGCACACACACGTTTGTTAGTTAGGTAGCTTCTCTGGCCCAACTCTCTCTCGGAAATTGAAAGAAAATAGAAGCAGCTCCTCTGAAGGTATAATTCTCTGGGCCTAATTCAGATAATGCACGTCATAACAAGATGCCCAGCGCTTCAAGCCAAGCTTCCTCCACCCTCTCTCAATGTCACATTTCAGTGGCATAACGTGCCCTACACTGGTCTGTCCATAGTGGCTGGAAGCACAGTGCACAAATAAAATTTGCTTAATTAACGACTTTCTTATACAGATTAAATAGTCAAATAAATTACCTGCTCCATCTCATGTTGCTCTAGCCACACTGATTTGTGAAGTATTTAATGTCAAGCAAAATGGAAAAAAAAAATGGAAAAAAGGTTTATAAAGAAACAGAAAGGAACGATAAAAAAACAGTACTTTTTTTTGTTTCTAACCAGTTCAGAACTTTATTTTCAGAACAGTGGAACAGAACAAAGAAAAAATAAACGGGTTCAGAACGAAACAAGGGGAAAATCATTTGGGATCCAAGCTTCTTAACCTTAAAACTCTTTTGGGATAGGGGGCAGCATTTTCACTTTTGGATGAATGCCCAGAGTGAACTGCCTCCTACTCTGTCCCAGATGCTAATATATGCATATTATTATTAGTATTGGATACTATTGGATAGAAAACACTCTGAAGTTTCTAAAACTGTTTGAATGATGTCTGTGAGTATAACAGAACTGATATGGCAGGCGAAAACCTGAGAAAAATCCAACCAGGAAGTGGGACATCTGAGGTGTGTAGTTTTTCAAAGCTTGGCCTACCGAATACACAGTGTCTATGGAGTCAAGTTGCACTTCCTACGGATTCCACTAGATGTCAACCGTCTTTAGAAACTTGAATGAGGATTCTACTATAAAGCGGGGTCTCATGAGACCTCTTTGAGTCAGTAGTCTCAGGCTCGTGACGCGCACTCCCGATAGAGTTAGCTCTCGTTCCATGGCTTTTCTTCAGACATAGGAATTCTCCGGTTGGAACATTATAGATGTTTATGTTAAAAAAAACATCCTAAAGATTGATTCAATACATCGTTTGACATGTTTCTAAAGGACTGTAACGGAACTTTTCAAGTTTTTGTCTGGACGAAGTGCCTGCGCCTCATGAAGATGGATTACTGGGCTGATCACGCTAACAACAAGTGTCTATTTGGACATAAATGATGGACTTTATAGAACAAATCAGTCATTTATTGTCGAACTGCGATTCCTGGGAGTGCTTTCTGATGAAGAACATCAAAGGTAGGTGAATATTTATGGTGTTATTTCTAACTTCTGTTGACTCCAAAATGGCGGATATTTCTCTGGCCGGATTGGGCTCTGAGCGCCGTTCTCAGATGATGCTTTTTACGTGAAGTTTTTTTTAAATCTGACACATTAAGGAGATTCCAAGAACACAGGATGAGATGTTACTATCCTTTGTGCAAGCACTTCCAAGAGTTAATGAACAGTGAGCCTGGTGAAATTTGGGGAGCGCATCATCAGTAGTGTACCTTTGGTTCCTAGGGTGTTTCGGCCTTTCACACTATACACCCTCCCCAAAGGCGACCAGCGACAGGGTGATCAATCCTACGCTTGCGTCCCATTCCCAATTAGTCATAGGAGTTGCCTTGTTGATGATAGCCAACATCCCATGGGACTATGCATGGCAGGGGCATCCTCCTCCCCGAGTCAAGCATTGTTGACCGCATACCTCCTGGCCCTCTCACTTCGGGGCCCAGCTGGGGTCTTTCCTCTTCATCCAGAGCCACTGACTGCTGCCTTCTGCCGCCTCCGATACAGCTTTGATTGCCGAACGCTGGCTCTGGCCCTTAATTCCAAGGTCTCTAAGCAGTCTGGTTGTAGATGTTGCCACAAAACCTCTGCAGCCCACCTCCACTGGTCGGACTTCTGTGTTCCAGCCATGATGCCGTGCTTCGGCAGCTAGATCGGCATAGCGCAGATGCTTTCGCTCATAAGCCTCATCTACTGAGTCCTCCCAGGGTACTGTGAGCTCAATGATGAAGACCTTCTTGAGTGAACGGGACCAGAGCACCATGTCAGGTCTTAGGGTGGTGGTCGCGATCTCCGGAGGAAACACAAGTTGCCGGCCAATGTCAGCTAGCATTTTCCAGTCGCGGGCCAAGCGCAGCTGGTCTCGCTCTAATGGTGTCGAGCCGCGCTTCGGTGGTTTAGCCCCTTCGCGGACAAAGTTTGTCCGTAAGGGGTGTGATGCTGCTGGGGGTGGTAGGGAGTTGGTGGCAGCTCGCTTGTCCTCCAGGGCGGACGCAAGGTTTTTAAGGACTTGGTTGTGACGCCAAGTGTAGCGTCCTTGAGTGAGGCTTGTTTTACACCCTGTGAGAATGTGCCTGAGGTTGGCTGGCATGGAACAGAGGGCACAGTCCGGATCTTCACCATACCATTGGTGAAGATTAACTGGTGTTGGAAGGACGTCATATGTTGCTCTGATGGAGAAGCTCAACCGCCTCGCTTCCATGGCCCACAGATCCTTCCAGCTTATCTTCCTCTTCTCCACACTGTCCCATCGAGTCCACTGTCCCTGTTTGGAAAGAGAGACTGCCTTGGCCCACCTTGCAGCCTCCTCCTGATGGCGTACTTCCTGCACTACCATCTTCCGCCGCTCTGGTGCAGTGGCCTTACTCCAAGCAGCACGGCTAGTTAGCCCAAGGCCTCCTCTCCCTTGCTGAACATGACCCACAATGTCAGCATGTCTGAGGGCTGCTGTTGCCTCCTGGACTGCTTTTCCTGGCCTCCATTTGCGCCCAGTTGCCAAGGTCGGCGCGTTGTTGCTCACCACTGGGTCTCGAGATTCATTCAGTGTCATCTGGAGCCTGGTTTTTGAACACTTAAATTCCTCTGTTAGACTGGTGAGGGGCAGCTTGAGGACACCATCTCCATAGAGGCCTATGGTGGTAAGGCATCGTGGAACTCCGAGCCACTTCTTTAAGTAGCCTGTGACTCCTCTTTCCATCTTCTCCACTGTTGAGATTGGAACCTCATACACTGCTAAGGGCCACAACACCCGGGGTAGGAGACCAAACTGCAGACACCAGGCCTTTAACTTTCCAGGTAGCTGGGTGTTGTCGATGAACTGTAGGCTACTACTGATGTCTTTGCGCAGCTGTTGCACCTGGTCTTTGTCCTTCAGGCTTGCATCATACCACCTTCCAAGGCTTTTTACCGGCTGCTCAGACACTGTTGGGATTTGGTCATCTCCGATGAAGAATTTCAGGTCAGAGAGTACTCCCTTCACAATCGAGATGCTGCGTGACTTGGATGGTTTAATCTTCATACGGGCCCAGCTGATGTTCTCCTCGAGTTTTCTGAGCAGTCTCCTGGTGCATGGGACAGTGGTGGTCAATGTTGTAATGTCGTCCATGTAGGCTCTGAGTGGAGGGAGGCGGAAACCAGAGTCGACCAGCTGTCCACCAGCAACCCATTTTGAGGATCTGATGATAACCTCCATTGCCATTATGAATGCCAACGGAGAAATGGTACATCCCGCCATTATACCTACATTCAGGCACTGCCATGAGGTGGTGAACTCTGAGGTGGTAAAGCAGAACTGCAGATCCTGGAAGTACGACTTCACCAGGGTTGTGATGGTGTCCGGTATGTGGAAAAATCTGAAGGCAGACCACAGGAGTTCATGGGGCACAGAGCCAAATGCATTGGCGAGGTCAAGAAAGACTACATGGAGGTCCCTTTTTTCCACCTTGGCCATTTGGATCTGGTGCCAGATCATGCTGGAATGTTCCAAGCAGCCAGAGAACCCTGATATTCCTGCCTTCTGTACAGATGTATCGACGTACGCATTCCTTTGCAGGTACTCGGCCATCCTCTGGGCAATGACCCTAAAGAAGATTTTACCCTCGACATTCAGTAAGGAGATTGGGCGGAATTGGCTGATGTTCACTGCATCCTTCTCCTTAGGGATCAGGACCCCGCCTGCCCTACGCCACACTTTGGGTATTATCTTATTTTTCCAAGCTGTTCTCATAAGCCTCCAGAGGAACCTCAGGACGTCTGGTGCGTTCTTATACACTTTGTACGGGACTCCATTTGGCCCCGGGGCTGATGCTGTTCTTGCCCGTCGAACTGTGTTTTCCACCTCTTTCCATGTCGGAGGGCTGGTCTCAATATGATGTTCCGGGGGTTCAATGGGTGGGATATCTGATGGGATGGCCAGATGTTCATGTCGCTTTGAGTCAAAGTTTGTTGTTCTCAGGTGCTCCTCTAGGTCTTTCTTTGTTGTTTTTAGAGCTCCACTTTTTTCCTTCGTGAAGAGACTTTTAAGGAACTTGAAGGGATCTTTATAGAATCGAGTTCTAGTTTGTTCTTTCTTCCTTCTGCGTTTCCGTAGGTTCTCTGCTCTGCGGAGGGATGCCAACCGGGTTTTGATATCAGCCTGAAGTGCCTCTATGCCCTCCTTTTCCACTTCCGAGGCCTTCTTCCACTGTTTCTCAAGCTGTCGCCTTTCTTGAATGAGGCGCTTGATTTCTTGTTGCCTCCTGGAAACTGGTGGGGTTGGAACCTTTCTCCCGCCTTTTGCCTCTTCCACTCCAAATCTTTCTGTCCCGTACTCATAGATAATGTCCCCCATCCTCTCCAACTTCTTCTCCACTGTGCCTCGAAGTTTCTTGAGGGTCAAGGTAAGGTCAGTATTCACTGTTTCCCACAACTTCTTGTCACTGGCGCCAGGCCACTTCACATACGGCCTGTGCCCTGGTAGTCTCCTCTCGACTGCAGGTCTGGGAGGCTCGGTGAGTTCCACTCCTGTTGTTGGTTCCACCTCAGTTGTTACTTCGGTGCTTGAGTTTACGTCCTCCATGACAGTGGTGCTGATGCACTGCAAACTATGGTTTGCGTCCAGTTGCTGTGCTTCATTCGACTGATTTGATCGCTTTCGCAGAAAGTAATCAATGCGAGGCCTCTGTCTCTCTTTACCCAAACACCCCTTCTTCCCCTGGTGGATCCTCAACCCATGGTGTGATGTAACTTTCCTCCAACCACAGACACATACCTGCATCTGTTTGTGGCCCGCTGTTGCAGCAGAACTTGTGACAGTTGCTGTGGTGTTCTCTTGTGCTGTGCTCTCATTACTCGTAGTCGTTTCCGGTCCAGTCGTTACCATGTTGTCAGCCGATGAGTCATCTTCCGCCCCCGCTCTCGCAGACTCTAGGGGTATTCTCGTATGTTGACTTTCTGTAGCTAAAAGCGGGTGTTTCCAACATACTGCGAAGCATGGGAAACTACAGAAATGGGAAGCTACCCCATGACTGTCCCAGTGGGGTCTATTCCCTCCTGTCAGCCGTCTCTCCGTGCCGCCACAAAGACTTTCCCCTGTTGTCAGCTGATCTTTCTCAGCAGTCACTGGACAAGTCCAGATATTCAGATTCCAAGAACACAGGATGAGATGTTACTATCCTTTGTGCAAGCACTTCCAAGAGTTAATGAACAGTGAGCCTGGTGAAATTTGGGGAGCGCATCATCAGTAGTGTACCTGAGAAGTCTATCTTTAATTCTGTGAATAAAAGTTGTATCTTTTATCAATGTTTATTATGAGTATTTCTGCAAAATCACTGGATGTTTTGGAATCACAACATTACTGCAAGTAACGCGCCAATGTAAACTGGGATTTTTGGATATAAATATGCACATTATCGAAAAAAACATATATGTATTGTGTAAATGATGTCCTATGAGTGTCATCTGATGAAGATCATCAAAGGTTAGTGATTCATTTGATCTATATTTCTGCTTTTTGTGACTCCTATCTTTGGCTGGAAAAATGGCTGTGTATTTTTTTGACTTGGCTATGACCGAACATAATCATATGTTGTGCTTTCGCCCTAAAGCATTTTTGAAATCGGACACGATGGGTAGATTAAACAAGATGTTCATCTTTCATTTGCTGTATTGGACTTGTTCATGTGTGAAAGTTACATATTTCTAAAAATTATTTTTTAGAATTTCGCGCACTACCTTTTCAGCGGAATGTTGTTGAGGGGTCCCGCAAACACCTGCGCTAGAAAGGTTAAGAGTCTTGATGCACCCGTCTAACATAAAACAAACAGATACAACAGTTACAACAAACAGTTAAACCAATCCAAATCCATCAGGTTTGATCTTAAGCATGTGTTGCTGCTCGGCCATGGAAAACCATTTCATGAAGCTCCTGACGAATCATTCTTGTGCTGACATTGCTTCCAGTGACAGTTTGGAACTCAGTAGTGTGTGTTGCAACCAAGGACAGACAATTATTACGCGCTATACGCTTCAGCACTCGGTGGTCCCATTCTGTGAGCTTGTGTGGCCTACTTGTGATCTACCACTTTGCGGCTGAGCCGTTGTTGTTCCTAGATGGTTCCACTTCACAATAACAGCACTTACAGTTTACTGGGGCAGCTCACTTGTTGGAAATGGTGGCATCCTATGACGGTGCCACGTTGAAAGTCACTGAGCTCTTCAGTACGGGCCATTCTACTGCCAATGTTTGTCTATGGAGATTGCATGTCTGTGTGCTCGGTTTTAAACACCTGTCAACAACAGGGTAGCAGCAGCAGGGCATACATTTGACAAACTGACTTGTTGGAAAGTTGGCTTCCTATGACGGTGCCAAGTTTAAAATCAGACCATTCTACTGCCAATGTTTGTCTATAGAGATTGCATGGCTGTGTGCTCGATTTTATGCACCCGTCAGCAATGAGTGTGGCTGAAATAGCTGAATCCACTCATTTGAAGGGGTGTCCACATACTGATGTATACAGTGTATATGTATACACTGTATATATATATATATATATATATATATATATATATACACACATATATACACACACACACACACACACAGCTGAAGTCGGAAGTTTGGCCAAATACAAATAGATTTATACTCAGTTTTCACCATTTCTGACATTTAATCCATGTAAAAATTCCCTGTTTTAGGTTAGTTAGGATCACCACTTTATTTAGGAATGTGAAATGTCAGAATAATAGAAAAATAGAATAATAGTAGAGAGAATGATTCATTACAGCTTTTATTTCTTTCATCACATTCCCCGTGGGTCAGAGGTTTACATACACTCAATTATTATTTGGTAGCATTGCCGTGAAATGGTTTAACTTGGGAAAAACGTTTTGGGTAGCCTTCCACAAGCTTCCCACAATAAGTTGTGTGCATTTTGGCCCATTCCTCCTGAATGGGCTGGTGTAACTGAGTCAGGTTTGTAGGCCTCCTTGCTCGCACATGCTTTTTCAGTTCTGCCCACAAATTTTCTATGGGATTGAGGTTAGGGCTTTGTGATGGCCACTCCAATACCTCGACTTTGTTGTCCTTAAGCCATTTTGCCACAATTTTGGAAGTATGCTTGGGGTCAAGGTCCATTTGGAAAACCCATTTGTGACGACCAAGCTTTAACTTCCTGACTGATGTCTTCAGATGTTGCTTTAATATTTCCATGTAATTTTCCCCTCCTCATGATGCCATCTTTGCATAATACATAATATTTCTGCCATATTTTTCTATGACCGAAAATAGCTTCTGGAGATCAGAACAGAGATTACTAGCCTTGATTTAGAGGAAGATTTCTACTTCAGCAAGAAGAAAGATGTGGACCCTAATCCCTGGGAATTAATAGAGGAATAGACGGCAAATGAGATCCCTGACGAGACTACAGTCGTGGCCAAAAGTTTGGAGAATGACATAAATATTAATTTCCACAAAGTTTTCTGCTTCATTTTCTTTAGATATTTTTGTCTGATGTTGCTATGGAATACTGAAGTGTAATTACAAGTATTTCATAAGTGTCAAAGGCTTTAATTGACAATTACATGAAGTTGATGCAAAGAGTCAATATTTGCAGTGTTGACCGTTCTTTTTCAAGACGTCTGGAATCCGCCCTGGCATGCTGTCAATTAACTTCTGGGCCACATCCTGACTGATGGCAGCCCATTCTTGCATAATCAATGCTTGGAGTTTGTCAGAATTTGTGGGTTTTTGTTTGTCCACCCGCCTCTTGAGGATTGACCACAAGTTCTTAATGGGATTAAGGTCTGGGGAGTTTCCTGGCCATGGACCCAAAATTTCAATGTTTTGTTCCCCGAGCAACTTTGTTATCACTTTTGTCTTATGGCAAGGTGCTCCATCATGCTGGAAAAGGCATTGTTCATCACCAAACTCTTCCTGGATGGTTGGGAGAAGTTGCTCTCGGAGGATGTGTTGGTACCATTCTTTATTCATGGCTGTGGCCTTATGCAAAATTGTGAGTGAGCCCACTCCCTTGGCTGAGAAGCAACCCCACACATGAATGGTCTCAGGATGCTTTACTGTTGGCATAACACAGGACTGATGGTAGCGCTCACCTTGTCAAGCTTTCTTTCCCGAATGCCCCAAACAATCGGAAAGGGGATTCATCTTTCGAAAATGACTTTACCCCAGTCCTCACCATTCCAATCCCTGTACCTTTTGCAGAATATCAGTCTGTCCCTGATGTTTTTCATGGAGAGAAGTGGCTTCTTTTCTGCCCTTCTTGACACCAGGCCATCCTCCAAAAGTCTTCGCCTCACTGTGCGTACAGATGCACTCACGCCTGCCTGCTGCCATTCCTGAGTAAGCGCTATATTGATGATTCCCCAATCCTGCAGCTGAATCAACTTTAGGAGGTGGTCCTGGGGATTGCTGGACTTTCTTGGGTGCCCTGAAGCCTTCTTCACAACAATTGAACCGCTCTTCTTGAAGTTCTTGATGATCCGATAAATGGTTGATTTAGGTGCAATCTTACTGGCAGCAATATCCTTGCCTGTGAAGCCCTTTTTGTGCAAAGCAATGATGACAGCAGTGTTTCCTCGCAAGTAACCATGGTTGACAGAGGAAGAACAATGATTCCAAGCACCACCTTCCTTTTGAAGCTTCCAGTCTATTATTTGAACTCAATCAGCATGACAGAGTGATCTACAGCCTTGTCCTCATCAACACTCACACCTGTGTTAACAAGAGAATCACTCACGTGATGTCAGCTGGTCCTTTTGTGTGCATGGCTGAAATGCAGTGGACATATTTTGGGGGATTCAGTTCATTTTCATGGCAAAGAGGGACTTTGCAATTAATTGCAATTCATCTGATCACTCTTCATAACATTCTGGAGCATATGCAAATTGCCATCATTGCCATCATACAAACGGAGGCAGCAGACTTTGTGAAAATTAGTATTTGTGTCATTCTCAACTGTATGTTGGCGAGCAAATAAACCCCTATCCTCAATTCTATTGGTTCACTAGAGAACAAACTGGGCGAGCTCCGTTCGAGACTATCCTATCAACTTGATCTAAAAAAAAACATATTTTATATTTCTCAGAGTCGTGGCTGAACAAGGGCATGGATAATATATACTGAATAAAAATATAAAATGCAACATTTAAAGTGTTGGTCACATGTTTCATGAACTGAAATAAAACATCCCAGAATTGTTCCATACCTATAAAAAGCTCATTTTTCTCATATTGTGAGCACATCCCTGTTAGTGAGCATTTCTCCTTTGCCAACATAATTGGCATGTTTACCGCAGGAAAGGCCACCAGAGCTGTTGCCAATGATTGTAATGTTTTTTTTTTCTTCCAAAAGCAGTCTTCAACAACGTTTTAAGTAATTGTGCATTATGTCCAATTCTTATTTAACCCGTCTCTTCCACTTCATCTCCACTGATTGAAGTGGATTTAACAAGTGACATCAACAAGGGATCAGAGCTTTCACCTGGTCAGTCTACGTAATGGAAAGAGCAGGTGTTCTTAATGTATTGTCGTTCAATTTTTGCACTGGGAAATATACAAATATGTTTAACTGTATGTCTACTCAACGTAAAATTCAAAGTTAATTTTAAATTAAATAAAATTCAACTTCAGAATGTCTGTTGGTTCCGTTATATGCCCAAATGTTGAGCAAAAAAATATATTCTCTTGCAGCTGGTTGCCTTACAATTGTAGATTGAGTCAAGGCTATTTTGTTAAGCAAAGGTTGTTGTTGTTTTTTTACATTGTGCCTGCCTGCCTGTGTAGCTGCTCTGTGTGTCTGGTCTGGCCACAGGCCCCATGGGGAGTGGTTGGTATTATCGAGATCCCAACCCTGACAGCGAAGAGACACCAGAGTGACCGTGAAAAGGGCACACGGAGTGACTCATGTTGAAAGCTGACCCTAAAACTTTACGCACAGTAGAGGAAACACCGACCTTCAGACTTGGCTTTTCAAAACACATGAGCACTCTGAACCTCCAGCAAACACATACAGAGGAAAGACAACTAACACCATGTGACCGGTGCTGTTGGTAGGTCAACATAACCTTCCAGTATGGACTGTTTGTGCAACAGCGAGAAGATGACTTCTGATTAAACAAGGGGATTCAGGTAAGCGGGGCGGGCTTATGGCTAATGAATATTGGATGCAAGTGAGCAATTGGTGGTCACAGCTCTATGTCCATATATGGCGTTCCTCGCTAATAGGCCACATTGCAATATGGCTGTCTGGGCCCGTATATGGAGTTCCTGCTCCGGGCCACATGGCAATATGAAAAGACAATGCCCAAATATGGAAGTTCACACCTATTCACTCATTGAGCGTAACAGGTACGCTTTAAGCTTCAGAAGACACGGCTAATCTACAGCAGGAACTTCCATATTTGGGCATTGTCTTTTCATATTGCCATGTGGCCCGGATGCGGGAAAAACACACTTTAATGTCCAAAAATAATCACAGGAACAAAACTATAATATATAACTACAGAACAAGAGTCGAGAGTTCCTTTTTTAAAATATTTTTTTTACATTTAACCATTCAGAATGAATGCAGGAGGAGCTGCAGCAGGTGTCCAAAACATCTTTGAAATGTAACATTTGGAAAAACGTGGATAAACAGAATCTGAAGTAAAACTGGTCAAACTGTGAGATCATTTTGGTTACAGCAGAAGGGAAGAGGCGAGAGGTTTTACTCCGATGAGTGTCAAATTGTCTCATTACGAATGCACTAATATAAGCTAATGTAAGTGATATTTCGGCAACTTACCCGAAACATCTTTACATCGGAGTTGTGCCTTTTATTATCGAGCTAGATAGCCATGATTAGTCCTTCTATAACCCTTTTAAGCATGGATGTTGCCATTGAGGCCTTCCACCATTTTAAAATAGTCAAATGGGTGGGGATTCCCATGAGTTGGGAGCAATCAGCCAATGAAGAAGATATTTGACTACTTAAAATGGAGATCAATGCCTCAATGACACTGCCCATGCTGTCACAGGCACTAATCGCACAGATACAAAGATGAGTCCTTTATCTATGTCTATGGCCTGTTGTTCACACATGTATCTACCCTTTAATCTCTCCTACTACCGCCTAGCTTATATCGAGTAGCAATATAATAGACCATCTTTGGTTACAGAGAGACTGCGGTGATGTGATATTTCCCTGGTCTTCCTCAGGTATGGTGGATGCCAGAGGAGGCTGGTGGGAAGAGCTATATGAGGACCGGCTAATTGTAATTGCTGGAACGGAGTCAAACAAGTGGTTTCATATGTCTGTGTTTGATACCGTTCCATTGATTCCATTCCAGACATTACAATGAGTCGGTCCTCCTATAGTTCCTCCCACCAGCAGCCACTGGTGGACACACATGGTCTTATGGCTGAACACTATACCAGTGAAAGACGTTGACATGAAGCCAAACAGGAAGTCAAATGTTACCAAAACATTCTACAGTTTCTTTAAAAAAAATTATCTCTCACTACACTGGAAGTTAATAGGAATATGACTTTTAGATCTTGAAAACATCTGTTATACATGTCAGATTTCAAAACTGGTTGATGTCATAAACTCAGGAAGAGGTCTTCTCTCGACTGAGCCATTTATCATATTTTTTGCGATGTCCCTACCTCGAGAAATGTGTAATTTAATGGAGGGTCTAGCACATTTTTCTAGTTTGTCTGCCTCTTTAGTCCAGGGTGCTTTGCATGGTGCCGTTGCCAGAGATATTAGAGAAAGGAGAAAGGAATCCAATGAATTAAGGAACGTATAACACCCCACCCAGAAAACTGTTGATCATTCGTGTTCACGTTGTCATGCTGTGTCCCTCGGTTACTAATCTAATCATCCAATCCCTTCTCAAAGTCAGTGTATATGTCGTGAAGTCACAATATTACACATAGCAAGTTAATTATCTCAGAAAAGATTTGTAACGTTGTACTTCTTGTTGACGAAATTCATGCAATTTTTTTTTTTTTTGTTGAGCTAGCACCCAATAGACTCTATTTCACTAATTGAATGAGAGCGCTCCTCGTCCCAAAATCACCCAGAATGCATTGGAAACAGTTCCCATCTCCTCAAAAGTATATCTGCCACTGCGGGACATCCATCAGCAGGTTGAACATGGTGAGATTGTAGACTCCTACATTGATAGCTGTAAAATCGTGTAAACAAACTGCACTAACTAGCTACTTTACATGCTGATATTGTCTTTGGTATAATTGTGTGTAGATACATTTTCTAGCTAGTTACCTAGCTAGAAAATGGAAGTCGATGAGTAGAGTTGAGGGAAGTATATATCCAACGTCTGTCACGCCCTGACCATAGTTTACTTTGTATTTTCTATGTTTTGATTGGTCAGGGTGTGATCTGAGTGGGTATTCTATGTTTCATGTCTTGTTTGTCTATTTCTATGTTCAGCCTGATATGGTTCTCAGTCAGAGGCAGGTGTTCGTCATTGTCTCTGATTGGGAACCATATTTAGGTAGCCTGGGTTTCACTGTGTGTTTGTGGGTGATTGTTCCTGTCTATGTGTTTTTCACCAGATAGGCTGTTTTAGGTTTTCGTTACGTTCATCACGTTCTTTATTTTGTAGTGTTTGCATTGATTCGTGTTTTACGTTTGTTCATTAAAACATGGATTGCAATCTACACGCTGCATTTTGGTCCGACTCTCCTTCTCATACAGAAAACCGTTACAGAATCACCCACCACCAACGGACCAAGCAGCGTGTCAACAGGCAGCAGCAGCAGCGTAAAGAGGAATGGACATGGGAGGACGTTTTGGATGGCAAGGGCTGTTACACTTGGGAGGAGATACTGGCTGGAAGAGATCGCCTCCCATGGGAACAGGTGGAGGCACTTAGGAGAGCAGAGGCAGCCGGAGAGAGGAGCCGGCGATATGAGGGAACACGGCTGGCAAGGAAGCCCGAGAGGCAGCCCCAAAAATTTCTTGGGGGGGGGGCTAACAGGGAGTATGGCTACGCCAGGTAGGAGACCTGGGCAGACTCCCTGTGCTTACCGGGGGGCTAGAGAGACCGGACAGGCACCGTGTTATGCAGTGGTGCGCACGGTGTCTCCAGTGCGGGTGCATAGCCCGGTGCGGTATATTCCAGCTCCGCGTGTCGGCCGGGCTAGATTGAGCGTCGAGCCTAATGCCATGAAGCCGGCTCTACGCAGCTGGTCCCCAGTGCGTCTCCTTGGGCCGGCTTACATGGCACCAGCCTTGCGCTCGGTGTCTCCGGTTCGCCTGCATAGCCCAGTGCGGGCTATTCCACCTCGCCGCACTGGCAGGGCGACCGTGAGCATTCAACCAGGTAAGGTTGGGCAGGCTCGGTGCTCAAGAGCTCCAGTGCGCCTGCACGGTCCGGTTTTTCCAGTACCACCTCCACACCCCAGCCCTCCGGTAGCAGCTCCCCGCACAAGGCTTCCTGTGCGTGTCTTCGGCCCAGTACCACCAGTGCCAGCACCACGCATCAGGCCTACAGTGCGCCTCGCCTGTTTAGCGCTGTCGGAGCCTTCCTCCTCTCCAGCGCTGTCGGAGTCTCTCACCTGTTCAGCGCTGCCAGAGCCTTCCTCCTCTTCAGCGCTGTTGGAGTCTCCCGCCTGTTTAGCGCTGTCAGAGCTTTCCGCCTCTACAGCGTTGCCGGAGTCTCCCGCCTGTTCGGAGCTGCCAGTCTGCATGGAGCTGCCAGTCTGCATGGAGCTGCAAGTTTGTATAGAGCTGCCAGTCAGCAAGGAGCTGCCAGTATGCATAGAGCTGCCAGTCTGCAAGGAGCTGCCAGTCTGCAAGGAGCCGCCAGAGCTGCCAGTCTGCAGGATGCTGCCAAAGCTGCCAGTCTGCAAGGAACAGCCAGGGCCGCCAGTTAGCAGGGAGCAGCCAGGGCCGCCAGTTAGCAGGGAGCAGCCAGGGCCGCCAGTCAGCATGGAGCAGCCAGGGCCGCCAGTCAGCATGGAGCAGCCAGAGCAGCCAGGGCCGCCAGTCAGCATGGAGCAGCCAGAGCAGCCAGGGCCGCCAGTCAGCATGGAGCAGCCAGAGCAGCCAGGGCCGCCAGTCAGCATGGAGCAGCCAGAGCTGCCAGTCAGCATGGAGCAGCCAGAGCAGTCTGCCAGCATGGAGCAGCCAGAGCTGCCAGTCAGCATGGAGCAGCCAGAGCAGCCAGTCTGTGTCGACCAGTCTCTTCCAGATCTGCCAGTCGTCCAGACTCTTCCAGATCTGCCAGTCGTCCAGACTCTTCCAGATCTGCCAGTCGACCAGACTCTTCCAGATCTGCCAGTCGACCAGACTCTTCCAGATCTGCCCGTCGTCCAGACTCTTCCAGATCTGCCAGTCGTCCAGACTCTTCCAGATCTGCCAGTCGTCCAGACTCTTCCAGATCTGCCAGTCGACCAGACTCTTCCAGATCTGCCAGTCGACCAGACTCTTCCAGATCTGCCAGTCGACCAGACTCTTCCAGATCTGCCCGTCGTCCAGACTCTTCCAGATCTGCCCGTCGTCCAGACTCTTCCAGATCTGCCAGTCGTCCAGACTCTTCCAGATCTGCCAGTCGTCCAGACTCTTCCAGATCTGCCAGTCGTCCAGACTCTTCCAGATCTGCCAGTCGACCAGACTCTTCCAGATCTGCCAGTCGACCAGACTCTTCCAGATCTGCCAGTCGACCAGACTCTTCCAGATCTGCCAGTCGACCAGACTCTTCCAGATCTGCCAGTCGACCAGACTCTTCCAGATCTGCCAGTCGACCAGACTCTTCCAGATCTGCCAGTCGACCAGACTCTTCCAGATCTGCCAGTCGTCCAGACTCTCCCAGATCTGCCAGTCGTCCAGATTCTCCCAGATCTGCCAGTCGACCAGATTCTCCCAGATCCGCCAGTCGACCAGATTCTCCCAGATCCGCCAGTCGACCAGATTCTCCCAGATCCGCCAGTCGACCAGATTCTCCCAGATCCGCCAGTCGACCAGATTCTCCCAGATCCGCCAGTCGACCAGATTCTCCCAGATCCGCCAGTCGACCAGATTCTCCCAGATCCGCCAGTCGACCAGATTCTTCCAGATCTGCTAGTCGACCAGGATCTGCTGAAACCGCCAGCCAGCCAGGTTCTGGTAGTTTCTACTACCTGCCTGGGCTTCCTCTCAGTGCTGAGCTTCTTCTCAGTGCTGAGCTTCCTCTCAGTGCTGAGCTACCCATCTGTCCCGAGTTACCTCTGTCCCGAGCTGTCCCTCTGTCCCATGTTATCATTGTGGTGGGTAACCTATTTAGGGACGTTTAGGAGGGGGATTAAAACTGTCATGGAGTGGGGTCCACGTCCAGCGCCAGAGCCGCCACCGCGGACAGATGCCCACCCAGACCCTCCCCTATAGGTTCAGGTTTTGCGGCCGGAGTCCGCACCTTGGGGGGGGGGTACTGTCACGCCCTGACCATAGTTTACTTTGTATTTTCTATGTTTTGATTGGTCAGGGTGTGATCTGAGTGGGTATTCTATGTTTCATGTCTTGTTTGTCTATTTCTATGTTCAGCCTGATATGGTTCTCAGTCAGAGGCAGGTGTTCGTCATTGTCTCTGATTGGGAACCATATTTAGGTAGCCTGGGTTTCACTGTGTGTTTGTGGGTGATTGTTCCTGTCTATGTGTTTTTCACCAGATAGGCTGTTTTAGGTTTTCGTTACGTTCATCACGTTCTTTATTTTGTAGTGTTTGCATTGATTTGTGTTTTACGTTTGTTCATTAAAACATGGATTGCAATCTACACGCTGCATTTTGGTCTGACTCTCCTTCTCATACAGAAAACCGTTACAACGTCAGCAAGTTGGACAACTGTTGTTTCTAGGAAACATGACAATGGCAGACAGGGCATTCACCTTTGTTATTGCCGCTGAAGTGGATACTATTGAAATGCCACTTCTCCTACAGGAAGCGGAACATGATCAACATGGTCCAAGGAATGATTATACTTAAAAGGAAATGATATACCAGCTCATTCTAACATTCACAAGACTTGATTTGTATTCTGTGATGGTTTTCTCAAAATGTAACCAGTGCATAGGCTACTAGAATGAGAAACATGACTACTGGTCAAAAGTTTAAATAACACATATGGAATCATGTAGTAACCACAAAAGTGTTAAACAAATAAAAATGTATTTTATATTTGAGATTCTTCAAAGTAGCCACATTTTTCCTTGATGACATCTTTGCACACTCTTGGCATCCTCTTAACCAGCTAATTGAGGTAGTCACCTGGAATGCATTTCAACTAACAGGTGTGCCTTTTTAAAAATGTATTTGAGGAATTTCTTTCCTTCTTAATGTGTTTGAGCCAATCAGTTATGTTGTGACAAGGTAGGGGGGTATACAGAAGATAGCCCTATTTGGTAAAAGACCAAGTCCATATTACAGCAAGAACAGCTCAAATAAGCAAAGAGAAACAACAGTTTTTCATGGAATGTTTTCTTGATGTTCTGAGAACATGATTTAAGTAGAACCATGAGACAACCGTCAAAAAACATTATGCCGAAATGCTGAAATTCCCACAGAAGAAAGTTGCTTCTTCATTTTCTCAGAACAAATTTTAGAACATTAATTTAAATAGAACCATTAGGAAACATGTAGGACACTTATGATGAAGTATTGAAATTTCCAATGAATAACTTTGTTGCTTAACATTCTCTTGAACAATTTGAGAACATTCCCAATGTCAAACCAGTTGGAGAACATTTCTAGAACATGACCAAAATTCAAATGAAAAGTAATTTTTTTTTTGTACTTTTAGGAAACATTATGTCCCAAAGCCAAGCAACTATCCTGTACCATTCCCAGAACGCTGTAGGAAGGATGTATGCTAAATAACTACACTTTCACCAAGCTCTAAGAAACAGATGGTTCTCAGAACGTTATGTGCTAGCTGGGTATCCTGCACCATTCCCAGAACGCTGTGGGAAGGATGTATGCTAAATAACTACACTTTCACCAAGCTCTAGGAAACAGATGGTTCTCAGAACGTTATGTGCAAGCTGGGGAGACCTCTAATTGATTTTGAAATTAGAAGTTTATAAACAATAATGTTTTCAGAGACAGAGGCATCAAACATCTACAAATTGGCCTCCTGCCGCCAATCATTCAGGCTTGTCATTACATTTGTGAGCTTCTTAGATATGTTATTTTTGTTTCATACCGCTCGCTCGCTGATGAAAACAACATCTAAATTGATCTGATCATCCATTGTATGTAATAATTAATTTAGTTTAGATCAAATCCCCTTTATTCCCATAAAGCTTGTCTGCTCCAGACAGTTTTGTAAACAGATCTGAGAGAAGTATTTAGCTGAAACATCAACAAGTAATCAAGTGTGAACAAATAAATAATAGAACGTGGGAGATGAATAAGAAAATAAACCTTGAAACCAGTGCAATATGTTCACAATGGGGGAGTAGGTGGGGAAGCAAAGGAAAGCTATTAAATAATAAGAGTCTCTTGAGTGTATTTTCAGAGAATGTGGTGAAAACAAACAGTTTGATATTAAAAACAAATCTCAATCAATTTGAAAGGTGTAGAATGTGGAGTTGTTTTACCTTTAGTTAAAGTTATTTATGAAGATAGGATTCTTTATTCTTCATTAAAAACAAATCTCCATCAATTTGAAAGGTGTAGAATGTGGAGTTGTTTTACCTTTAGTTAAAGTTATTTATGAAGATAGGATTCTTTCGTTTTTTTTAATCTTCTGTCTGGGACTTCTGAAAGACCTGAACTGCCCAGGATGCATCCGAAATCACATCCTATTCTTCGTTTAAAATAGTGCACTACATAGGGACTGGGGTGCTGTTTGGGATTCATACTCAGACTTGAACTACCCATAATGCTGTTGAACTTACCCAGAATCCCGTTAGTGCAGCAGACCGGAAGGAGACAGGATGAGACAGAGGTCTGGAGAGGTGAGATTTGTTTGGACAACTTAAAATTCCATTAGGTGTCTGTGTCTAGTAGGGTAGACTCTGTCTGTCTGTCTGTCTGTCTGTCTGTCTGTCTGTCTGTCTGTCTGTCTGTCTGTCTGTCTGTCTGTCTGTCTGTCTGTCTGTCTGTCTGTCTGTCTGTCTGTCTATCTATCTATCTATCTATCTATCTATCTATCTATCTAGTAGGGTAGACTGTCTGTCTGTCTGTCTGCTTCAGTCTGCTTTCCACCAGACACTGGGAAAGATATTCACCTTCCAGTAGGACAATAACCTAAAACACAAGGTCAAATATTAACTGGAGTTGCTTACCAAGAAGACGGTGAATGTTCCCGATTGGCCAAGTTACAGTTTTTGACTTAAATCGTCTTGAAATACTATAGCAATACTGTCAAGATCCCCAACATCTTGACATAACTTGAAGTATTATGAAAAGAATAATGGGTTAATACTGCACATTCCAGGTGTGTAAAGGTCTTAGAGACTTACCCAAGAAGACTCGCCGCAATAATCCCTGCCAAAGGTGTTTTATAACATGTATTAACTCTGGGAGCTGAAAACTTGTGTGACTACTATGTTTTAGTCATTTAATTTATATTAATAATATAGTAGTAATAATAATAATAATAATAATAATAATAATTGTCTTACAGTTTGACATTACAGAGTATTTTGTAAAGATTGTTAATTAATCAAAATTTGAAATGAAATCCATTTTAATGCCGCTTTGTAACAACAAAATGGGAAGAAATCCAAGGGGTATGAATACTTTTGCAAGGGTCTGAAGTTTCAGTGCAAATAATGAGTTTTGAAGAGCTTTCTGAATTCCTGTTCAGAAGAGTGCAGAGAGTGTTGACAATGATAACAAGAAACATGCTTCCTGGGGAAATATACTTTTAAGCATTCTTAAGGATCGGACTCGTTAAAAAAAAAACATTTGCCTAAAATGACATACCCAAATCTAACTGTCTGTGGCTCAGAACCTGAAGCAGGATATGCAAATGCTTGATACCATTTGAAAGGAAACACTTTGAAGTTTGTGGAAATGTGAAAGAAGGAGAATATAACACATTACATCTTGTAAAAGATAGTAGAAGGAAAATAACATGTGCTTGTTGTTGTTGTTGTACCATCATATTTGAAATGCAATAGAAAGGCCATAATGTATTATTACAGCCCATATACCATTTAGATTTTGGCCACTAGATGGAAGCAGTGTATGTGCAAAGTTTTAGACTGACCCAATGAACCATTGCATATCTGTTTAAAATGTTGTATCAAAACGTCTCAAATGTGCCTAATTGGTTAATCAATACATTTGCAAGTTCATAATTGTGAACTCTCCTCAAACAACAGTATGGCATTCTTTCACTGTTATAGCTACTGTAAATTGGTCAGTGCAGTGAGATTAACAAGAATCTAAGCTTTCTGCCCATATCAGATACAGTTGAAGTCAGAAGTTTACATACACCTTAGCCCAATACATTTAAAGTCCGTTTTTCACAATACCTGACATTTCATCCTAGTAAAAATTCCCTGCCTTAGGTCAGTTAGGATCACCACTTTATTTTAAGAATGTGACATGTCAGAATAATAGAAGAGATAATGATTTGTTTCAGCTTTTATTTCTTTCATCACATTCCCAGTGGGTCAGAAATTTACATACACTCAATTAGTATTAGGTTGCATTGCCTTTAAATTGCTTAACTTCGGTCAAACATTTCTGGTAGCCTTCCACAAGTTTCCCACAATAAGTTGGGTGAATTTTGGTAGATTCCTCCTGACAGAGTCACTGAGTCAGGTTTGTAGGCCTCCTTGCTGTGTTTCCACAGTAGAGAACGTTCCACAGTAGAGAACGTTCCAGAATAGAGAACGTTCCAGAATAGAGAACGTTCCACAGTAGAAGGTTCCACAGTAGAGAATGCTCCACAGTAGAGAATGTTCCACAGTAGAGAATGCTCCAAAGTAGAGAATGCTCCACAGTAGAGAATGCTCCACAGTAGAGAATGCTCCACAGTAGAGAATGTTCCACAGTAGAGAATGCTCCAAAGTAGAGAATGCTCCACAGTAGAGAATGCTCCACAGTAGCGAATGTTCCAGAATAGAGAACATTCCAGAGTAGAGAATGTTCCACAGTAGAGAACGTTCCAGAGTAGAGAACGTTCCAGAGTAGAGAATGCTCCAGAGTAGAGAACATTCCAGAGTAGAGACCATTCCAGAGTAGAGAATGTTCCACAGTAGAGAACGTTCCAGAGTAGAGAACGTTCCAGAGTAGAGAATGCTCCAGAGTAGAGAACATTCCAGAGTAGAGACCATTCCAGAGTAGAGACCGTTCCAGAGTAGAGACCGTTCCAGAGTAGAGACCGTTCCAGAGTAGAGAACGTTCCAGAATAGAGAACGTTCCAGAATAGAGAACGTTCCAGAGTAGAGAATGTTCCACAGTAAATAATGTTCCAGAGTAGAGAATGTTCCACAGTAGAGAACGCTCCACAGTAGAGAACGTTCCAGAGTAGAGAATGCTCCAAAGTAGAGAATGCTCCACAGTAGAGAATGCTCCACAGTAGAGAATGTTCCACAGTAGAGAATGCTCCAGAGTAGAGAACGTTCCACAGTAGTGAACGTTCCACAGTAGAGAATGTTCCACAGTAGAGAATGTTCCACAGTAGAGAATGTTCCAGAGTAGAGAACGTTCCAGAGTAGAGAATGCTCCAGAGTAGAGAATGTTCCAGAGTAGATCATGTTCTAGAGTAGAGAACATTCCAGAGTAGAGAATGTTCCACAGTAGAGAACGTTCCAGAGTAGAGAATGTTCCACAGTAGAGAACGTTCCAGAATAGAGAACGTTCCAGAGTAGAGAACGCTCCAGAGTAGAGAATGTTCCAGAGTAGAGAACGTTCCACAGTGGAGAATGCTCCAGAGTAGAGAATGCTAGTAGAGAGACCCATAGTAGCTACAATAATTGAGTCCTGTCAGTGTCTGCTGTGGCAGGTGTGGAGGTGCATGTTACTTGAAAAATGTCTAATCTCTTAATGTTCATCTCAAAGTGCACTAAATTCATTAATTTAGCTATTAAAATTATAATAGTTATTTTTTGTTGTGGTGCGAGAATCCACCCAGACCCCACCGCTGGCTTTGAGCTAAGCCCCCAATGTTTTGATGTCGTAGAAAGGCCTCTGTCGCTTGGTAGGTAGCGTAGCCAAAGGCCTCTGCCGCTTGGTAGGTGGCGTAGCCAAAGGCCTCTGTCGCTTGGTAGGTAGCGTAGCCAAAGGCCTCTGTCGCTTGGTAGGTAGCGTAGCCAAAGGCCTCTGCCGCTTGGTAGGTCGCGTAGCCAAAGGCCTCTGTCGCTTGGTAGGTAGCGTAGCCAAAGGCCTCTGTCGCTTGGTAGGTGGCGTAGCCTAAGGCCTCTGTCGCTTGGTAGGTCGCGTAGCCAAAGGCCTCTGCCGCTTGGTAGGTAGCGTAGCCAAAGGCCTCTGTCGCTTGGTAGGTAGCGTAGCCAAAGGCCTCTGCCGCTTGGTAGGTAGCGTAGCCAAAGGCCTCTGCCGCTTGGTAGGTAGCGTAGCCAAAGGCCTCTGTCGCTTGGTAGGTAGCGTAGCCAAAGGCCTCTGCCGCTTGGTAGGTAGCGTAGCCAAAGGACTCTGCCGCTTGGTAGGTCGCGTAGCCAAAGGCCTCTGCCGCTTGGTAGGTAGCGTAGCCAAAGGCCTCTGTCGCTTGGTAGGTAGCGTAGCCAAAGGCCTCTGCCGCTTGGTAGGTAGCGTAGCCAAAGGGTGAGTGCAGATTGGTAGGTCGCGTAGCCAAAGGCATCTGCCGCTTGGTAGGTAGCGTAGCCAAAGGCCTCTGCCGCTTGGTAGGTAGCGTAGCCAAAGGCCTCTGCCGCTTGGTAGGTAGTGTAGCCAAAGGCCTCTGCCGCTTGGTAGGTAGCGTAGCCAAAGGACTCTGCCGCTTGGTAGGTAGCGTAGCCAAAGGCCTCTGCCGCTTGGTAGGTAGCGTAGCCAAAGGCCTCTGCCGCTTGGTAGGTAGCGTAGCCAAAGGCCTCTGCCGATTGGTAGGTAGCGTAGCCAAAGGCCTCTGCCGCTTGGTAGGTAGCGTAGCCAAAGGCCTCTGCCGCTTGGTAGGTAGCGTAGCCAAAGGCCTCTGCCGATTGGTAGGTAGCGTAGCCAAAGGCCTCTGCCGCTTGGTAGGTCGCGTAGCCAAAGGCCTCTGTCGCTTGGTAGGTAGCGTAGCCAAAGGCCTCTGTCGCTTGGTAGGTAGCGTAGCCAAAGGCCTCTGCCGCTTGGTAGGTGGTGTAGCCAAAGGCCTCTGCCGCTTGGTAGGTAGCGTAGCCAAAGGCCTCTGTCGCTTGGTAGGTCGCGTAGCCAAAGGCCTCTGCCGCTTGGTAGGTAGCGTAGCCAAAGGCCTCTGCCGCTTGGTAGGTAGCGTAGCCAAAGGCCTCTGTCGCTTGGTAGGTAGCGTAGCCAAAGGCCTCTGCCGCTTGGTAGGTGGCGTAGCCAAAGGCCTCTGTCGCTTGGTAGGTAGCGTAGCCAAAGGCCTCTGTCGCTTGGTAGGTCGCGTAGCCAAAGGCCTCTGCCGCTTGGTAGGTAGCGTAGCCAAAGGCCTCTGCCGCTTGGTAGGTAGCGTAGCCAAAGGCCTCTGTCGCTTGGTAGGTAGCGTAGCCAAAGGCCTCTGTCGCTTGGTAGGTAGCGTAGCCAAAGGGTGAGTGCAGATTGTGAGCAAGGCCGTCAGTGTTCCTTTAACCTCCCAGTGGTCGGTCGGACAGCAATGCACACGTTTTTAATTGCTTTGTGTACTTTTTGTCAGGTTAAAGGTACCTGATTCTTCTTACATGTACTAATTACATCATTGTGATTATGTTTTAAACGTTGGGATTGGGGGAGAGCTTTTCCTTCCACTAATTACATCATTGTGACTATGTTTTAAACGTTGGTATTGGGGGAGAGCATTTCCTTCCACTAATTACATCATTATGATTATGTTTTAAACGTTGGGATTGGGGGAGAGCTTTTCCTTCTACTAATTACATCATTGTGATTATGTTTTAAACGTTGGGATTGGGGGAGAGCTTTTCCTTCGACTAATTACATCATTGTGATTATGTTTTAAACGTTGGGATTGGGGGAGAGCTTTTCCTTCCACTAATTACATCATTGTGATTATGTTTTAAACGTTGGGATTGGGGGAGAGCTTTTCTTTCCAATAATTACATCATTGTGATTATGTTTTAAACGTTGGGATTGGGGGAGAGCTTTTCCTTACACCATATTTATTTTACCAGTCTTCTATTCCTTTAAAATACCAGTCACATAAAGACTTTAAACCTGACCTGACATATGACCTGATGCATCACTACTCACCCGGTGGCAAGAAGTCCCTAGAACACTAAGCCTCCAACACTAATACTAAAACACTAAGCCTCCAACACTAATGGCTCCTAGCCTCCTAATACTAAAACACTAAGACTCCAACACAAATGGCTCCTAGCCTCCCAACACTAATACTAAAACACTAAGCCTCCAACACAAATGGCTCCTAGCCTCCCAACACTAATACTAAAACACTAAGCCTCCAACACAAATGGCTCCTAGCCTCCCATGCATACTTTATGTACATAATACTAATACTAAAACACTAAGCCTCCAACACAAATGGCTCCTAGCCTCCCATGCATACTTTATGTACATAATACTAATACTGAAACTAAAAGAATATAAAAAAACAAAACAGAAATCAGGTTCTGAAAACTAACTGTAACTAAACTGATTTTAAAAACAATAATAATAATAATCATAATAATAATACGAATTTAAAAAAAGTCTAAAAACACAAAACTAGAATAACCGTTGATGTCTTGGTCTGTGTCTCTGTCTCAGACAGGGCTGAAGGGGAAGAGGAGGGGGAGGAAGACCACAAAGACATCTTATCTAAAACTAAATCTGCCCAGTGATCTTAAGTTTCACCCTCTCCTCTGTCCCCAAGGTGGGCTGGATGCCTCAGCTGTCAGGCAGCATCAGGGGATGGGTGGGTGACTTCTCAACCCCTCACCTGGCCTTCAGGGTCTGTGGCTCTCCGGTGTCTCTAAACTTTAGTGAGCCAGCAGACCAGACGAAACAGGCTTGAGTGTTGTGCTGTGACTCTCTCTCTCTCTCTCTCTCTCTCTCTCTCTCGCTCTCTCTCTAAAGCCTGCGGGTTGTCTAGGCTGGTGCTGTGACTCACCATCTCCCCAGGCATCCCTTCCTCCACCATTACCTCCACTTCTCTATTCAACGGCATGTCCTTATCATTCCCCAGGTGGACTTGAATGGATTGGACAACACTCACTCAATCAAAAACACACAAACACACACCTACAGTTGAAGTCGGAAGTTTACATACACTTAGGTTGGAGTCATTAAAACTTGTTTTTCAACCACTCCACAAATTTCTTGTTAATAACAAACTATAGTTTTGGCAAGTCTGTTAGGACATCTACTTTGTGAATGACACAAGTGATGTTTCCAACACTTATTTACAAACAGATTATTTCACTTACAGTGCCTTGCGAAAGTATTCGGCCCCCTTGAACTTTGCGACCTTTTGCCACATTTCAGGCTTCAAACATAAAGATATAAAACTGCATTTTTTTGTGAAGAATCAACAACAAGTGGGACACAATCATGAAATGGAACGACATTTATTGGATATTTCAAACTTTTTTAACAAATCAAAAACTGAAAAATTGGGCGTGCAAAATTATTCAGCCCCTTTACTTTCAGTGCAGCAAACTCTCTCCAGAAGTTCAGTGAGGATCTCTGAATGATCCAATGTTGACCTAAATGACTAATGATGATAAATACAATCCACCTGTGTGTAATCAAGTCCCCGTATAAATGCACCTGCACTGTGATAGTCTCAGAGGTCCGTTAAAAGCGCAGAGAGCATCATGAAGAACAAGGAACACACCAGGCAGGTCCGAGATACTGTTGTGAAGAAGTTTAAAGCTGGATTTGGATACAAAACGATTTCCCAAGCTTTAAACATCCCAAGGAGCACTGTGCAAGCGATAATATTGAAATGGAAGGAGTATCAGACCACTGCAAATCTACCAAGACCTGGCCGTCCCTCTAAACTTTCAGCTCATACAAGGAAAAGACCAGAGATGAGATGAGATGAGATCAGAGATGCAGCCAAGAGGCCCATGATCACTCTGGATGAACTGCAGAAATCTACAGCTGAGGTGGGAGACTCTGTCCATAGGACAACAATCAGTTGTATATTGCACAAATCTGGCCTTTATGGAAGAGTGGCAAGAAGAAAGCCATTTCTTAAAGATATCCATAAAAAGTGTTGTTTAAAGTTTGCCACAAGCCACCTGGGAGACACACCAAACATGTGGAAGAAGGTGCTCTGGTCAGATGAAACCAAAATTTAACTTTTTGGCAACAATGCAAAACGTTATGTTTGGCATAAAAGCAACACAGCTGAACACACCATCCCCACTGTCAAACATGGTGGTGGCAGCATCATGGTTTGGGCCTGCTTCTCTTCAGCAGGGACAGGGAAGATGGTTAAAATTGATGGGAAGATGGATGGAGCCAAATACAGGACCATTCTGTAAGAAAACCTGATGGAGTCTGCAAAAGACCTGAGACTGGGACGGAGATTTGTCTTCCAACAAGACAATGATCCAAAACATAAAGCAAAATCTACAATGGAATGGTTCAAAAATAAATATATCTAGGTGTTAGAATGGCCAAGTCAAAGTCCAGACGTGAATCCAATCGAGAATCTGTGGAAAGAACTGAAAACTGCTGTTCACAAATGCTCTCCATCCAACCTCACTGAGCTCGAGCTGTTTTGCAAGGAGGAATGGGAAAAAAATTCAGTCTCTCGATGTGCAAAACTGATAGAGACATACCCCAAGCGACTTACAGCTGTAATCGCAGCAAAAGGTGGCGCTACAAAGTATTAACTTAAGGGGGCTGAATAATTTTGCACGCCCAATTTTTCAGTTTTTGATTTGTTAAAAAAGTTTGAAATATCCAATAAATGTTGTTCCACTTCATGATTGTGTCCCACTTGTTGTTGATTCTTCACAAAAAAATACAGTTTATATCTTTATGTTTGAAGCCTGAAATGTGGCAAAAGGTCGCAAAGTTCAAGGGGGCCGAATACTTTCGCAAGGCACTGTATAATTCACTGTATCACAACTCCAGTGGGTCAGAAGTTTACATACACTAAGTTGACTGTGCCTTTAAACAGCTTTCAAAAATTCCAGAAAATGTTGTCATGGCTTTAGAAGCTTCTGATATGCTAGTTGACATCATCTGAGTCAATTGGAGGTGTACCTGTGGATGTATTTCAAGGCCTATCTTCAAACTCAGTGCCTCTTTGCTTGACATCATGGGAAAAACAAAAGAAATCAGCCAAGACCTCAGAAAAAAAAGTGTAGACCTCCACAAGTCTGGTTCATCCTTGGGAGAAATTTCCAAATGCCTGAAAGTACCATGTTCATTTGTACAAACAATAGTACACAAGTATAAACACTATGGGACCACACAGTCGTCATACCGCTCAGGAAGTAGATGTGTTCTGTCTCCTAGAGTTGAACATTCGGGTTTGCAACTTGCACATGGGGACAAAGATCACACTTTTTGGAGAAATGTCCTCTGGTCTGAAAATATGACTTTTTTGCCATAATGACCATCGTTATGTTTGGAGGAAAAAGGGGAGAGTTGTAAAGCCGAAGAACACCATCCCAACCGTGAAGCACGGGGGTGTCAGCATCCTGTTGTGGGGGTGCTTTGGTGCTGGATGGACTGGTGCACTTCACAAAATAGATGGCATCATGAGGCAAGCATATTATGTGGATATATTGAAGCAACATCACAAGACACCAAGTTAAAGCTTGGTTGCAAACGGGTCTTCCAAATTGACAATGACCCCAAGCATACTTCCAAAGTTGTGGCAAAATGGCTTAAGGAAAAACAAAGGCAAAGTATTGGAGTGGCCATCGCAAAGCCCTGACCTCAATCCTGTAGAAGATTTGTTGGCAGAACTGAAAAGGCGTGTGGAGGCCTACACACCTGACTCAGTTACACCAGCTCTGTCAGGAGGAATGGGCCAACATTCACCCAACTTATTGTGGGAAGGTTGTGGAAGGCTACCTGAAAAGAGAACTGAAAAGGCATGTGCGAGCAAGGAGGCCATGACATGATTTTGTGGAATTTTACAAGTTGTCACTATTACTGCTGTTTACTTGTATACATTACCATCAGTACCTATCTCCTTTTTCATTCAGACTGACAACAACAAACCTTTAATGAACCAATTAAACCATTTTAAACTTTAAACCCACCCTCTCTGCTTTGTCAATCAGAACTGAAAAGTTGTAGTTTCTACTAAAGTGTTTTATAAAGAAACACTAAAGCTGTGATGGTTTGTGATCTGATCACACTGAAATAACAACTGCCACAAAATGGAGGTTTGTCAATCGGAACATTCTCTAACACGCTCTGATAAAGAAACAGCAACGCCCTGGTAGATGTGTACCACAGGAGGTTGTTGGCACCTTCATTGGGGATGACTGGCTCGTGGTAATGACTGGAGCGGAATACGTGGAATGTCATCAAACACATGGTTTCCAGACATTATTATGAGCCCGTCCTCCAATCAGCAGCCTCCAATGATACGAACTGCAGCGACAACAAATGCAAGACACAACTGTAAAGAAACAGTTTAATAGGGCTAGACGTCCCGTCAGCGGGACACCTGTCGACAACATCCAATGAAATTGGAGGGCGCGCAATTCAAATAAATAATCAGAATATTAAACATTTATGAACATACAAGTATCTTATATTGGTTAAAAGCTTAAATTCTTGTTAATCTAACTGCGTTGTCTGATTCAAAATAGGCTTTACAGCGAAAGCACCATGCGATTGTTTGACGACGGTGCCCCACATCAACATTTGTTTCAACCAACACAGGCTTCATAAAATCACAAATAGCGATTTAAATAATCACTTACTTTTTTGAAAATCTTCCTGTTTGCAATCCCAAGGGTCCCAGCTACAACATGCATGGTCGTTTTGTTAGAAAAAAATCATTCTTTATATTCCCAAAAGTCAGTTAGGTTGGCGTCATCAATTTCAGTAATCAACTCGTTCAACATGCAAAGGAATTCAAAAAAAGCTACCGCTAAACCTTGTTAAAACAAGTCAAACTACATTTCTATCTAATCCTCAGGTTCCCTAAAATGTAAATGAACTATAATATTTCATACGCAAACAACTATGTTCAACAGAAAAGTAAAATGATCAATCACATCCTCTTCCTCGCTACCTACCTCACAGACTGATTTCACACTGTGACTCCCAGTACCAAAACTCAAACTTCTTCCTTGTTTTTGAAGAAACATGCCTGAATCCTTGAACAAAGTCTAGTGACATCTAGTGGAAGCCATAAAAATTGCAATCTTGGAGCTGGAATTGCATAGCTTTCCTTTGACAGATGAAAAAAAATAATAATAAATAAGACAGAGGAACAACAAAGCTGTGACAGCTTCCTGCTGATCCTGAGACAGAGGAACAACAAAGCGTAGTGGATCAGATATTGGATCTGCCCATCGTGGATCAGGTATTGGATCTGCTCGTAGTGGATCAGGTATTGGATCTGCTCGTAGTGGATCAGGTATTGGATCTGCTCATCGTGGATCAGGTATTGGATCTGCTCGTAGTGGATCAGGTATTGGATCTGCTCATCGTGGATCAGGTATTGGATCTGCTCGTAGTGGATCAGGTATTGGATCTGCTCATCGTGGATCAGGTATTGGATCTGCTCGTAGTGGATCAGGTATTGGATCTGCTCATAGTGGATCAGGTATTGGATCTGCCCATAGTGGATCAGGTTAAAATGTAGAACACAATGTAGCAGGGGTTGGAAACCGAAAACATTTTGCAATCGTTTCGTTCTGAAAAGAAACACTGAAATGTTTTTGTTCCGTTCTGCTGTTCTGACCAGCAAAATACAGATTCGAACCCCAAAAATAACGTTTTTTAATCAATCTTTTCTGTTCCTTTTTTCAACTGTGAATTATACATGTATATTGTTTTTACATTTAAATGACGTCACCAGTCAGTGAGGAGCAGCTTGCGATGGAGCGGGCAAGATAATTGATAATTGATAATTGTTTACGTGCTTGATGGAGAGTGTAGGGTGCGAGATGCAATCTGAATTTGTACAGGTGGGGAGAGAGGTTCTTACCTTTTTTAGTAGTTGAAAAATGGGTTTCCATGGCAGAGCACACAAGCCTAAGATCACCATGTGCAATGCCAAGCGTCGGCTGGAGGGGTGTAAAGCTCGTCTCCATTGGAGCTGTGGAAACGTGTTCTCTGGAGTGATGAATCACGCTTCAACATCTGGCAGTCCGACGGACTAATCTGGGTTTGGCGCATGCTAGGAGAACGCTCCCTACCCGAATGGATAGTGCCAATTGTAAAATTTGGTGGTCAAGGAATAATGGTCTCGGGCTGTTTTTCATGGTTTGGGCTGGACCCCTTAGTTCCAGTGAAGGGAAATCATACAACTACAGCATACAATGACATTCTAGATGATTCTGTGCTTCCAACTTTGTGGCAACAGTTTGGGGAAGGCCCCTGTTTCAGCATGACAATGTCCCCATGCACAAAGCGAGGTCCATACACAAATGGTTTGTCAATATCGCTGTGGACGAGCTTGAAGGCTCTGCACTGAGCCCTTAACGTAACCCATCGAAAACCTTTGGGATGAATTGGAACGCCGACTGCAAGCCAGGCCTAATCACCCAACATCAGTGCCTGACTACACTAATGCTCTTGTGGCTGAATGGAAGCAAGTCCCCTCAGCAATGTTCCAACTTCTAGAGGAAAGCCTTCCCAGAAGAGTGGAGGCTGTTATAGCAGCAATGTTCCATCGTCTAGTGGAAAGCCTTCCCAGAAGAGTGGAGGTTGTTATAGCAGCAATGTTCCAACATCTAGTGGAAAGCCTTCCCAGAAGAGTGGAGGCTGTTATAGCAGCAATGTTCCTACATCTAGTGGAAAGCCTTCCCAGAAGAGTGGAGGCTGTTATAGCAGCAATGTTCCAACATCTAGTGGAAAGCCTTCCCAGGCTGTTATAGCAGCAATGTTCCAACATCTAGTGGAAAGCCTTCCCAGAAGAGTGGAGGCTGTTATAGCAGCAATGTTCCAACATCTAGTGGAAAGCCTTCCCAGAAGAGTGGAGGCTGTTATAGCAGCAATGTTCCAACATCTAGTGGAAAGCCTTCCCAGAATCAGCAAACGGAGGGACCAACTCCATATTAATACCCATGATTTTGGAATGAGATCAGATGTTCGACGAGTGTCCACATACTTTTGGTCATGAGGTGTATCTCTCAGGCAAAATAGCAAAACATCTCTTCTCTTGGGCTATCGATCTGAAAGCAACGGGACAGCCTACTCCCGCTAGTCAACCCTTCTATACCCATCATTCCCTACATCTCCCTCTATTTAAAGTGTTCAAAGCCTTTCTATCCCTGTCTCTGTCCCTATCTGCGTCTCCATCTCTATCCCTGTCTCTGTCCCAATCCCCATCTTTGTCCCTGTCCCTGTCTCCATCGCTATCCCTGTCTCTGTCCCAATCCCCATCTCTATTTCTGTCCCTGTCTCCATCTCTCTCCCTTTCTCTGTCCCTATCTGCGTCTCTGTCCCTGTCTCTGTCCCTGTCCCTGTCTCTGTGTCTGTCCCTGTCCCAGTCCCTGTCTCCATCTCTATCCCTGTCTCTGTCCCAATCCCCATCTCTATTTCTGTCTTATTAGCATCTATATTTCTGTCCCTGTCTCCATCGCTATCCCTGTCTCTGTCCCTATCCCCATCTCTATTGCTGTCCCTGTCTCTGTCCCTATCCCTGTCTCTGTCCCTATCTGCGTCTCTGTCCCTGTCTCTGTCTCTGTCCCTGTCCCTGTCCCTGTCTCTGTCCCTGTCCCTGTCCCTGTCCCTGTCTCTCTCCCTGTCCCTGTCTCTGTCTCTGTCCCTGTCCCTGTCCCTGTCTCCACCTGTGTCCCTGTCTCCATCTCTATTCCTGTCTCCGTCCCTGTCTGCGTATCTGTCCCTGTCTCTGTCCCTGTCCCTGTCCCTGTCCCTGTCTCCACCTCTGTCCCTGTCTCCATCTCTATTCCTGTCTCCGTCCCTGTCTGCGTCTCTGTCCCTGTCTCCATCTCTATCTTCGTCTCCATCTGGTTCCCTGTCTCTATCCCTGTCTCCATTTCGGTACCTGTCTCCGTCTCATTCCCTGTTTCCGTCTCTGTCCCTGTCTCCGTCGCTGTCCCTGTCTTCGTCTTTGTCTCTGTCCCTGTCTCTGTCCCTATCCCTGTCTCTGTCCTTATCTGCGTCTCTGTCCCTGTCTCTGTCCCTGTCCCTGTCTCTGTCTCTGTCTCTGTCTCTGTCTCTGTCCCTGTCCCTGTCTCCACCTGTGTCCCTGTCTCCATCTCTATTCCTGTCTCCGTCCCTGTCTGCGTCTCTGTCCCTGTCTCTGTCTCTGTCCCTGTGCCTGTCTCCACCTCTGTCCCTGTCTCCATCTCTATTCCTGTCTCCGTCCCTGTCTGCGTCTCTCGTTCCCTGTTTCCATCTCTGTCCCTGTCTCCGTCGCTGTCCCTGTCTCCGTCTTTGTCTCTGTCCCTGTCTCCATATCTGTCCATGTCTCCATCTCTGTCTCCATGTCCATCTCTGCCCCTGTCTCAATCTTTGTCCCTGTCCCTGTCCTTGTCCCCATCTCTGTCCCCGTCCTTGTCACATTCTCTGTACCTGCCTCCATATCTGTCTCTGTCTCTGTCGTTGTCCCCATCTCCGTCCCTGTTTTTGTCTCCATCTCTCTCCCTGTTTCTGTCTCTTTCTCTTTCCCTGTCTCCATCGCTTTCCCTGTCTCTATCTCTATCACTATCCCTGTCTCTGTCCCTATCTGCATCTCTTTTTCTGTCCCTGTCTCCATCTCTATCCCTGTCTCTGTCCCTATCTGCGTCTCTGTCCCTGTATCTGTCCCTGTCCCTGTCTCTGTGTCTGTCCCTGTCCCTGTGTCTGTCCCTGTCCCTGTCTCCATCTCTATTCCTGTCTCCGTCCCTGTCTGCGTATCTGTCCCTGTCTCTGTCCCTGTCCCTGTCTCCACCTCTGTCCCTGTCTCCATCTCTATTCCTGTCTCCGTCCCTGTCTGCGTCTCTGTCCCTGTCTCCATCTCTATCTTCGTCTCCATCTGGTTCCCTGTCTCTATCCCTGTCTCCATTTCGGTACCTGTCTCCGTCTCATTCCCTGTTTCCGTCTCTGTCCCTGTCTCCGTCGCTGTCCCTGTCTTCGTCTTTGTCTCTGTCCCTGTCTCTGTCCCTATCCCTGTCTCTGTCCCTATCTGTGTCTCTGTCCCTGTCTCTGTCCCTGTCCCTGTCTCTGTCTCTGTCCCTGTCCCTGTCTCTGTCTCTGTCTCTGTCTCTGTCCCTGTCCCTGTCCCTGTCTCCACCTGTGTCCCTGTCTCCATCTCTATTCCTGTCTCCGTCCCTGTCTGCGTCTCTGTCCCTGTCTCTGTCTCTGTCCCTGTGCCTGTCTCCACCTCTGTCCCTGTCTCCATCTCTATTCCTGTCTCCGTCCCTGTCTGCGTCTCTCGTTCCCTGTTTCCATCTCTGTCCCTGTCTCCGTCGCTGTCCCTGTCTCCGTCTTTGTCTCTGTCCCTGTCTCCATATCTGTCCATGTCTCCATCTCTGTCTCCATGTCCATCTCTGCCCCTGTCTCAATCTCTGTCCCTGTCTCTGTCCTTGTCCCCATCTCTGTCCCCGTCCTTGTCACATTCTCTGTACCTGCCTCCATATCTGTCTCTGTCTCTGTCGTTGTCCCCATCTCCGTCCCTGTTTTTGTCTCCATCTCTCTCCCTGTTTCTGTCTCTTTCTCTTTCCCTGTCTCCATCGCTTTCCCTGTCTCTATCTCTATCACTATCCCTGTCTCTGTCCCTATCTGCATCTCTTTTTCTGTCCCTGTCTCCATCTCTATCCCTGTCTCTGTCCCTATCTGCGTCTCTGTCCCTGTATCTGTCCCTGTCCCTGTCTCTGTGTCTGTCCCTGTCCCTGTGTCTGTCCCTGTCCCTGTCCCTGTCCCTGTCTGCGTCTCTGTCCCTGTCCCTGTCTCCATCTCTATCTCCGTCGCTGTCCCTGTCTCTGTCTTTGTCTCTGTCCCTGTCTCCATATCTGTCCATGTCTCCATCTCTGTCTCCATGTCTATCTCTGCCCCTGTCTCAATCTCTTTCCCTGTCTCTTTCCTTGTCCCCATCTCTGTCCCCGTCCTTGTCACCATCTCTGTAGCTGCCTCCATATCTGTCCCTGTCCGTGTTGCCATATCTGTCTCTGTCCTTGTCCCCATCTCTGTCCCTGTCCTTGTCACCATCTCTGTACCTGCCTCCATATCTGTCTCTGTCCGTGTTGCCATATCTGTCTCTGTCCTTGTCCCCATCTCTGTCCCTGTCCTTGTCTCCATCTCTCTCCCTGTTTCTGTCTCCATCGCTTTCCCTGTCCCTTTCTCCATCTCTATTCCTGTCTCTGTCCCTGTCTCCATATCTGTCCCTGTCTCCATCTTTGTCTCCATGTCCATCTCTGTCCCTGCCTCCATATCTGTCGCTGTCCCTGTCTTTGTCTCTGTCCCTGTCTTTGTCTCTGTCCTTATCACCATCTCTGTCTCCGTCTCTGTCCCTTTCTCCATCTCTTTCCCTGTCTCTGTCTCTGTCCCTGTCTTCATCTCTGTCCCTGTGTCCTTCTCTGTCCCTGTCTCTGTCCCTGTCTCTGTCCCTGTCTCCATCTATGTCCCTGTCTCCGTCCCTTTCTCCATCTCTGTCCCTGTCTCCATCTCTCTCCCTGTCTCCATCTCTGTCCCTATCTCTGTCTCCATCTCTGTCCCTGTCTCTGTCCCTGTCTCCATCTCTGTCCCTGTCTCCATCTCTATCCCTGTCTCCGTCTCTGTCCCTTTCTCCATCTGTGTCTCTGTCCCTGTCTCTGTCCCTGTCTCCATCTCTGTCCTTGTGTCCATCTCTGTCCCTGCCTCCATATCTCTCCCTGTCTCTGTCCTTGTCCCCATCTCTGTCCCTGTCTCCAGTCCATGTCTCTGTCCTTGTCGCCATCTCTGTCTCCCTGTTTGTCTCTATCTCTGTCCCTGTCTCCATCGCTCTCCCTGTCTCTATCCCTGTCTCTGTCTCCATCTCTGTCAATGTTCCTGTCTATGTCCCATCTCTATCGCTGTCCCCATCTTTGTCCCTGTCCCCATCTCTGTCCCTGTCCCCGTCTCTGTCCCTGTCCCCATCATTGTCCCCATTCCTGTCCCTTTACCTGTCCCCCATCTCTGTCTCTGTCCTCATCTCTGTCCCTGTCCTCATCTCTGTCCCTGTCCCCATCTCTGTCCCTGTCCTAATCTCTGTCTCTGTCCTCATCTCTGTCCCTATCTCCATCTCTGTCCCTGTCCTCATATCTGTCCCTGTCCTCATATCTGTCCCTGTCCTCATCTCTGTCCCTGTCCTCATATCTGTCCCTGTCCTCATATCTGTCCCTGTCCTCATCTCTGTCCCTGTCCTCATCTCTGTCCCTGTCTCCATCTCTGTCCCTGTCCTCATCTCTGTCCCTGTCCTCATCTCTGTCCCTGTCTCCATCTCTGTCTCTGTCCTCATCTCTGTCCCTGTCTCCATCTCTGTCCTTGTCCTCATCTCTGTCCCTGTCTCCATCTCTGTCCCTGTCTCCATCTCTGTCTCTGTCCTCATCCCTGTCCCTGTCCTCATCTCTGTCTCTGTCCTCATCTCTGTCCCTGTCTCCATCTCTGTCCCTGTCCTCATCCCTGTCCCTGTCTCCATCTCTGTCTCTGTGAGGGACACCTGTCTGTCTGGTGGGAATAGTATTTGTTTTGCCTGTCCCTTCTGGAGATTATTTTTGGCCTCCGAACCCTGAGAGGAAGGACAGACGGGAGGCAGGGAGCCGTCTCATGGTAAGAGCCATGTAATGAGTGGCATGTCAATGTAATCAGTTTAATCATCTCCCCTCCCGCCACTGCTGCTCCTACATGTTTTCAGGACCGACAGGCTTGAGAGGAGAGGAGCCAAACAAGCTGTATGTTCATAAAGCTAGTTCAATAGAGATAAATATATAACATATATAAATATGGTATTTTACTCCTTCCAGACATACTGATAGTTTATTGATGAGAAAGGATGTGTGTGTGTGTGTTTGTGTGTGTGTGTAATCAAAGCTAGCTATACCTCTTCTCATGTAGGAAAGTTAAGTTAAGCCTCTGAAAGTGAATATGAATGTATATAATAATAATAATGTATATAATAATAATAATGTATATAATAATAATAATGTATATAATAATAATAATGTATATAATAATGTATATAATAATAATAATGTATGTAATAATAATAATGTATATAATAATAATAATGTATATAATAATGTATATAATAATGTATATAATAATGTATATAATAATGTATATAATAATAATAATGTATATAATAATAATAATGTATATAATAATGTATATAATAATAATAATGTATATAATAATAATAATGTATATAATAATAATAATGTATATAATAATGTATATAATAATGTATATAATAATGTATATAATAATAATAATGTATATAATAATGTATATAATAATAATAATGTATATAATAATGTATATAATAATGTATATAATAATGTATATAATAATGTATATAATAATGTATATAATAATGTATATAATAATAATAATGTATATAATAATGTATATAATAATAATAATGTATATAATAATAATAATGTATATAATAATAATAATGTATATAATAATAATAATGTATATAATAATAATAATGTATATAATAATAATAATGTATATAATAATAATAATGTATATAATAATGTATATAATAATGTATATAATAATGTATATAATAATGTATATAATAATAATAATGTATATAATAATAATAATGTATATAATAATGTATATAATAATAATAATGTATATAATAATAATAATGTATATAATAATAATAATGTATATAATAATGTATATAATAATGTATATAATAATGTATATAATAATAATAATGTATATAATAATGTATATAATAATAATAATGTATATAATAATGTATATAATAATAATAATGTATATAATAATAATAATGTATATAATAATAATAATGTATATAATAATAATAATGTATATAATAATAATAATGTATATAATAATAATAATGTATATAATAATGTATATAATAATAATAATGTATATAATAATAATAATGTATATAATAATAATAATGTATATAATAATGTATATAATAATAATAATGTATATAATAATGTATATAATAATAATAATGTATATAATAATAATAATGTATATAATAATAATAATGTATATAATAATGTATATAATAATAATAATGTATATAATAATGTATATAATAATAATAATGTATATAATAATAATAATGTATATAATAATGTATATAATAATAATAATGTATATAATAATGTATATAATAATAATAATGTATATAATAATGTATATAATAATAATAATGTATATAATAATGTATATAATAATAATAATGTATATAATAATGTATATAATAATAATAATGTATATAATAATAATAATGTATATAATAATAATAATGTATATAATAATGTATATAATAATAATAATGTATATAATAATGTATATAATAATAATAATGTATATAATAATGTATATAATAATAATAATGTATATAATAATGTATATAATAATAATAATGTATATAATAATGTATATAATAATAATAATGTATATAATAATGTATATAATAATAATAATGTATATAATAATGTATATAATAATAATAATGTATATAATAATAATCTCAGATGAAATGTTTATTTTATCCTTCTACTCCAGAAACTGACAATAGCTGATAGGCTAATTTTAGCCCTGTCCCTAGGGAAAGAGAGAGAGGGGGGGGGGGAGAAGGGGAGAGAGAGAGGGGGGGGGGGGGGAGAAGGGGAGAGAGAGAGAGGGGGGGGAGAAGGGGTGAGAGAGAGAGGGAGAAGGGGAGAGAGAGGGGAGGGAGAAGGGGAGAGAGAGGGGGGAGAAGGGGAGAGAGAGAGGGGGGGGAGAAGGGGAGAGAGAGAGAGAAGGGGAGAGAGAGAGGGTGGGGGGGAGAAGGGGAGAGAGAGAGGGGGGGAAGGGGAGAGAGAGGGGGGGGAGAAGGGGAGAGAGAGAGAGAAGGGGAGAGAGAGAGGGTGGGGGGGAGAAGGGGAGAGAGAGAGGGGGGGAAGGGGAGAGAGAGGGGGGGAGAAGGGGAGAGAGAGGGGGGAGAAGGGGAGACAGAGAGGGGGGGGGAAGAGAGGGGGGGGGAAGGGGAGAGAGAGAGGGTGGGGGGAAGAAGGGGAGAGAGAGAGGGGGGGAAGGGGAGAGAGAGAGGGGGGGGAGAAGGGGAGAGAGAGAGAGAAGGGGAGAGAGAGAGGGTGGGGGGGAGAAGGGGAGAGAGAGAGGGGGGGAAGGGGAGAGAGAGGGGGGGAGAAGGGGAGAGAGAGGGGGGAGAAGGGGAGACAGAGAGGGGGGGGGAAGAGAGGGGGGGGGAAGGGGAGAGAGAGAGGGTGGGGGGAAGAGAGGGGGGGGGAGAAGGGGAGAGAGAGAGGGTGGGGGGGAGAAGGGGAGAGAGAGAGTGGGGGGGAAGGGGAGAGAGAGAGAGAGAGAGAGGGGGGGGGGGGGGGAGAAGGGGAGAGAGAGAGAGAGACTCCCTAGAAACAGGAACAATCAGTGGATCATTTTTCAGAATTCACTGATAAACTGGAAATCTTTTAAGTCATAGAAACTGTAAATGACTTGGTAACAGGAAACGAGATGTATTTCGATGCCAGAATTACAAGGCAGTTTTGTTCTGAACAATGTAGGTATTTTCAAAAGACATCAAGAGATTTTGATTTAAAATCTAATGGATATTTGAGCAATGTTGAGGAAATCCTATTTGTGTCTTTTAACGAAGGCTACTCATATGAGAGGTAAAATATACAAAACCTTACAAAGAGCCCATCAAACTGTCTTAGAAAAAAATTAAATAAACTATTGGAACCAAGACATAAAAAGAAGCAGGTGGTTCTGGGAAGGATTTGACGTTGTTTACGTTTGTGTTGTTTTGTATTTGTATTTTTGCATTGTTTCATAAAATCAATAACAAACGAAAAGGGACAATATTAACACGGTGGTATTTTCATGATGCTCATTTCAACTGCTTTACAGCTGCTACACCCTAATAACCTGAAATTAGACAATTATTTAAAGCAGGCGTTTGAATGTCACTGTTGATTACTTCACCAATCAACAGTGGCGAGAGGGTGACAGTTTAAAATGCAACACAGAGAGAAGTCGCAGTGTGAGAGGGATGGAAGGAAAGAGGGGAGGGGGGGGGGAGAGAGAATGAGAGAGAGAGAAGGAAAGGGATGAAAATAAAGAGTGGGGTTAGAGAGGGCTGGAAGGAAAGAGGGGAGGGGGGGGTGGAGAGAGAGGATGAGAGAGAGAATGAGAGAGAGAGAAGGAAAGGGATGAAAATAAAGAGTGGGGTTAGAGAGGGATGGAAGGAGAGAGGGGAGGGGGGGGTGGAGAGAGAGGATGAGAGAGAGAATGAGAGAGAGAGAAGGAAAGGGATGAAAATAAAGAGTGGGGTTAGAGAGGGAGAGAAGGAGAGAGAGAGAGAGAGGGATGGATGGAAAGAAATAGGGGGGATGAGAGAGAGAAGGAGAGAGAGAGGGGAGAGAGGGAGAGAGGGAGAGAGAGAGATGGAGAGAGAGAGGGATGGATGGAAAGAAAGAGGGGGGATGAGAGAGAGAAGGAGAGAGAGAGAGAGAGAGGGAGAGAGAGAGCTAGAGGGAAAGAGAGAGAGAGAGGGAGAGAGAGAGAGAGAGGGAGAGAGAGAGGGAGAGAGCGAGAGAGAGATAGGGAGAGCGAGAGAAAGGGAGAGAGGGAGAGAGAGAGAGAGAGAGAGGGAGAGAAAGAGAGAGAGAGAGAGAGAGAGATGTCAAATTGTCTTTTTACCAAATTACAGTACGACAGACTCCGTATTCACCCTGTATACACTAATTGACAAACAAACAAACCAAAACAAAGGCAAAGTCTTCACATGATTTGTTGATTTCATAAAAGCCTTTGACTCAATTTGGCATGAGGGTCCGCTATACAAACTGATGGAAAGTGCTGTTGGGGGAAAAACATACTACATTATAAAATCCATGTACACAAACAACAAGTGCGCGGTTAAAATTGGCAAGAAACACACATTTCTTTCCGCAGGGGCGGGGGGTGAGACAGGGATGCAGCTTAACAGTCTGCAGCACCCGGCCTACTAGAATCTGAAGTCAAATGTCTACTGTTTGTTGATGATCTGGTGCTTCTGTCACCAACCAAGGAGGTCCTACAGCAGCACCGAGATCTTTTGCACAGATTCTGTCAGACCTGGGCCCTGACAGACCTGGGCCCTGACAGACCTGGGCCCTGACAGACCTGGGCCCTGACAGACCTGGGCCCTGACAGACCTGGGCCCTGACAGAACTGGGCCCTGACAGACCTGGGCCCTGACAGACCTGGGCCCTAACAGACCTGGGCCCTGACAGTAAATCTCAGTAAGACAAAAATAATGGTGTTCCAAAAAAGGTCCAGTTTCCAGGACCACAAATACAAATTCCATCTAGAAACCGTTGCCCTAAAGCACACAAAAAACTATACCTACCTCAGCCTGAACATCAGCGCCACAGGTGATTTCCACAAAGCTGTGAATGAGCTGAGAGACAAGGCAAGAAGGGCCATCTATGCCATCAAAATTTGACATACCAATTAGGATTTGGCAAAAAATTCTTGAATGAGTTAAAGAACCCATTGCCCATTATGGTTGTGAGGTCTGGGGTCCTCTCACCAACCAAGAATTCACAAAATGGGACAAACACCAAATTGAGACTCTGCATGCAGAATTCTGCAAAAATATCCTCCGTGTACAACGTAAAACACCAAATAATCCATGCAGAGCAGAATTAGGCCACTAACGATCAAAATCCAGAAAAGAGACGTTAATTCTATAACCACCTAAAATGAAGTGATTCCCAAACCTTCCATAACAAAGCCATCACCTACAGAGAGATACAACCTGGAAAATAGTCCCCTAAGCAAGCTGGTCCTGGGGCTCTGTTCACAACACAAACACACCCCACAGAGCCCCAGGACAGCAACACAAACAGAACCCCAGAGCCCCAGGACAGAGCCCCAGGACAGAGCCGCAGGACAGCAAGACAGCACAACCAAATCATGAGAAAACAAAAAGATAATTACTTGACACATTGGAAAGAATTGACAGAAAAACAGAGCAAACTAGAATCCTATTTGGCCCTAAACAGAGAGTACACAGCGGCAGAATACCTGACCACTGTGACTGACCCAAAATTAAGGAAAGCTTTGACTATGTACAGACTCAGTGAGCATAGCCTTGCTATTGAGAAAGGCCGCTGTAGGCAGACATGGCTCTCAAGAGAAGACAGGCTATGTGCTCACCGCCCACAAAATGAGGTGGAAACTGAGCTGCACTTCCTAACCTGCTGCCAAATGTATGACCATAGTAAAGGCACATATTTCTCTCAGATTACACACATCCACAAAGAATTTGAAAACAAACCCGATAAACTCTGATAAACTCTCATATCTACTGGGTGAAATTCCACAGTGTGCCATCACAGCAGCAAGATTTGTGACCTGTTGCCACAAGAAAAGGGCAACCAGTGAAGAACACACACCATTGTAAATACAACCCATATTTATGTTTATTTATTTTTCCATTTGTACTTTAACTATTTGCACATCATTACAACACTGCATATTGACATAATGCCATTTAAAATGTCTTTATAATTTTGTAACTTAATTTTAAAACTTTTTTTTTTCACTTTTGTTTACTATCTATTTCACCTGCTTCGGCATTTAACATATGTATTCCATGACAATAAAACCCCTAGATTGAAAGATATGATATAGTGTGACAGAGAGAGAAAGAACAGGAGTGAAAGAGGGAGAGAGATGGAGAGAGAGGATGGAAAGAAAGAGGGGTGTGAAGGGAATTCATTTGTTTTAACACTATTTCAGCCACACCTGTTGCTGTCAGGAGCATTGAGCACACAGCCATGCAATCTCCATAGACAAACATTGGCAGTAGAATGGCCTTACTGACGAGCTCAGTGACTTTCAACATGTGAGGCTCTTGATCGAATCTTTGATCATGACACTGGTGAGGAGGATAGAAACCTTGTTAAACTTTGACACAAAGTAGTCTGTGATAAATAGCACAATAGGTTTCATCTGACATTCAACATCACAGGATGCCACCTTTCCAACAAGTAATTTTATACATTTCAGCCCTGCTGTAACTGTAAGTGCTGTTATTGTGAAGTGGAAATGTCTAGGAGCAACAACGGCTCAGCCGTGAAGTGGTAGGCCACACAAGCTCACAGAACAGAACCGCCAAGTGCTGAAGAGTGTAGCGTGTAAAAATCGTCTGTCCTCGGTTGCAATACTCAAAACCGTGTAAAAATTTTCCTCTGGACGCAACGTCAGCACAAGAACTGTTTGTAGGGAGCTTCGTGAAATGGGTTTCCACGGCCGAGCAGCCGCACACAAGCCTAAGATCACCATGCTCAATGCAAGGCGTCGGCTGGAGTGGTGTAAAACTCCCCACCATTGGACTCTGGAGCAGTGGAAACGCGTTATCTGGAGTGATGAATCACGCT